>NC_142169.1:59479916-59809916 GCF_029865625.1 Vigna umbellata
TAAAATAATCCTATTTTATTATAAATATTAAATCAGAATCATGCATGAGGTTAAAAGATGGTTACAAATTTTCTTAGATGTCATTCAAAATAGATTTTTAATATAAAATAAAAGCAGGAGTTATATTTTTATTTTGTAAATAAATTAAGTGAAAAGAACCCAGACTTATAAGAAATGTTCAGGTTATTAAAATTTTATACATAAGATTATATCCATACAATAATTTAAGATAAAAGCTGTGTGAGAAAAGCAGCCAAATAGAACAAGGGGTGAAAGAGGAATAAAACTAATCACAGTGATTTACTATGTGATTGAAGTACTGGACCAATGGATTTGATTAGGAAAACAAAACAAAAAAGTGTAAATGTCAATAATGCATAATAATATTAACAAGATATGGAGCTTCAGACTCCACCAGCCTTGATAATCTATCTCTCGAACCTTAACTCGAAGTCTTTTTACTTATGTACTAGTCATCTTAATGATTTTTTACTTGAAGGTATCTCAGTCTTTTTACTTATAAAATAGTCATCTTACTCATTTTTTACTTATGTGGGCGGGGGCTTTAGACTCCATGAATCCCATAATTCCCCCTTCTTACTTTAACGCAAATCCTAACCCTAACTTTAACACAAACCCTAACCCCAAAGCTAACCCTAATTGTAACCCTAACCATATAATTTTCCCCTCAAATCTTAACATTAATCCTAACTCTAAATATTTCAATGGATCTTTCAACTTACATACAAGTCATCTTATAGACTTTTTACTCGATGTGCGGTTCAAACACCATGATTCCTAATAATCTCTCCCTTGTACCCCAACTATAACCGTAACCATAACCCTACCATATACATAAATCGAACCCTAACCCTAAATAAGTACGAGAGTCTTTTTACTTACATACTAGTTGTCTTAATAATTTTTTTACCCGACCCTAAATAAGTGTGAGAGTCTTTTTACTTACATAGTAGTCGTCTTAATAATTTTTTTACCCGACGTGGGGTTTCACAGTCCATGAATACCACTAATTTCCCCCTCATATCCTAACCATAACTCTAACCCTAACCATAACCATAGCCCTAACCCTACATACATATATTTCAGCAAGCTCATCACGGATGGTGCAGTAATGTTAAGAACCAAATCAAAATATGCATTAGAATTAGTAGACATATACTCCTTCCAAAAATTCATTATAACATCCAAGTAAAATAACTATATCACAACATCATCCATAACTGAACTGATAGGGATAAGAATAAGAAAGGATGGGTAGTTTATGAGAGGAGGAATAGGAGGAAATGAATATAACAAACTAACAGTTAGGACAGTTAGGACAGTTTTGGTGAGATTGTAAGATTGTATAAATAGCGGCTGAGTAGAAGGGATTAGGGGACTTTTGATTGCTTAGTTGCTTACGGGTTTATACCTGTGGAAGAGGGTTATGCCTCTGCGGTTGATTGTACAGATATTATACTTGTGAATAACATTCAGACTTCTCTTTCTTTCTTTCTTTTTGTGTTTTCTGGGTAGGAAGGGAGTCTTGAAAGTGGGTTCCCAATTTAGGAACCCAACATTTGGTCTGACCTGCCGCATCCATATCGAGGAGTGTTCGCGCGTGGAGATGGAGGGAAGAATGGTGGTGGTCGAAGGGCACTTAGAGGCGGTGGAAGTGGCAATAGCTGAGACAAAGGCTGATACGGCGGCGATACGCCAGGACGTCCAAGCGATCTTGAAAGCGATGGGAGAACGTATACCCATTAACCAAGGACAGCGAAAGGGGGAGAGTCAGTCGTCGGTGAACGATAATGGCGGTGGTCTGAATGGCGGAAGAGGAAATGGGGGAGAAGGTAACCAAGGAGGGATGAGCCAGTGGAGGAAGCGAGTCGAATTACCCATGTTTGAGGGGGGCGAACCGTGGGTATGGATCGGCCGAGCGGAGAAGTTTTTCGAAGTCCAGAAGGTGGCAGAGGAGGAGAAGTTGGAATTGGCCTTTATTAGCATGGATGGCTACGCCGGAAGCTGGTTCCGATTCTGGCGAGAGAAAACCAAGACCCTGTCTTGGGAGGGGCTGAAGAGGGCGCTGGGTATCCGATTTGGGGGAGGAACCAGAGGAACGGTGTATGAGAGACTCTCCACCATACGACATACGGGATCGGTGGGGGAATACATACGTGATTTTGAAGTTCTGGTGGGGCAAACGACCCAGATACCTGAGGAGCACATCATGGGGTATTTTCTGTCCGGTTTAAGAGAAGAAGTGAGCGATCATGTCCGGCCTCATGATCCACCGGATTTGATGACCGCTATGCGGGTGGCGAGAGATGTGGAAAAACTGTGCGCGAAGACGGGAGGAGGATGGATATCCAAGAATCCATGTTCTTGGGGAAAAACATAGGGATCGGTAATGAAGGTGGAGACGAATCGCGAACCAGCGGGACAAGCGGGACCAGCGAGGGTGGCCACAAGAAGCGAACTCAGTCGCGAGGTACAGGGACGAGGGGGGACCGCAGAGAGTGTAGGGTCGGTCAGGCGTGAGACGAACCAGGGAAGTGGTGTTGCCAGGCCTAATGTAGAGGGAAGAGGAAGAAGCGTCCGAAACTTACCCTATTCGGAATTCATAAAAAGAAGGGAAGAGGGAAGGTGTTTCCGATGTGGGGGACCTTTTAGCCCAGGTCATAGATGTCCAGAAAGAGGATTGAGGATGTTGATTCTGGCAGAAGAGGAGGAGGAAGATGGGAATGAAGCAACAAATGAGATGGACAAGTCCCAGATGGAGTTATCAGCTTTTTCAGCATGGGGTTGACGTCCCCTAAAACAATGAAATCAAGAGGAAGCATAGGGGGTCGAGAAGTGCTGGTTCTCATTGACAGTGGAGCCAGTCACAACTTCATACGCCAGGAGTTAGTGGAGGAAATGGGAATCACAGTAAGGGATACCCCGCCTTACAGGGTCAGCTTGGGAGACGGATATCAAAAAAAGACAAGGGGCTGCTGTGAGAAGGTGAAGATTGTGTTGGGCGAAGTGGAAGTGGTAGAGAGGTTCCACTTGTTTGAGCTAGGAGGGGTGGACGTAATATTAGGAGTGGATTGGTTGGAGAAGTTAGGAGAAGTGACCCTGGACTGGAGTAAATTGACCATGGCGTATCAACAGCTAGGGAGGAAGGTAAGGATTCAGGGGGATCCAACATTAGAAAGGAAGATGGTGGAACCGCGTGCTTTACTAAAAATGACCGAGGTAGAGATTTGGTTGTTGGTCTGGGAGTTTGGATCTTTAGATTCAAAGGAGGAAGGTGAGAACTATCAGAGTTTAACAGAAGGACAAGGAAAAGAAACAGAGTTGTTGTTGAGCCAGTACAAGGGGGTGTTTGCGGATCCAGTGGGGCTACCTCCTGATCATGGCATGGTGCATCACATACCTCTCAAAGTGGGGAGAGCACCTTGAACATGTTGCTATTGTGTTGGCCACTCTAGAGCAGAACAATTGGGTGGCAAACCGAAAGAAGTGTGAATTCGGGCGGACTCAGATTAAGTACTTGGGTCATGCTATATCGAGCAAGGGAGTAGAGATGGATCCTGAGAAGGGGCAACGTGGGAAGATGAAGTTGCTATCAAAGAACAGTACCCCGATTTCAACCTTGGGGACAAGGTTGAACTTCAGGGAGAGGGCAATGTTAGGAATGAGAAGAGTTGGAGAGTTTATGAGAGAAGGAAGAGAAATGGTTAGTTAAGCAACCCAACTGCTTATTGCAGTTGGGTAGGGCGGGAATAACGGTTGTATAAATAGTGGAGGGGTTAGTAGTTAAAGGACTTTTGGTAGTTTGTTTGTTAACAGGATTAAGCCTGTGAAAGGGGTTAAGCCCTTGTTACTGTGAGTGTACAGACATTACCTTTGTGAATAATATTCAGTTCTGTTTCTCTTTCTAGTTTTTCTTGGCGCCTAAGAGGTGTTTTTAGAGGTTCTTGAATAGGTTTCTTAATCGAAAACCTATCATACTCATACTGCAAGCAACTACAACAACTCCATTTGCTTATCTCTCTCTCTTTGAGCTAAGCACTATGCTTGACTGATTTTAGCAATAGAGTCTATGAGTCGGTACACAGCTTAATTTGGTAGGGTTTCATAAATTTCTAAACAAAAATGATTTAATTGGATCTTGTTGCATCCATTTGATTAATTCAAGATGCTGGAAAAAACATATTCTCTTTTAAAGTGTGATGTGAGTCATACCTAATCAAAACTCACTTAAGGAGCTCAACAACTTAAAATGCTCATAATAATTGCAAAAATCAGGCAAATCCAGTCACCGTCAGCTTGCAAGATCTCAATGTTGATGGTCTAACCTTCGTAACCTATGTAGACAGTCTAATCACAATGGACCTTTTGAGTTTTGATGATAATTTTGCGTATCCTTTATATTTTAGGAGAGTCTACTATACTTTATCTTTATATTTTTAAAAAACCTATTATTTTATTTCCATATATATATATATATATATATATATATATATATTGACTTTGTAAACATGTAAATCATTGTTTACGTTCATTTTATTCAAAACCTAATTATAATTTTGAAAATATTTATTATTTCTTTCTTCAATCTATAAATCTCTTTTAATAAAGACAAAGAAACAACGTCCCATACGCATGGATTTAAAACTAGTAAACATCTATTAGTAAGAAAAGATAGTTACCTGTTCCCTTGAGAAGTTACCAACACAACCTCCCTCACTAAGTGTCCTCACACCAACAATCCAGAGATCCTCTTGAATTGGAACTTTCTTCTGCCACCAACAATCAGCCTTATCACACCACTTTATGTTTCAGTTTAGGATATCTGTCAACCATAAAAGGCATTAATAATAGGAAACTGGAAGTTTAGTTTAGGTCAAATAATGTCTCCTTACAATCCATTGTTGCAAAAAAGAACAAACAAGGAAGTAGAAGAGTAGTGGACTTAAGAAATGCATGTAGACCTAGTCAGCAAATTTAAATACACAATGCTGAGCACAATAACATGGCAAAGGAGAATAAGGTGCTAATTTCATGAGAATCTGATGTAAACTGACATCAAATACCTTATAGTTAACGAGAATTCCATTTGAAAAGACAGTGATAGGTTATACCAGTTTCTGCATCAGGAAGCCTTGTAGCATCAGTTTTAGGATTTACATGAATAAAAGTCTGCGCAGTTTTTTCAGTTCTGGTAGCTTAGATGATTGTATCAGCTCTTTTGGCACCTCTGCTGCAGCAATATCAGCTCCACATTCAATGGCAGCTTATGGTTTCGTGAAACTAGAGTAGGAGCCTTTAGCAGCAGCTGCCGCTGTGTCACTTTCAGGAAACAGAACAGCATCAGTGTTTTTATGAAAAAGTCAGCTTCAGCAGCCTCATCAATATCAAACAGGAAAAAGGGGAAAGCTTATGATCAAAACGAAAAAAAGAAAAGACAGTGATAAATATAGAAGTTTCATCTTAGAACCTATATCAGGGTCCACACATACTCTTATGCTGGAGAAACAATAACACTCTTATCTTCTGCCTGCAAAGAGTCAAGAGCTATCAAAGAACCAAAAACAATAACTCACAGAAAAATTTCAAAACAACAACCAATAATGCTGTGAATGAAAGTGAGAAGGAAAACTAAGGATTAGCAATAATACTGTAACAGTTGCAAACACGGATAAACACACGGATTGGAGGCATGGAAATAAACTCCCATCTGCAAATGCTAAAACCTCTGAAACACAAGCCAAGACAATGAGTTTGAGGGTAAGGGTTAGGGTTATAATTCATTATATACAACTAGAGAGCATACTAGAGATGTCACATCAACCAGAAATATTGTCAAATTATATATATACAGGAGTGCAAGCCTTCCCTTACAAATAAATTTTAGGAGGTTATGTTCAGCTTAAAGTGCACTTTCTCAGATATATAAATGTTGAAAGGTTGTCTTAATTGCAGCCTCAAAGGTGTTGATTAGTCCAATATTAACCTTTCAAGTCAAATGAAACATGTGAAGTTTGTGTAATTTTAACCTTTCAAGTCAATTTTGTGGACTTAAGTTAACTCTAAAGCCCAAAATTCTAAGAATAATAATACCTTTTAATTCTAAAAAATAGTAAGTATTTATTAAGTATAATTAGAAACTATCAAACTCATTCAATAAAAAAATTATACACATCAGACAGTTTGAATTTTTCTATTAATAGTTTAATGTAATACTAATGTTTCCAATATAATATTAAAAATATTACAAACTCTAGTAAAGTAACATCAAGAGTCCATGGAGAAATTTATCTTATTCATATTTGAGTTTGTTATTGATATGAATTAATTATGCTAGAGATATGATTAGATAACATTAGAAATATGATTTGATTACAGTAAATAGGGAAACATGATGTGATAACAAAATATTTAACCATATTTAACAAAACATAATGAATGAACAAAGGAAGGGGGACATTATAATTGATAAAGCAGGGTGGTATGGGTAACGGTAGGTAGATGCACCTCCATCTCAACCCATCCATTAGATGAAGGTTTCGTCATAATCAAATATGCTTTTGGAGACTTCGAAGGATGCATCGCAGGAAAGGGCCCCAAACAAAGATAGATAAGCAAATGCAAACTTTTGGGGTCTGGGTTTCAAGGCTTAGTGCTATGATTAGGGTTTAGGTTTAAAGTTAGGGTTTGGGGTTAGCGTTTGGTTTTAGGGGTTAATGTTTAAGATTTTTGGTTAAGATTATGGCTTATGGTTATGGTATATGTTTAGGGTTTATGGTTTGGGTTAGGGCATAAGGGTTAGTGTTAGGTTTACGGTTAGAATTAGGGTTATGGTTATGGTTAGGGGTCAGCGTTATGGTTTAGGGTTTATGATTTATGATTTAGAGTAAGGGTTGGGGTTTAAGGTTATGGGTTGTGGTTTGGGTTTAGGAGGTAGGGTGATGATTATAGTTATGGTTTAGGGGTTAGGGTTATGGCTTATGGTCTAGGATTGATGGTTTAGATTTTTGGATTTACAATTAGGGTTAATGCTTAAGGTTAGTTAAGTAGGATTTAGAGTTTAGAGTTATGGTTAGGTTGTAGGGCATAGGATTAATGTTTAGGGTTTGGGTTTAAAGGTTAGGGGTTATGCTTAGGGTCATGGGTTAGGGTGTATGGTTTAGGGTTTATGATTAGGGTTAGTTAACAAGTGTTTAGGATTTAAGTTTAGGAGTTATGGTTTATGGTTTAAGAGTTAGGGTTTATGATTTAGGGGTTATTGTTAGCAATATATGAGTAGGGTTTAGTGTTTAGAGTTAGAGTTATCATTAGGGTTTAGGGTCATGATTGGTGTTCAGGGTTATGGTTAGAATTTAGGCTTTTGGGTGAGGGGTTGAGGGCTTAGGTTGGGGCTATTCTTTAGGGTTAGGGTTTAAATTTAGGGTAAGGGTTATTGATTAGAGTTAAGGTTTAGGATTAGTTAACTACATTTCATAAACTAGGGTTAGTTAACTAGGGTTAGTTAACTAGGGTTTGCTAACTAGGGTGTGTTAACTAGGGTTAGTTAGTTGAGGAGTTCTTTAACAATGTCAGACATAAAGCGAGGTCATGGTTTGCTGTCCTAGAAAAGCCCACCAACATCAATTCATATTACAATTAATATAAAATCACATTACAAACTCCTACTATCAATAATATAAGTACACTACTGTTAGAATATATTTACTATCGAACTTTGGTAAAATCAAATAAACTCCGTACAATGCACGAATTTAGTAAAGGAAGAGAATTTAGTAAAGGAAGAGAATTTGGTAAAATCAAATAAACTCACTATGGTACTCATTTAATCACTATGAATACTTCTTTGGGACTGAATCATACCTGTATGCTAGTGGATCATACGGGTGAAAAAATGTTGAACAAAGCTGGCCTCTCTTCTCTTATATTATCCAATAGTCCAGTCCTTTAGCTTAAAGGAACAAGAAAGAACACATAGTAACCAACCTAGATGCATTTGATTAAAATCTGGATGTTATTATATGACTGGAACTTGTAATCATAACTTCTCTTTCCCTGATAAAGAAGGCACATAAAGTTTTAACATCAATTTAAAAAAACCCAACAATATTGAATGGAGATTGTTAGTACAAAAGAACACAGCCAAATCTAATCCGTGTTAGAATACATGACAAAAACTCAATAGTATAGCAGCAACTGTATGAAACAATTAAACTGAATATATATCTTGGGTTACCTCTCAAGATTAGTCCCTATATTTCTTTACCTGAATGATTCAATAATCAGTTAGAATTATGACCTAGCATTAGCATAAACAAGGGTCAGTTTTTACAGATCAGGCAGTTCGTAACTTGTGTAAATAGCACTATTGTGTGTGTATTTTATGAAATTTACACATACACAAGACGACAGATACATATCATTAAAATAAATGAAGCCATCTGAAAAAATAACATACCATATATATAACATTACCACCATGGTCACAAAGTGCACAAACATCCAAACCATCCGTTTCTTCAGCCTCTTCATTAGATTTGTCTATCATATCACTATCAGTTCCAAGAACAAGAAGTTTCAGCGGTTCAAAATCATTAGCTTCTTGAAATAAAGTAGAAAAAATCATTAAAAATACACAAGGTTGGACACAAGAACATAAATATACACTATTTAAAAGGATTCAAAATACACATTCAGGAAATTTTAACCATGGATTCAAATTCCGAATGCTATCAAGTAACATTGAGCAAAACTCCAAAATCTACAGTCTGGTCTGTCTGCAAAATGCTATAAGTACTGAAATCACCTCTGCAAAACAAAAACCAAAATCAGAAACAACATAGAAAACCTAATTATATTTAAGGCTCCCCGGTTCAAAAACCCTCCTAGTCCTGATGGGGTTTACGGAGGTTAAATATATACAGTCTTATTCTCAGCATATCCAACATATATGAATATCTACTTATCATAATCTGTACATTAGAGTATATGCTCCGTACAATGCACGAATTTAGTAAATTAAAAGAATTAGGGCTCCAAAACAATCAGAGGAATATTTTACAAATAAACTGTTGGTAAGAAATTAAATTAAAAGGTTCACTCACTATGCTACTCATTTAATCACTATGAATACTTCATTGGGACTGAAATCAAACCTGTATGCTACTGGATCATACAGGTGTAAAAATGTTGAACAAAGCTGGCCTCTCTTCTCTTATATCCTGCTACAAATAGTCCTGTCCTTTAGCTGAAAGGAACAAGAAAGAATACATAGTTACCAACCTAGACGCATTTGATTAAAAACTGGATGTTATTATATGACTGGAACTTGTAATCATAACTTCTTGTTCCCTGATAAAGAAGGCACATAAAGTTTTAACATCAATTTAAAAAAACCCAACACAATTGAATGGAGATTGTTAGTACAAAAGAACACAGCCAAATCTAATCAGTGTTGGAATACATGACAAAAATTCAATAGTATAACAGCAACTGTAGGAAACAATAAATTTGAATATATATCTTGGGTTACCTCTCAAGATTAGTCCTTATATTTCTTTACCTGTATTATTCAAGTTGCATGAACCATTCTTGGCACAGTTACTTTTATAACATATTTTTTCCATTCAGCTCATTATGTCACACGCCAAGATACAATCTTATGGAAAACAAGAATTTGGTCAAGAAAAAGGGCTTCCCAAGAATTTGGTCAAGAAAAAGCGCTTCCCAATGTGCTCGGCAGGCATGCAAATTTTAGGGGAAAATAAAAACACTAAACAAGAAAAGCTTGACTCATTAGAAAGTCTAGTTTTACAGAATCATCAAAATGCAATGGTATTTACTTCTCGGCTACTTTGTGAGATGAGTAACTCATTCTCATCGATTAGAATGAAAGACAAAGAAAATTGTAACATTAAAAAAAAAAACCAGGTTTGTGCAAATGATTAAGAAAAAGCATTTTCAAGGCTATAAGAAAAAGCGTTTGAAAGGCTATAAGAAAAAGCAAAAAGCAGAAGAACAGAAGAGGGTTTAGTTTTGACCTGGATTGGAATAAGCAAGGCACAAGAAGAATCAGCTTCTTCGGGTTTTGCTAGGCTTTGGCTGCGGGATATTGCAGGCGAGAGAGAGAAAAAGACCCTTTAATGTACGCTTTAGAGGGAGAAAAAAATAGAGAATGCTAAAGAACACTTGTAATTGTAATGTTTTTTTCTTTTTTCAACTAGGAATGTCTACATATAACGAACCTTCTTAGGAAAAATATCTATTCATATATATCTTTTACCATTGATTATATCCTCTTGATTTTCTTTCTTTCATCATTTATTATATACTCTTGATTTTCTTTCTTTCCTCATTTATTATATACTCTTGATTTTCTTTCTTTCAATCATTTATTATATTTTCTTTATTTATAATTAATTATAATTTCTTGTTATGATTCGAAAATATGTAATTAGTAAAACATTCATTAATGAACCATATCAAATTTTAATTTAAAGATCAAGAAAATACAAGAAAGAAAGAAGTAATCATTGTGAATTCATTAGATATGAAGACAATTCCTTCAAGTAGTTATATTTTAATTTATAAGATAAAATAATCCTATTTTATTATAAATATTAAATCAGTATCACGCATGAGGTTAAAAGATTGTTACAAATTTTCTTAAATGTCATTCAAAATAGATTTTTAATATAAAATAAAAGCAGGAGTTATATTTTTATTTTGTAAATAAATTAAGTGAAAAGAACCCAGACTTATAAGAAATGTTCAGGTTATTAAAATTTTATACATAAGATTATATCCATACCATAATTTAAGATAAAAGCTGTGTGAGAAAAGCAGCCAAATAGAACAAGGGGTGAAAGAGGAATAAAACTAATCACAGTGATTTACTATGTGATTGAAGTACTGGACCAATGGATTTGATTAGGAAAACAAAACAAAAAAGTGTAAATGTCAATAATGCATAATAATATTAACAAGATATGGAGCTTCAGACTCTACCAGCCTTGATAATCTATCTCTCGAACCTTAACCCGAAGTCTTTTTACTTATATACTAGTCATCTTAATGATTTTTTACTTGAAGGTATCTGAGTCTTTTTACTTATAAAATAGTCATCTTACTCATTTTTTACTTGATGTGGGCGGGGGCTTTAGACTCCATGAATCCCATAATTCCCCCTTCTTACTTTAACGCAAATCCTAACCCTAACTTTAACACAAACCCTAACCCCAAACCTAACCCTAATTGTAACCCTAACCATATAATTTCCCCCTCAAATCTTAACATTAATCCTAACTCTAAATATTTCAATGGATCTTTCAACTTACATACAAGTCATCTTACAGACTTTTTACTCGATGTGCGGTTCAAACACCATGATTCCTAATAATCTCTCCCTTGTACCCCAACTATAACCGTAACCATAACCCTACCATATACATAAATCGAACCCTAACCCTAAATAAGTACGAGAGTCTTTTTACTTACATACTAGTTGTCTTAATAATTTTTTTACCCGACCCTAAATAAGTATGAGAGTCTTTTTACTTACATACTAGTCGTCTTAATAATTTTTTTACCCGACATGGGGTTTCACAGTCCATGAATACCACTAATTTCCCCCTCATATCCTAACCATAACTCTAACCCTAACCATAACCATAGCCCTAACCCTACATACATATATTTCAGCAAGCTCATCACGGATGGTGCAGTAATGTTAAGAACCAAATCAAAATATGCATTAGAATTAGTAGACATATACTCCTTCCAAAAATTCATTATAACATCCAAGTAAAATAACTATATCACAACATCATCCATAACTGAACTGATAGGGGTAAGAATAAGAAAGGATGGGTAGTTTATGAGAGGAGGAATAGGAGGAAATGAATATAACAAACTAAGAGTTAGGACAGTTAGGACAGTTTTGGTGAGATTGTAAGATTGTATAAATAGCGGCTGAGTAGAAGGGATTGGGGGACTTTTGATTGCTTAGTTGCTTACGGGTTTATACCTGTGGAAGAGGGTTATGCCTCTGCGGTTGATTGTACAGATATTATACTTGTGAATAACATTCAGACTTCTCTTTCTTTCTTTCTTTTTGTGTTTTCTGGGTAGGAAGGGAGTCTTGAAAGTGGGTTCCCAATTTAGGAACCCAACATTTGGTCCGACCTGCCGGATCCATATCGGGGAGTGTTCGCGCGTGGAGATGGAGGGAACAATGGTGGTGGTCGAAGGGCACTTAGAGGTGGTGGAAGTGGCAATAGCTGAGACAAAGGCTGATACGGCGGCGATACGCCAGGACGTCCAAGCGATCTTGAAAGCGATGGGAGAACGTATACCCATTAACCAAGGACAGCGAAAGGGGGAGAGTCAGTCGTCGGTGAACGATAATGGCGATGGTCTGAATGGCGGAAGAGGAAATGGGGGAGAAGGTAACCAAGGAGGGATGAGCCAGTGGAGGAAGCGAGTCGAATTACCCATGTTTGAGGGGGGCGAACCGTGGGTATGGATCGGCCGAGCGGAGAAGTTTTTCGAAGTCCAGAAGGTGGCGGAGGAGGAGAAGTTGGAATTGGCCTTTATTAGCATGGATGGCTACGCCGGAAGCTGGTTCCGATTCTGGCGAGAGAAAACCAAGACCCTGTCTTGGGAGGGGTTGAAGAGGGCGTTGGGTATCCGATTTGGGGGAGGAACCAGAGGAACGGTGTATGAGAGACTCTCCACCATACGACATACGGGATCGGTGGGGGAATACATACGTGATTTTGAAGTTCTGGTGGGGCAAACGACCCAAATACCTGAGGAGCAGATCATGGGGTATTTTCTGTCTGGTTTAAGAGAAGAAGTGAGCGATCATGTCCGGCCTCATGATCCACCGGATTTGATGACCGCTATGCGGGTGGCGAGAGATGTGGAAAAACTGTGCGCGAAGACGGGAGGAGGATGGATATCCAAGAATCCAAGTTCTTGGGGAAAAACATAGGGATCGGTAATGAAGGTGGAGACGAATCGCGAACCAGCGGGACGAGCGGGACCAGCGGAAAGTGTCGGTTCTGTAAACAAAGGTGCGACCCACGAGGGAAACCACAGGAGAGACAGCGGCAGCGGAAGCGGAAATGAAAGGAGTGTCCGCAATCTTCCCTACTCTGAGTACATCAAACGGAGGGAAGAGGGGAAATGTTTCAGGTGCGGCGGACCTTTTAGCCCCGGTCATCGTTATACGGAGAGGGGGATAAGAATGATGATTTTGGCTGAAGAGGAGGAAGAATCGAAAAATGACGGGGAGGATGAGCTGAACATCACCAAGATGGAGTTATCGGCCCTTTTTGCCGGTGGCCTCACGACGCCCCGAACGATGAAGCTACGAGGGAGAATGGGTCAACGTGAGGTATTGGTTTTAATTGACAGTGGCGCTAGCCACAATTTTATAAGTCGACGGGTGGTGAAGGAATTAGAGATGACGGTGGTGGAAACCCCACCGTATATGGTAAGCTTGGGAAAGCGGGTGCTGTGAAAAGGTGGCATTGGAGATAGGGGAAGCAGAAGTGGTCGAGCGCTTCTATATTTTTGAGTTGGGCGGAGTCGACGTGATTCTGGGGGTGGAATAGTTAGAAAAGCTCGGGAAAGTGGTGGTGGACTGGAAAGAATCAACGATGAAGTACCGACAGGGAGAGAGGAAGATAACAGTGAAAGGGGATCCCACTTTAGAACGAAGAGTGGTGGGCCCCAGAGCTTTACAGAAAATAGATGAGGTGGCAGTGTGGTTATTGGTTTGGGAATTGGGCTCGTATGAGACCCAGGCGAGCGGCCCAAATTGTTCGGGGCTTACTGAAAGACAAAAACATCATATGGAGAAGTTACTAAAATTTCATGACGTGGTATTCGCGGAGTTAGAGGGGTTGCCACCTAGCAGAGAGACGGTGCACCGAATCACCCTTAAAGAGGGCACAGGTCCGAACAATGTTCGTCCGTACCGATACCCACACGTGTTGAAAGATGAAATCGAGCAGCAAGTGACGGTGATGCTCCAGACGGGGGTGGTCCGACCAAGCCATAGCCCGTACTCGAGCCCAGTAATTTTAGTCAAGAAGAAAGATGGAAGCTGGCGCTTCTGCATCGATTACCGAGCCCTAAATCGAGCGACGGTGCCGGATAAATTCCCCATACTGGTGATAGAGGAGTTGCTGGATGAGTTAGGAGGGGCTACCTATTTTTCGAAGGTGGATTTGAAGGCCGGGTATCACCAAATCCGCATGGCTGAGAAGGATATAGAGAAGACGGCGTTCCGCACGCATCAGGGGCATTACGAGTTCGAGGTGATGCCTTTCGGACTCATCAACGCGCCGGCGACATTTCAGAGCACTATGAATCACCTCTTCGAGCCCTATTTGCGGAAGTTCGTGCTAGTTTTCTTCGACGACATCCTCGTTTACAGTAGAACCTGGGAGGAACACTTGGAGCATGTCGGAAGGGTCCTGGAAACGCTGAGTCGGGACAAGTGGGTGGCCAATCGGAAGAAGTGTGAGTTTGCGCAAACCCACGTTAAATACTTGGGACATATCATCTCGCAGAGAGGCGTGGAGATGGACGATGAAAAGATAAAGGTGGTGGTGGATTGGGAACGGCCAAAATCGGTAAAGAGTTTAAGGGGATTTTTGGGTCTGTCAGGGGTATTATCGGAGGTTTATTAGGGATTATGGCAAAATCGCCAGGCCTCTAACGGAACTGTTGAAAAAAGGGGGCTTTGCTTGGAACGAAAGGGCGGAAGAGGCATGGCAAACACTGAAGACAGCCGTCACGACCACCCAGGTGTTGTCCTTACCCGACTTTCAGCAACCTTTTCACATTGAGTGTGACGCGTCGGGTACAGGAGTGGGTGCTGTACTAATGCAAGGAAAAAAACCAATCGCTTTTTTTAGTAAGGCTTTATCTGAAGGAACTCTCAGCAAATCCATTTACGAGAAGGAATTGATGGCTCTTGTGTTAGCTATCCAGCATTGGCGTCCTTACCTACTGGGGCAGAAATTCATAGTGCACACTGACCAGAAGAGCCTCAGGTATCTATTGGAGCAAAGGATCACGACGCAGAATCAACAAAACTAGATAGCTAAACTATTGGGATATGATTTCGAAATTATGTATAAGATTGAGACGACCAACCGAGCTGTTGATGCTTTGTCTCGCATAGCGGAGGGTGAAAAAGAAGAGGACAAGGAACTGACGGTGATAGCCAGACCTTACTGGAGGAGGACGAAAGGCTACGAAAGGTGATTGAAGAGATTAAGGGGGATCCAAATTCTCACCCGGCGTACATGGTGGAACACGGAAGGTTGCATTACAAAGGGAGGTTAGTATTGTCTGCAAAGTCTTCGTGGTTACCTAGGCTAATGGCAAAATTCCACCAAACTCAAACGGGGGGCCACTCGGGAGTTTGCCGGACATACCGGAGGATAGCCCAGTCCTTATTTTGGTGAGATTGTAAGATTGTATAAATAGCGGCTGAGTAGAAGGGATTGGGGGACTTTTGATTGCTTAGTTGCTTACGGGTTTATACCTGTAGAAGAGGGTTATGCCTCTGCGGTTGATTGTACAGATATTATACTTGTGAATAACATTCAGACTTCTCTTTCTTTCTTTCTTTCTGTGTTTTCTAGGTAGGAAGGGAGTCTTGAAAGTGGGTTCCCAATTTACATACTAGTCGTCTTAATAATTTTTTTACCCGACATGGGGTTTCACAGTCCATGAATACCACTAATTTCCCCCTCATATCCTACCCATAACTCTAACCCTAACCATAACCATAGCCCTAACCCTACATACATATATTTCAGCAAGCTCATCACGGATGGTGCAGTAATGTTAAGAACCAAATCAAAATATGCATTAGAATTAGTAGACATATACTCCTTCCAAAAATTCATTATAACATCCAAGTAAAATAACTATATCACAACATCATCCATAACTGAACACAACAATCTCAGCATCAATACACTTCAACAGTATATCCAGAATATTTATACTTAATCCAACAACAACCTTTAACCACAATAATACCCAAACGACATAAAACAATATCTCCCAAGGCTATAAACTACTCAATCAACATTAACAAATGTCAAACAGCCAAGGATTTTTATACAGATTATACAGCAAAACAGCAAGGTATTTTATGCAGATTATACAGCAAAAACAACAAGATATTTCTGCAGAATCTTACAGCAAGAAAACAAAGATTTGATGCAGATTTTACAGCAATAAAGCAAAGCTTTTCTGCATAATTTTATAACTAAGACAGCAAAGGTTTTCTGCAGACTTTAATAAGGGAGAAATCAAGTTCATTAGTAAAACATTACCTGCTCTGGCCCTGCTACGAAGCCAAAAATCACAATTCAAGAATATCACTAGGATTATCATAAAGTTCATTCCCAAGGGAATCTTAATCACGGCCAATTCTAGCAAGAAAGTTTTTCCATTCCTCTGCAGTATATTATGAAAACAAGACACTATAAAAGTTATACACAAGAATGCATAGAGAATAACACAATAACCAATAATGGATTCTGGATCAGAACGGTGACCCCATAAATGGGGATATTGAGATGATTGCTAGTTTTTAATCACTGACTCTGTTACGAATGAGAAGAGTTGGAGAGTTTATGAGAGAAGGAAGAGAAATGGTTAGTTAAGCAACCCAACTGCTTATTGCAGTTGGGAAGGGCGGGAATAACTGTTGTATAAATAGTGGAGGGGTTAGTAGTTAAAGGACTTTTGGTAGTTTGTTTCTTAACAGGATTAAGCCTGTGAAAGGGGTTAACCCCTTGTTTCTGTGAGTGTACAGACATTACCTTTGTGAATAATATTCAGTTCTGTTTCTCTTTTTGCTTTTTCTTGGCGCCTAAGAGGTGTTTTTAGAGGTTCTTGAATAGGTTTCTTAATCGGAAACCTATCAATTGGTCTGACCTGCCAGATCCCAATTGGAGGAGTGGCGTGCACGAGTGATGGAGGGAAGAGTAGTGGCGGTTGAAGGTCAGTTAGAGGCGGTGGAGATCGTCGGGGCAGAGACGAAGGCAGATACGGGGGTTTTGAGACAAAACTACGAAGCGATGAGGCAGGATATCCAGGCGATCCTGAAGATGCTGGGGGATCGCAACCGCGATCCAAATGGAAATCGCCAAAGGGCTAGTGAGTCGTCTGTGAACGACAACGGTGGCGGAATCGAAGGAGATAGGGAGCGAAGAGGGGAAGGAAATCAAGAAGGCCCTCCCAATTGGAGGAAATGGGTAGAATTACCGGGATTTGAAGGGGGCGACCCATTGATTTGGATAAGTAGAGCAGAGAAATTCTTTGAGGTGCAGAAGGTGGCCGAGGACGAGAAAGTACAGTTGGCGTTCATCAGTATGGAAGGGTATGCAACGTACTGGTTTCGTTTTTGGAGAGAAAAAACAAGGAACAGATCGTGGGAAGGGTTGAAGAGAGCGTTGGTGATCAGATTTGGAGAAGGAGGATGAGGGTCCGTCTATGAGAGATTGGCCGCCATTAAACAAGTAGGGGCAGTGAGCGAATATGTTAGGGATTTCGAAGTGTTGGTGGGGCAGACGACGGGGATTCCGGAGGAACGACTCTTGGGATACTTTATGGCAGGGCTGCAAGAGGAGGTGAGCGATTTAGTGAGGCCCCATGACCCGCAGGATTTAATGACTGCTATGCGTATTGCTCGGGACGTACAAAAGTTGTGTTCCCAATCGAAGATCGGTGGGGGACAATCGACCAAGAATGCGAACGTTTGGGGAGGGACAGCGAGGGTGGCCACAAGAAGCGAACTCAGTCGCGAGGTACAGGGACGAGGGGGGACCGCAGAGAGTGTAGGGTCGGTCAGGCGTGAGACGAACCAGGGAAGTGGTGTTGCCAGGCCTAATGTAGAGGGAAGAGGAAGAAGCGTCCGAAACTTACCCTATTCGGAATTCATAAAAAGAAGGGAAGAGGGAAGGTGTTTCCTATGTGGGGGACCTTTTAGCCCAGGTCATAGATGTCCAGAAAGAGGATTGAGGATGTTGATTCTGGCAGAAGAGGAGGAGGAAGATGGGAGTGAAGCAACAAATGAGATGGACAAGTCCCAGATGGAGTTATCAGCTTTTTCAGCAGGGGGTTGACGTCCCCTAAAACAATGAAATCAAGAGGAAGCATAGGGGGTCGAGAAGTGCTGGTTCTCATTGACAGTGGAGCCAGTCACAACTTCATACGCCAGGAGTTAGTGGAGGAAATGGGAATCATAGTAAGGGATACCCCGCCTTACAGGGTCAGCTTGGGAGACGGATATCAAAAAAAGACAAGGGGCTGCTGTGAGAAGGTGAAGATTGTGTTGGGCGAAGTGGAAGTGGTAGAGAGGTTCCACTTGTTTGAGCTAGGAGGGGTGGACAGTAATATTAGGAGTGGAGTGGTTGGAGAAGTTAGGAGAAGTGACCCTGGACTGGAGTAAATTGACCATGGCGTATCAACAGCTAGGGAGGAAGGTAAGGATTCAGGGGGATCCAACATTAGATAAGGAAGATGGTGGAACCGGGTGCTTTACTAAAAATGACCGAGGTAGAGATTTGGTTGTTGGTCTGGGAGTTTGGATCTTTAGATTCAAAGGAGGAAGGTGAGAACTGTCAGAGTTTAACAGAAGGACAAGGAAAAGAAACGGAGTTGTTGTTGACCCAGTACAAGGGGGTGTTTGCGGATCCAGTGGGGCTACCTCCTGATCATGGCATGGTGCATCACATACCTCTCAAAGAGGGCAGGGATCCTGTAAATGTTAGGCCTTACAGGTACCCCCATGTGATGAAGGGGGAGATAGAGCAGCAAGTAAAGGAAATGCTAAAAACAGGGGAGATAGAGCAGCAAGTAAAGGAAATGCTCAAACCAGGGGTGATTAGACCCAGCCATAGTCCCTACTCGAGTCCGGTCATCTTAGTGAAGAAGAAAGACGACAGTTGGAGGTTTTGCGTCGATCACAGGGCGTTGAATCGTGCCACGGTGCCGGATAAATTCCCAATACCAGTAATTGAGGAGCTATTGGATGAGTTGAGGGTGGCTTGCTACTTTTCGAAGATTGATTTGAAAGCGGGTTATCATCAAATCCGTATGGGAGAGCAAGATGTCGAGAAGACGGCTTTTAGGACACACCAAGGGCATTATGAATTTATGGTAATGCCTTTCGGCCTTACGAATGCTTCCAGCTACATTCCAAAATGCCATGAACAACCTTTTCCAGCCTTATCTAAGGAAATACGTTTTGGTGTTCTTCGACGATATATTGGTTTACAGCACCACATGGGGAGAGCACCTTGAACATGTTGCTATTGTGTTGGCCACTCTAGAGCAGAACAATTGGGTGGCAAACCGAAAGAAGTGTGAATTCGGGCGGACTCAGATTAAGTACTTGGGTCATGCTATATCGAGCAAGGGAGTAGAGATGGATCCTGAGAAGGTGAGAGCTGTGACTGAATGGAGTAGGCCGAAAACGGTAAAAGGAGTGAGGGGATTTTTGGGTTTAGCTGGTTATTATAGGAGGTTTGTTAAAGACTATGGGAAGATTGCCAAGCCCCTGACTGAGCTACTGAAGAAAGGAGAGTTCTTATGGAATGAAAGGGCTGAAGAAGCCTTGCAACAACTGAAGAGGGCTATCACGACAACCCCGGTGTTATCTTTGACAGACTTCCAACAACCATTTCATATAGAGTGTGATGCCTCGGGTGTGGGCGTGGGGGCGGTTTTGACTCAGGGGGGAAGACCCATTGCCTATTTTGGTAAGGCGTTATCAGCAGGGACGTTGAGCAAATCAATTTATGAGAAGGAACTGATGGCTTTGGTATTGGCCATATAGCATTGGAGGCCTTACCTGTTGGGGCAAAGATTTGTGGTGCATACTGACCAGAGAAGCCCTCGCCATTTGTCAAAGCAGCGTATAACTACTCAAAACCAACAGAATTGGATTGCAAAATTGTTGGGATACGATTTTGAGATAGTATACAAAGCAGGGGCTACCAACCGATCGGCGGATGCCCTATCAAGGAGGTAAAAGAATTAGGAGTGATGGTCAGGCCATATTGGCAGGACTTTGGCGAGATCTTAAGAGAGGTGGAGGAAGATGACAGGTTGAAGAAGGTGATGGAGGATCTTAGGAGGGATCCAAATACCCATCCAGCGTATACCATTGAGCAGGACAGGTTACACTATAAAGGAAGGTTGGTTTTGTCAGCCAATTCCACGTGGATTCCCAGGTTGCTGGCAGAGTTCCATGTTACGCAGACGGGGGGCATTCGGGTGTTTATAGAACATATCGAGGTTGGCCCAATCCTTATATTGGATCGATATGAAGAAGAGGGTAACTGAGTATGTGGCGGGATGCTTGGTGTGTCAGCAGCACAAATACTTGTCCTCTTCTCCTCAAGGACTGCTGCAACCATTGCCAATTCCGAATGCCATTTGGGAAGAGTTAAGCATGGATTTTATAGTAAGGCTTCCAAAATCTCAGGGATTTGATGCTATACTAGTGGTAGTAGATCGCTTAAGTAAATACGGTCATTTTCTACCACTCAAGTATCCTTATTCAGCTAGAATGGTAGCGGAGTTATTCATCAAGGAAATTGTTAGGTTGCATGGCATTCCGAAATCAATCGTGAGTGATCGGGACCCCCTATTCCTCAGCATTTTTTGGCAGGAGCTATTAATAGGGCAGGGTACACAATTGAAAATGAGTACTGCTTATCACCCCGAGACCGACGGGCAAATGGAGGTTCTAAATCGTGTTTTGGAGGGATACCTTCGATGCTTCTGTTCAGAACAACCGAAAGGATGGATGATAGTCTTACCCTGGGCTGAGTATTGGTATAATACCAGTTATCAGGGAGCAATCCGATGTACACCGTTTGAAACGGTCCATGGACGACCGGCCACCTCCATCCCTGCAACGATTTATACCGGGAGAGGCATTGGTAGAGGCAGTGAATCAGGAGTTGCAGACACGGGATGAAGCTTTAAAGCAGATGAAGTTCCACTTGGAAAGGGCACAAGAGCTGATGGTAAAACAAGCCAACAAGTGGAGGAGACCTTCAAATGTTGAAGTGGGTGATTGGGTATACTTGAAGATAAGACCCCATCGACAATCTTCCATGCCAACCAAACTTCACCCAAAATTAGCAGCCAGATTTTTTGGTCCATTTCAGGTGATCCAGAGAGTGGGAGCAGTGGCCTATAAACTCCAGTTACCGGAGACAGCACGCATACACCCTGTCTTTCATGTATCACAATTAAAGAAGGCAATAGGGGAGCAGAAAGTGGAGGAGTTACCTCCAGACTTGCAGGCCGATGGACCCTCTTTTTGCCCCATCAGTGTTCGTGGGAGGAGAGTCACGCAGAGAGGGGAAGAGGACGTGTCACAGTTGTTAATTGAATGGCAGGATGGAGGGCAAGAAGGGGCAACGTGGGAAGATGATGTTGCTATCAAAGAACAGTACCCCGATTTCAACCTTGGGGACAAGGTTGAACTTCAGGGAGAGGGCAATGTTAGGAATGAGAAGAGTTGGAGAGTTTATGAGAGAAGGAAGATAAATGGTTAGTTAAGCAACCCAACTGCTTATTGCAGTTGGGAAGGGCGAGAATAACGGTTGTATAAATAGTGGAGGGGTTAGTAGTTAAAGGACTTTTGGTAGTTTGTTTGTTAACAGGATTAAGCTTGTGAAAGGGGTTAAGCCCTTGTTACTGTGAGTGTACAGACATTACCTTTGTGAATAATATTCAGTTCTGTTTCTCTTTCTAGTTTTTCTTGGCGCCTAAGAGGTGTTTTTAGAGGTTCTTGAATAGGTTTCTTAATCGAAAACCTATCATACTCATACTGCAAGCAACTACAACAACTCCATTTGCTTATCTCTGTCTCTTTGAGCTAAGCACTATGCTTGACTGATTTTAGCAATAGAGTCTATGAGTCGATACACAGCTTAATTTGGTAGGGTTTCATAAATTTCTAAACAAAAATGATTTAATTGGATCTTGTTGCATCCATTTGATTAATTCAAGATGCTGGAAAAAACATATTCTCTTTTAAAGTGTGATGTGAGTCATACCTAATCAAAACTCACTTAAGGAGCTCAACAACTTAAATGCTCATAATAATTGCAAAAATCAGGCAAATCCAGTCACCGTCAGCTTGCAAGATCTCAATGTTGATGGTCTAACCTTCGTAACCTATGTAGACAGTCTAATCACAATGGACCTTTTGAGTTTTGATGATAATTTTGCGTATCCTTTATATTTTAGGAGAGTCTACTATACTTTATCTTTATATTTTAAAAAACCTATTATTTTATTTCCATATATATATATATATATATATATATATATATATTGACTTTGTAAACATGTAAATCATTGTTTACGTTCATTTTATTCAAAACCTAATTATAAATTTGAAAATATTTATTATTTCTTTCTTCAATCTATAAATCTCTTTTAATAAAGACAAAGAAACAACGTCCCATACGCATGGATTTAAAACTAGTAAACATCTATTAGTAAGAAAAGATAGTTACCTGTTCCCTTGAGAAGTTACCAACACAACCTCCCTCACTAAGTGTCCTCACACCAACAATCCAGAGATCCTCTTGAATTGGAACTTTCATCTGCCACCAACAATCAGCCTTATCACACCACTTTATGTTTCAGTTTAGGATATCTGTCAACCATAAAAGGCATTAATAATAGGAAACTGGAAGTTTAGTTTAGGTCAAATAATGTCTCCTTACAATCCATTGTTGCAAAAAAGAACAAACAAGGAAGTAGAAGAGTAGTGGACTTAAGAAATGCATGTAGACCTAGTCAGCAAATTTAAATACACAATGCTGAGCACAATAACATGGCAAAGGAGAATAAGGTGCTAATTTCATGAGAATCTGATGTAAACTGACATCAAATACCTTATAGTTAACGAGAATTCCATTTGAAAAGACAGTGATAGGTTATACCAGTTTCTGCATCAGGAAGCCTTGTAGCATCGGTTTTAGGATTTACATGAATAAAAGTCTGCGCAGTTTTTTCAGTTCTGGTAGCTTAGATGATTGTATCAGCTCTTTTGGCACCTCTGCTGCAGCAATATCAGCTCCACATTCAATGGCAGCTTATGGTTTCGTGAAACTAGAGTAGGAGCCTTTAGCAGCAGCTGCCGCTGTGTCACTTTCAGGAAACAGAACAGCATCAGTGTTTTTATGCAAAAGTCAGCTTCAGCAGCCTCATTCAAATCACCTGCAATATCAAACAGGAAAAGGGGAAAGCTTATGATCAAAACGAAAAAAAGAAAAGACAGTGATAAATATAGAAGTTTCATCTTAGAACCTATATCAGGGTCCACACATACTCTTATGCTGGAGAAACAATAACACTCTTATCTTCTGCCTGCAAAGAGTCAAGAGCTATCAAAGAACCAAAAACAATAACTCACAGAAAAATTTCAAAACAACAACCAATAATGCTGTGAATGAAAGTGAGAAGGAAAACTAAGGATTAGCAATAATACTGTAACAGTTGCAAACACGGATAAACACACGGATTGGAGGCATGGAAATAAACTCCCATCTGCAAATGCTAAAACCTCTGAAACACAAGCCAAGACAATGAGTTTGAGGGTAAGGGTTAGGGTTATAATTCATTATACACAACTAGAGAGCATACTAGAGATGTCACATCAACTAGAAATATGGTCAAATTATATATATACATGAGTGCAAGCCTTCCCTTACAAATAAATTTTAGGAGGTTATGTTCAGCTTAAAGTGCACTTTCTCAGATATATAAATGTTGAAAGGTTGTCTTAATTGCAGCCTCAAAGGTGTTGATTAGTCCAATATTAACCTTTCAAGTCAAATGAAACATGTGAAGTTTGTGTAATTTTAACCTTTCAAGTCAATTTTGTGGACTTAAGTTAACTCTAAAGCCCAAAATTCTAAGAATAATAATACCTTTTAATTCTAAAAAATAGTAAGTATTTATTAAGTATAATTAGAAACTATCAAACTCATTCAATAAATAAATTATACACATCAGACAGTTTGAATTTTTCTATCAATAGTTTAATGTAATACTAATGTTTCCAATATAATATTAAAAATATTACAAACTCTAGTAAAGTAACATCAAGAGTCCATGGAGAAATTTATCTTATTCATATTTGAGTTTGTTATTGATATGAATTAATTATGCTAGAGATATGATTAGATAACATTAGAAATATGATTTGATTACAGTAAATAGGGAAACATGATGTGATAACAAAATATTTAACCATATTTAACAAAACATAATGAATGAACAAAGGAAGGGGGACATTATAATTGATAAAGCAGGGTGGTATGGGTAACGGTAGGTAGATGCACCTCCATCTCAACCCATCCATTAGATGAAGGTTTCGTCATAATCAAATATGCTTTTGGAGACTTCGAAGGATGCATCGCAGGAAAGGGCCCAAAACAAAGATAGATAAGCAAATGCAAACTTTTGGGGTCTGGGTTTCAAGGCTTAGTGCTATGATTAGGGTTTAGGTTTAAAGTTAGGGTTTGGGTTTAGGGTTTGGTTTTAGGGGTTAATGTTTAAGATTTTTGGTTAAGATTATGGCTTATGGTTATGGTATATGTTTAGGGTTTATGGTTTGGGTTAGGGCATAAGGGTTAGTGTTAGGTTTACGGTTAGAATTAGGGTTATGGTTATGGTTAGGGGTCAGCGTTATGGTTTAGGGTTTATGATTTATGATTTAGGGTAAGGGTTGGGGTTTAAGGTTATGGGTTGTGGTTTGGGTTTAGGAGGTAGGGTGATGATTATAGTTATGGTTTAGGGGTTAGGGTTATGGCTTATGGTTTAGGATTGATGGTTTAGATTTTTGGATTTACAATTAGGTGTAATGCTTAAGGTTAGTTAACTAGGATTTAGAGTTTAGAGTTATGGTTCGGTTGTAGGGCATAGGATTAATGTTTAGGGTTTGGGTTTAAAGGTTAGGGGTTATGCTTAGGGTCATGGGTTAGGGTGTATGGTTTAGGGTTTATGATTAGGGTTAGTTAACAAGTGTTTTAGGATTTAAGTTTAGGAGTTATGGTTTATGGTTTAAGAGTTAGGGTTTATGATTTAGGGGTTATTGTTAGCAATATATGAGTAGGGTTTAGTGTTTAGAGTTAGAGTTATCATTAGGGTTTAGGGTCATGATTGGTGTTCAGGGTTATGGTTAGAATTTAGGCTTTTGGGTGAGGGGTTGAGGGCTTAGGGTTGGGGCTATTCTTCAGGATTAGGGTTTACAGTTTAGGGTAAGGGTTATTGATTAGAGTTAAGGTTTAGGATTAGTTAACTACATTTCATAAACTAGGGTTAGTTAACTAGGGTTTGCTAACTAGGGTTTGCTAACTAGGGTGTGTTAACTAGGGTTAGTTAGTTGAGGAGTTCTTTAACAATGTCAGACATAAAGAGAGGTCATGGTTTGCTGTCCTAGAAAAGCCCACCAACATCAATTCATATTACAATTAATATAAAATCACATTACAAACTCCTACTATCAATAATATAAGTACACTACTGTTAGAATATATTTACTATCGAACTTTGGTAAAATCAAATAAACTCCGTACAATGCACGAATTTAGTAAAGGAAGAGAATTAGGGCTCCAAAACAATCAGAAGAATATTTTACAAATAAACTGGTGGTAAGAAATTAATTAGAAGGTTAACTCACTATGGTACTCATTTAATCACTATGAATACTTCTTTGGGACTGAAATTATACCTGTATGCTAGTGGATCATACGGGTGAAAAAATGTTGAACAAAGTTGGCCTCTCTTCTCTTATATTATCCAATAGTCCAGTCCTTTAGCTTAAAGGAACAAGAAAGAACACATAGTAACCAACCTAGATGCATTTGATTAAAATCTGGATGTTATTATATGACTGGAACTTGTAATCATAACTTCTCTTTCCCTGATAAAGAAGGCACATAAAGTTTTAACATCAATTTAAAAAAACCCAACAATATTGAATGGAGATTGTTAGTACAAAAGAACACAGCCAAATCTAATCCGTGTTAGAATACATGACAAAAACTCAATAGTATAGCAGCAACTGTATGAAACAATTAAACTGAATATATATCTTGGGTTACCTCTCAAGATTAGTCCCTATATTTCTTTACCTGAATGATTCAATAATCAGTTAGGATTATGACCTAGCATTAGCATAAACAAGGGTCAGTTTTTACAGATCAGGTAGTTCGTAACTTGTGTAAATAGCACTATTGTGTGTGTATTTTATGAAATTTACAGATACACAAGACGACAGATACATATCATTAAAATAAATGAAGCCATATGAAAAAATAACATACCATATATATAACATTACCACCATGGTCACAAAGTGCACAAACATCCAAACCATCCGTTTCTTCAGCCTCTTCATTAGATTTGTCTATCATATCACTATCAGTTCCAAGAACAAGAAGTTTCAGCGGTTCAAAATCATTAGCTTCTTGAAATAAAATAGAAAAAATCATTAAAAATACACAAGGTTGGACACAAGAACATAAATATACATTATTTAAAAGGATTCAAAATACACATTCAGGAAATTTTAACCATGGATTCAAATTCTGAATGCTATCAAGTAACATTGAGCAAAACTCCAAAATCTACGGTCTCGTCTGTCTGCAAAATGCTATAAGTACTGAAATCAAACTATAAACAACAAAAGGTCTTACTGGCAAAAGACTAAATTTCCAAACTAAAATCAGTAAGGTAAACCAGTTAACAACACAAAATTAGCAAAAAGAAGTAAAATAGAACCAAACCATCCGCAACTGAAAAGAGAAAATAAGAACACTGGTTAGAAATCATCTCTGCAAAACAAAAACCAAAATCAGAAACAACATAGAAAACCTAATTATATTTAAGGCTCCCCGGTTCAAAAACCCTCCTAGTCCTAATGGGGTTTAGGGAGGTTAAATATATACAGTCTTATTCTCAGCAGATCCAACATATATGAATATCTACTTATCATAATCTGTACATTAGAATATATGCTCCATACAATGCAGAATTTAGGAAATTAAAAGAATTAGGGCTCCAAAACAATCAGAGGAATATTTTACAAATAAACTGTTGGTAAGAAATTAAACTAAAAGGTTCACTCACTATGCTACTCATTTAATCACTATGAATACTTCATTGGGACTGAAATCAAACCTGTATGCTACTGGATCATACAGGTGTAAAAATGTTGAACAAAGCTGGCCTCTCTTCTCTTATATCCTGCTACAAATAGTCCTGTCCTTTAGCTGAAAGGAACAAGAAAGAATACATAGTTACCAACCTAGACGCATTTGATTAAAAACTGGATGTTATTATATGACTGGAACTTGTAATCATAACCTCTTTTCCCTGATAAAGAAGGCACACAAAGTTTTAACATCAATTTAAAAAAACCCAACAATATTGAATGGAGATTGTTAGTACAAAAGAACAATGCCAAATCTAATCCGTGTTAGAATACATGACAAAAACTCAATAGTATAGCAGCAACTGTATGAAACAATTAAACTGAATATATATCTTGGGTTACCTCTCGAGATTAGTCCCTATATTTCTTTACCTGTATGATTCAATAATCAGTTAGAATTATGACCTAGCATTGCCATAAACAAGGGTCAGTTTTTACAGATGAGGTAGTTCATAACTTGTGTAAATAGCACTATTGTGTGCGTATTTTATGACATTTACAGATACACATTAGGACAGATACATATCATTAAAATAAATAAAGCCATCTGAAAAAATAACATACCATATATATAACATTACCACCATTGTCACAAAATGCACAAACATCCAAAACATCCGTTTCTTGAGCCTCTTCATTAGATTTGTCTATCATATCACTATCAGTTCCAAGAACAAGAAGTTTCAGCTGTTCAAAATCATTAACTTCTTGAAATAAAGTAGAAAAAATAATTGAAAATACACAAGGTTGGAGACAAGAACATAAATATACATTATTTAAATGGATTCAAAATACACATCCATGAGAAAAAAAATTTAACCGTGGATTCAAATTCTGAATGCTATCAAGTAGCATTGAGCAAAACTCCAAAATCTACAGTCTGGTCTGGCTGCAAATTGCTACAAGTACTGAAATCAAACTATAAACAACAAAAGATGGTCTTACTAGCAAAGACAAAATTTCCAAACTAAAATCAATAAGGTAAACCAGTTGACAACACCAAATTAGCAAAAAGAAGTAAAATAGAACCAAACCATCCGCAACTGAAAAGAGAAAATAAGAACACTGGTTACAAAATCATATCTTCAAAACAAAAACCAAAATCAGAAACAAAATAAAAAACTGCTTAGAAAGTTAGTAAAAGAGTTATTACATGTGAAATTCACAAATATTGGGCAAACCAAGCCGCATCAACCTTGCTATTCTCCACAACCTTTAGATTAAAAATAATTCAATATGTAATACTTACAGTCTTTTATTCTAGACGCAAATTTTATTTAAAAACACAATTTTAACAATAATTTCTACAAAACTCTATTTGTGCACTTAAAACAAAAATCTAACCTAATTCTAGAATTTTACAAACATATTAAAACTAAAAAAGAAATTTTATGAAGGAAAAAGGAGAAAAAATGGAGTGCTAACACACCCCCGTTTAGAACACACTACCCTCATGGACTGGGGCAAACAAAACGGACACAATTCTAAACAAACTATCACAATTCACTTCTATTTACAAATCTGCACAACTCTGCTGTATTACTCTAGCTTAAATCTGCAAAATGGACATCAACCCTCCAAATTCAAGTTTCATGAAAGCCAGCAGGTCAAAAAATACATATTAATTCAATCAAAATCAAGTAGGAAACAATCAAGATCAACAACATCTCAGATTTAACCTCACAAGATAAGTGTTTGCACTCAACCGCTCAATGTGTATAGGCTTGTATATACCACTCAGCAAAACATGAAAAAGCACACTTCATGAATTTGAAAAGCTTCTATCTAGCATCACTTAATCCAAGGGCACACCCCAAATCACTAGGACTTCATCTCAGCTTGTAATGTGGTCAGGTTGGAGGTAGGTTTCGGAAATGGAATTCAAAGCTATGAACCTGTGAGCATGAGAAAATAAAGGTGGCAGCATGAATTTCCAGTGCAGATTCAGCTCAAGTAATTCCGTCACCAACTCTTCTTTAAATTCAGCTTTGTTTCACATCCTTTTCTTTCCTCTTTTTTTTTTTTTCTTTTTGCACTTTTCTTTCCTCATTTTTTTTTCTTTTTGCACTTTTCTTTCCTCATTTTTTTTTCTTTTTCAGTCATTTCACACATTGTTTTAACACTAACGAATTTTGCTTCTTTTTTTTTCATTTTTTTTCTTTTTGAATCAGCAACTGCACTCGCACACTTGGCACACTTGAAATTCATTACGCACCTTGACCTTCTATACTCACAAGTTAGGTAATTCATGGTTTTTCAGGTCTTTGGCTTGTAAAAGGGTAATTAAACAAGAAAGGTCCATTCAAGCTCAAAAAATCAGGTGCAATGGCAAGATGTCAGGGTAAGTCATTTTTGGCTAAGTGGCTGGAACAAAAAAGGCCTAGATCATATTTAGAGTGCATCCGAGGTCAAGCAAACCAAAAAGAATCAGTGCAAATTCCGAAATGTAACTCTACATGCATGCAGTCACACAAAAATGAAGAATTAAGGCTCAAAATCTCTCAAGGGTTGATATTTGTCAAAACTGAAATGCTGTTTCTCAATCATGAAAAAACTACTTAACTCAACGGAATCAAAATGCAAAAAGAGACCGCTGGAAATCATCTACTCAAATTTAGATCTAATGACACACTCAGCATTTTCAAACTAAAAAGAAACACAACTTTCATCATGTCAGTCCGCAAAAAGTAAGCAAAGAGTGAAACAAAACTACCCAGAACTACTAAAACATCAAAACAAAATACTAAGACATAACTATTTTTCAAACATACCAATTTTCACAACTGAAACAGAAGCTAAAAGCAGAAACAAAAAAGAAAAAGTTTTGCTAATTTTTTGTCATACAAAAATAGATAAAGACAAAGTGAAAACAGAAGAAAAAAAAACATGCAAAGGATAGAACTATTCCGCAAAATGTACAAAAAAAATTAAAAATAATTAAAAATATAAAAAGAGATAAGGAAAAAGGAAATCTTATTCAAGTGGCTGTTTGTTAACTAGGGTTAGTTAACTAGGGTTTGCTAACTAGGGTTTGCTAACTAGGGTGTGTTAACTAGGGTTAGTTAGTTGAGGAGTTCTTTAACAATGTCAGACATAAAGCGAGGTCATGGTTTGCTGTCCTAGAAAAGCCCACCAACATCAATTCATATTACAATTAATATAAAATCACATTACAAACTCCTACTATCAATAATATAAGTACACTACTGTTAGAATATATTTACTATCGAACTTTGGTAAAATCAAATAAACTCCGTACAATGCACGAATTTAGTAAAGGAAGAGAATTAGGGCTCCAAACCAATCAGAAGAATATTTTACAAATAAACTGGTGGTAAGAAATTAAATTAAAAGGGTAACTCACTATGGTACTCATTTAATCACTATGAATACTTCTTTGGGACTGAAATCATACCTGTATGCTAGTGGATCATACGGGTGAAAAAATGTTGAACAAAGCTGGCCTCTCTTCTCTTATATTATCCAATAGTCCAGTCCTTTAGCTTAAAGGAACAAGAAAGAACACATAGTAACCAACCTAGATGCATTTGATTAAAATCTGGATGTTATTATATGACTGGAACTTGTAATCATAACTTCTCTTTCCCTGATAAAGAAGGCACATAAAGTTTTAACATCAATTTAAAAAAACCCAACAATATTGAATGGAGATTGTTAGTACAAAAGAACACAGCCAAATCTAATCCGTGTTAGAATACATGACAAAAACTCAATAGTATAGCAGCAACTGTATGAAACAATTAAACTGAATATATATCTTGGTTTACCTCTCAAGATTAGTCCCTATATTTCTTTACCTGTATGATTCAATAATCAGTTAGAATTATGACCTAGCATTAGCATAAACAAGGGTCAGTTTTTACAGATCAGGTAGTTCGTAACTTTTGTAAATAGCACTACTGTGTGTGTATTTTATGAAATTTACAGATACACAAGACGACAGATACATATCATTAAAATAAATGAAGCCATATGAAAAAATAACATACCATATATATAACATTACCACCATGGTCACAAAGTGCACAAACATCCAAACCATCCGTTTCTTCAGCCTCTTCATTAGATTTGTCTATCATATCACTATCAGTTCCAAGAACAAGAAGTTTCAGCGGTTCAAAATCATTAGCTTCCTGAAATAAAGTAGAAAAAATCATTAAAAATACACAAGGTTGGACACAAGAACATAAATATACACTATTTAAAAGGATTCAAAATACACATTCAGGAAATTTTAACCATGGATTCAAATTCTGAATGCTATCAAGTAACATTGAGCAAAACTCCAAAATCTACAGTCTCTGTCTGTCTGCAAAATGCTATAAGTACTGAAATCAAACTATAAACAACAAAAGGTCTTACTGGCAAAAGACTAAATTTCCAAACTAAAATCAGTAAGGTAAACCAGTTAACAACACAAAATTAGCAAAAAGAAGTAAAATAGAACCAAACCATCCGCAACTGAAAAGAGAAAATAAGAACACTGGTTAGAAATCATCTCTGCAAAACAAAAACCAAAATCAGAAACAACATAGAAAACCTAATTATATTTAAGGCTCCCCGGTTCAAAAACCCTCCTAGTCCTAATGGGGTTTAGGGAGGTTAAATATATACAGTCTTATTCTCAGCAGATCCAACATATATGAATATCTACTTATCATAATCTGTACATTAGAATATATGCTCCATACAATGCACGAATTTAGTAAATTAAAAGAATTAGGGCTCCAAAACAATCAGAGGAATATTTTACAAATAAACTGTTGGTAAGAAATTAAACTAAAAGGTTCACTCACTATGCTACTCATTTAATCACTATGAATACTTCATTGGGACTGAAATCAAACCTGTATGCTACTGGATCATACAGGTGTAAAAATGTTGAACAAAGCTGGCCTCTCTTCTCTTATATCCTGCTACAAATAGTCCTGTCCTTTAGCTGAAAGGAACAAGAAAGAATACATAGTTACCAACCTAGACGCATTTGATTAAAAACTGGATGTTATTATATGACTGGAACTTGTAATCATAACTTCTTTTTCCCTGATAAAGAAGGCACACAAAGTTTTAACATCAATTTAAAAAAACCCAACAATATTGAATGGAGATTGTTGGTACAAAAGAACAATGCCAAATCTAATCCGTGTTAGAATACATGACAAAAACTCAATAGTATAGCAGCAACTGTATGAAACAATTAAACTGAATATATATCTTGGGTTACCTCTCAAGATTAGTCCCTATATTTCTTTACCTGTATTATTCAAGTTGCATGAACCATTCTTGGCACAGTTACTTTTATAACATATTTTTTCCATTCAGCTCATTATGTCACACGCCAAGATACAATCTTATGGAAAACAAGAATTTGGTCAAGAAAAAGGGCTTCCCAAGAATTTGGTCAAGAAAAAGCGCTTCCCAATGTGCTCGGCAGGCATGCAAATTTTAGGGGAAAATAAAAACACTAAACAAGAAAAGCTTGACTCATTAGAAAGTCTAGTTTTACAGAATCATCAAAATGCAATGGTATTTACTTCTCGGCTACTTTGTGAGATGAGTAACTCATTCTCATCGATTAGAATGAAAGACAAAGAAAATTGTAACATTAATAAAAAAAAAAACAGGTTTGTGCGAATGATTAAGAAAAAGCATTTTCAAGGCTATAAGAAAAAGCGTTTGAAAGGCTATAAGAAAAAGCAAAAAGCAGAAGAACAGAAGAGGGTTTAGTTTTGACCTGGATTGGAATAAGCAAGGCACAAGAAGAATCAGCTTCTTCGGGGTTTGCTAGGCTTTGGCTTCGAGATATTGCAGGCGAGAGAGAGAAAAAGACCCTTTAATGTACGCTTTAGAGGGAGAAAAAAAATAGAGAATGCTAAAGAACACTTGTAATTGTAATGTTTTTTTCTTTTTTCAACTAGGAATGTCTACATATAACGAACCTTCTTAGGAAAAATATCTATTCATATATATCTTTTACCATTGATTATATCCTCTTGATTTTCTTTCTTTCATCATTTATTATATACTCTTGATTTTCTTTCTTTCATCATTTATTATATACTCTTGATTTTCTTTCTTTCAATCATTTATTATATTTTCTTTATTTATAATTAATTATAATTTCTTGTTATGATTCGAAAATATGTAATTAGTAAAACATTCATTAATGAATCATATTAAATTTTAATTTAAAGATCAAGAAAATACAAGAAAGAAGTAATCATTGTGAATTCATTAGATATGAAGACAATTCCTTCAAGTAGTTATATTTTAATTTATAAGATAAAATAATCCTATTTTATTATAAATATTAAATCAGAATCACGCATGAGGTTAAAAGATGGTTACAAATTTTCTTAAATGTCATGCAAAATAGATTTTTAATATAAAATAAAAGCAGGAGTTATATTTTTATTTTGTAAATAAATTAAGTGAAAAGAACCCAGACTTATAAGAAATGTTCAGGTTATTAAAATTTTATACATAAGATTATATCCATACCATAATTTAAGATAAAAGCTGTGTGAGAAAAGCAGCCAAATAGAACAAGGGGTGAAAGAGGAATAAAACTAATCACAGTGATTTACTATGATTTACTATGTGATTGAAGTACTGGACCAATGGATTTGATTAGGAAAACAAAACAAAAAAGTGTAAATGTCAATAATGCATAATAATATTAACAAGATATGGAGCTTCAGACTCCACCAGCCTTGATAATCTATCTCTCGAACCTTAACCCGAAGTCTTTTTACTTATGTACTAGTCATCTTAATGATTTTTTACTTGAAGGTATCTCAGTCTTTTTATTTATAAAATAGTCATCTTACTCATTTTTTACTTGATGTGGGCGGGGGCTTTAGACTCCATGAGTCCCATAATTCCCCCTTCTTACTTTAACGCAAATCCTAACCCTAACTTTAACACAAACCCTAACCCCAAACCTAACCCTAATTGTAACCCTAACCATATAATTTCCCCCTCAAATCTTAACATTAATCCTAACTCTAAATATTTCAATGGATCTTTCAACTTACATACAAGTCATCTTACATACTTTTTACTCGATGTGCGGTTCAAACACTATGATTCCATATAATCTCTCCCTTGTACCCCAACTATAACCGTAACCATAACCCTAACCCTAAATAAGTATGAGAGTCTTTTTACTTACATACTAGTTGTCTTAATAATTTTTTTACCCGACCCTAAATAAGTATGAGAGTCTTTTTACTTACATACTAGTCGTCTTAATAATTTTTCTACCTGACGTGGGGTTTCACAGTCCATGAATACCACTAATTTCCCTCTCATATCCTAACCATAACTCTAACCCTAACCATAACCATAGCCCTAACCCTACATACATATATTTCAGCAAGCTCATCACGGATGGTGCAGTAATGTTAAGAACCAAATCAAAATATGCATTAGAATTAGTAGACATATACTCCTTCCAAAAATTCATTATAACATCCAAGTAAAATAACTATATTACAACATCATCCATAACAGAACTGATAGGGATAAGAATAAGAAAGGATGGGTAGTTTATGAGAGGAGGAATAGGAGGAAATGAATATAACAAACTAACAGTTAGGACAGTTAGGACAGTTTTGGTGAGATTGTAAGATTGTATAAATAGCGGCTGAGTAGAAGGGATTGGGGGACTTTTGATTGCCTAGTTGCTTACGGGTTTATACCTGTGGAAGAGGGTTATGCCTCTGCGGTTGATTGTACATATATTATACTTGTGAATAACATTCAGACTTTTCTTTCTTTCTTTTTGTGTTTTCTGGGTAGGAAGGGAGTCTTGAAAGTGGGTTCCCAATTTAGGAACCCAACATTTGGTCCGACCTGCCGGATCCATATAGGGGAGTGTTCGCGCGTGGAGATGGAGGGCAGAATGGTGGTGGTCGAAGGGCACTTAGAGGCGGTGGAAGTGGCAATAGCTGAGACAAAGGTTGATACGGCGGCGATACGCCAGGACGTCCAAGCAATCTTGAAAGCGATGGGAGAACGTATACCCATTAACCAAGGACAGCGAAAAGGGGAGAGTCAGTCGTTGGTGAACGATAATGGCGGTGGTCTGAATGGCGGAAGAGAAAATGGGGAAGAAGGTAACCAAGGAGGGATGAGCCAGTGGAGGAAGCGAGTTGAATTACCCATGTTTGAGGGGGGCGAACCGTGGGTATGGATCGGCCGAGCGGAGAAGTTTTTCGAAGTCCAGAAGGTGGCGGAGGAGGAGAAGTTGGAATTGGCCTTTATTAGCATGGATGTCTACGCCGGAAGCTGGTTCCGATTCTGGCGAGAGAAAACCAAGACCCTGTCTTGGGAGGGGTTGAAGAGGGCACTGGGTATCCGATTTGGGGGAGGAACCAGAGGAACGGTGTATGAGAGACTCTCCACCATACGACATACGGGATCGATGGGGGAATACATACGTGATTTTGAAGTTCTGGTGGGGCAAACGACCCAGATACCTGAGGAGCAGATCATGGGGTATTTTCTGTCCGGCCTCATGATCCACCGGATTTGATGACCGCTATGCGGGTGGCGAGAGATGTGGAAAAACTGTGCGCGAAGACATGAGGAGGATGGATATCCAAGAATCCAAGTTCTTGGGGAAAAACATAGGGATCGGTAATGAAGGTGGAGACGAATCGCGAACCAGCGGGACGAGCGGGACCAGCGGAAAGTGTCGGTTCTGTAAACAAAGGTGTGACCCACGAGGGAAACCACAGGAGAGACAGCGGCAGCGGAAGCGGAAATGAAAGGAGTGTCCGCAATCTTCCCTACTCTGAGTACATCAAACGGAGGGAAGAGGGGAAATGTTTCAGGTGCGGCGGACCTTTTAGCCCCGGTCATCGTTGTACGGAGAGGGGGATAAGAATGATGATTTTGGCTGAAGAGGAGGAAGAATCGGCAAATGACGGGGAGGATGAGCTGAACATCACCAAGATGGAGTTATCGGCCCTTTCTGCCGGTGGCCTCACGACGCCCCGAACGATGAAGCTACGAGGGAGAATGGGTCAACGTGAGGTATTGGTTTTAATTGACAGTGGCGCTAGCCACAATTTTATAAGTCGACGGGTGGTGAAGGAATTAGAGATGACGGTGGTGGAAACCCCACCGTATATGGTAAGCTTGGGAAACGGACAGAGGGAAAGAATTAGCGGGTGCTGTGAAAAGGTGGCATTGGAGATAGGGGAAGCAGAAGTGGTCGAACGCTTCTATATTTTTGAGTTGGGCGGAGTCGACGTCATTCTGGGGGTGGAATGGTTAGAAAAGCTCGGGAAAGTGGTGGTGGACTGGAAAGAATCAACGATGAAGTACCGTCAGGGAGAGAGGAAGATAACAGTGAAAGGGGATCCCACTTTAGAACGAAGAGTGGTGGGCCCCAGAGCTTTACAGAAAATAGATGAGGTGGCGGTGTGGTTATTGGTTTGGGAATTGGGCTCGTATGAGACCCAGGCGAGCGGCCCAAATTGTTCGGGGCTTACTGAAAGATAAAAACATCATATGGAGAAGTTACTAAAATTTCATGACGTGGTATTCGCGGAGTTAGTGGGGTTGCCACCTAGCAGAGAGACAGTGCACCGAATCACCCTTAAAGAGGGCACAGGTCCGATCAATGTTCGTCCGTACCGATACCCACACGTGTTGAAAGATGAAATCGAGCAGCAAGTGACGGAGATGCTCCGGACGAGGGTGGTCCGACCAAGCCATAGCCCGTACTCGAGCCCAGTAATTTTAGTCAAGAAGAAAGATGGAAGCTGGCGCTTCTGCATCGATTACCGAGCCCTAAATCGACCGACGGTGCCGGATAAATTCCCCATAGCGGTGATAGAGGAGTTGCTGGATGAGTTAGGAGGGGCTACCTATTTTTCGAAGGTGGATTTGAAGGCCGGGTATCACCAAATCCGCATGGCTGAGAAGGATATAGAGAAGACGGCGTTCCGCACGCATCAGGGGCATTACGAGTTCGCGGTGATGCCTTTCGGACTCACCAACGCGCCGGCGACATTTCAGAGCACTATGAATCACCTCTTCGAGCCCTATTTGCGGAAGTTCATGCTAGTTTTCTTCGACGACATCCTCGTTTACAGTAGAACCTGGGAGGAACACTTGGAGCATGTCGGAAGGGTCCTGGAAACGCTGAGTCGGGACAAGTGGGTGGCCAATCGGAGGAAGTGTGAGTTTGGGCAAACCCACGTTAAATACTTGGGACATATCATCTCGTAGAGAGGCGTGGAGATGGACGATGAAAAGATAAAGGCGGTGGTGGATTGGGAACGGCCAAAATCGGTAAAGAGTTTAAGGGGATTTTTGGGTCTGTCAGGGTATTATCGGAGGTTTATTAGGGATTATGGCAAAGAAAAAGCATTTGAAAGGCTATAAGAAAAAACATTTGAAAGACTATAAGAAAAAGCAAAATGCAGAAGAACAGAAGAGGGTTTAGTTTTGACCTGGATTGGAATAAGCGAGGCGCGAGAAGAATCAGCTTCCTCGGGCTTTGCTAGGCTTTGGGCTGCGGGATATTGCAGGGGAGAGAGAGAAAGAGACCCTTTAATGTACAATTTAGAGAGAGAAAAAAAATAGAGAACGCTAAAGAACACTTGTAATTGTAATGTCTTTTTCTTTTTTCAACTAGGAATGTCTAGATATAACGGCTCTGAACCTTCTTAGGAAAAATATCTATTCATGTATATCTTTTATCATTGATTATATCGTCTTGATTTTATTTCTTTCATCATTTATTATATACTCTTGATTTTCTTTCTTCAATCATTTATTATATTTTCTTTATTTATAATTAATTATACTTTCTTGTTATGATTCGAAAATATGTAATTAGTAAAACATTCATTAATGAACCATATCAAATTTTAATTTAAAGATCAAGAATACAAGAAAGAAAGAAGTAATCATTGTGAATTCATTAGATATGAAGACAATTTCATTCCTTCAAGTGCTTATATTTTAATTTATAAAATAAAATAATCCTATTTTATTAGAAATATTAAATCAGAATCACGTTTGCATGAGGTTAAAAAATTTCTTAAATGTCATTCAAAATAGATTTTTAATATAAAATAAAAGCCGGAGTTATATTTTTATTTTGTATATAAATTAAGTGAAAAGAACCAGTCTTATAAGAAATGTTCAGGTTATTAAAAATTTATACATAAGATTATATCCATAACATAATTGAAGTGATAATTCACTTGTAATAGAGAGCTACATTGACTAGAAGAGTAGGCAACAAACTTGTCGTTAAATGCAAACTGTATAGAAGAAGAACAAAAGGAAAAGGCATTGACTCAGGGCAAGAGGGTCAAGGTGTTGGACATGGAAATGAAGGCCCGAGATAAAAGCTGTGTGAGAAAAGCAGAGGAGAGTGAGGGTGGAAACCAAATGGCCAGGAGCTATGTGATTATTATCCATACATTTTACATATAAATACAACAGTGAACAAGGGATGTAAGAGGAATAAAACCAGATCCAATCTAAAAAAAATAATAAAAGAATTAGAATGCAAATAAGAAGAAATATTATGAGATTAAAACCTAATTAAAACCAAACATTTTTTTATTAAAAGAATTTCAGAAAAATATTAATTTCCTAATTATTAACAAAGATTAAAAATTGCATCTAAAAACCTATTTTTAACTAAAATTTTACAATTCTAAAGAATTAAGAGAAAAACATAAAATTAACCTAATTCTAAGAAATTAAAAACTAAAGAAATCTAAGAAATGATTTTTAACATAGAAAAATATATAAATCTAGAGTGTTATCACCACTCCAGATTAGTTTCTTTACCCCTACGATTCAATAATCAGTTACAATTATGACCTAGCATTAGCACAAATAAGGGTCAGTTTTTACAGATCAGGTAGTTCATAACTTGGGTAAATAGCACTATTGTGTGCGTATTTTATGAAATTTACAGATACACTAGAGGACAGATACAGATTATTAAAATAAATTAAGCCATATGAAAAAATAACTTACCATATATATAACATTACCACCACTGTCAGAAAGAAAGTAAAATTGGAAGTTTGAAAAATAGAAAAGTACAGAAAGAAATTAGGAAGATGTAGAAAGACACATCCTTTTGGTTTTAATCATAAAAAATGGTGGGCGGGGAATCAATGTACTATGTCTTGTTCATACGATAAAAAATTATTTATCGTCAAAAAAGCTTATAAATATATAAATAAAAAACAAATTATTCTTTAAAAATTTCATGGCATGGATTTAGTTTAGTATTTCAACATATTTTAATGTCATGCAATAGTGATTTTGATTTTAATATTTATGATAAAATTAGTTTACTTTATTTTATAAATCAAAACATAATTACTTTAAAAATTGAAATTGTCTTACTGTGAGTATTTGCTCTGGAGACCGACCAGTGGTTCAGAGACGTGGATAAAATTTTCAATGCCAAGAAGTGTTTGAACGAGAATAGACTGATTTTTTCTGAGTATTTGCTGAGTGGGGAAGCTAGTCATTGGTGAAGTAGCATGAGGATGTTGTTAGAAGAAAACGGTATACCTATATCCTAGGAAGTATTCAAACAAAAGTTTTACGCCGAGTACTTTCCTAACAGCGTTCGGAAGTGGAGTTTCTGGAATTGGTTCAAGGGAGCATGTGTGTGTCTGAGTATGTCGATCGGTTTAAGAATCTTCTAAGGTTTCATACATTGGCAATGAATGAAGAATGACAGTGTAGAAAGTTTGAGAATGGGTGAGGGGTGATATCAAGTTGTCTATCACCGGGTTGGGTATCAAGGAGTTTCCAATTTTGGTTGAGAGAGCAAGAGTATTGGAAAAGACAAAGAGGGACGTAGAAAAGACTAAGGATTGGAGGACCGTACGTATCTAGAGGCAGTCACGGTTCCATGAATACTTATTATTCTCGGTCACCTTCTTTTTCTAGGTCCAATGGTTTCTACTCACAATCATTTGTACCGTTCGGTCAGTCGGTATAGCAAGGTTCAGTAAGTTGTTACAATTGTGGACGACCTCATTTGAAATCAGTTTGTCCGCAATCCAGAGAAAACAATAGATGATATCGGTGCAAGAGTGAAGGTCATTTTGAGAAAGACTGTCATTTGGGTAGGCGAGCAATTACTCAAAATCGTTCGGTAGGAAGGTTTCAGCCGAGGGGGATGCCAAACCTTGGGTTAAAGGAAGAGTTATAATTGTGAAAGTGTAGAAGCAGTCGGTTCAGGTAATTTTATTCCCAGCAATTACTTGATTGCTTGATTTGGTGGTGTCAACACCAGCAATTGGTTTAGTTTGGACATTTATCATGTGAGATAGATGTTCATTAGTAGTTGAGTAAGCGTGTTATTTTTTGGAATTTCCTAACTTGGAAGTTATTCCAAGTGAATGATGTGTAGACTGCTCGGTATCTATTGGTGTAGACCGTTCCGTAGCAAGAGGGGTGCCCAAACGGTAATAAGAAACGTTTGGGATGTTGAGTTCTCCTGAAGAGGTGCCTAAGTTATCTCCTCCGTGAAGTTGAGTTCTCCTTAATCTAGTGACAGGTGTGGGACCAATATTAGTAGCCTCTTATATAGTAGCTTCAGCAGAGTTGATGAAACTGAAAAATCAGTTTATCTTAATCGAGCATTTCATCATGGAATACGCTTATTTTATTGGCAAAGAAGAAGGATGAATCGGAGTGGAGCATGAGGAACGTCTAAGATTAGTGTTCGGCGTGTTAAGGAAAAAGGAATTGTATGCTAAAGTTGTTCAAGTGTAAATTATGGATGAATGGAGTACAAATTTTAGGACATGTGTAGGCAATGATAGTCCGAGAGTCGAGTTTAGTTGAGAGTTTCAGGGACTTGAGATTACAAGTGAAGTTAAAATCGAACGGTATTAGATACATCAGTTGGTGGTAGGAAGCGAACTATTCAACAAGACTTGAGATAATCAGTCGACAAATGTTGAGTTGCAGATTTCTAGAGAACCGATCAGTAGTAAGAAAACGTGAGATTTTGTGTTGGAAACGAGCACTATTTTGATGATTCAACAAAAAGGACTTGTGTTCCTGATAGTGGAGAATTTAGAGATTGATTATTGAGAAAGGTTATCATAATCATTTTAGATTGATTATTGAGAAAGGTTATCATAATCATTTTAGTATGAATCAATGCATAACTAAAATTTAACAGGATCTTAAGAAAATCATTTTTGGTGGTCGAGTATGAAAGCAGACGTCGCTCGATTTATGTGTTCTTGCTTATCATGTCAAAAGGTGAAGGTAGAGCTTTAGAGGTCGAACGAAAATGGGATAACATTACCATGGAATTCGTCACTCATTTTCCCGTTCGGTCAAAAGGCCATGATATTGTTTGAGTTGCTGAGGACAAGTTGACCAAGAGTGCTTACTTTATGATCATCGAGTTGAGAAGTCAATGTCAAAGATTGGTTCAACTCTACAGTATGGAAGTGGTTTGGTTGCTTGGAGTGTCGTCTAGTAGCAATTCAAACAGAGATCATCAATTCACCTCTCAATTTCGACAACCATTGCAGAGAGAGTTGGACAACCAGTTGAAGATTTGTTCAGCTTATCATCCCTAGACGAATGACCAGACGAAAAGGACGATCCAGACACTTGAAGATCTGTAGGGGCGTATGTATTGGATCCTTTAGGAGTCAGGGATGAAGTACTACCTTTAGGTTTCTTTAGTCAAGAAATCTAAAATTTTTAACTCTCTACTCACTCACTCGCTATACAGTAGGAAAATATATTGTATGTATATGTATCTTATTCAATCTGTAGTGAAAATAAAGAAGAGAATGCTAGTAAACGATTCCTAGGAAGCCTCGTTTCCTCCATTGACTAAGATATCCAGTCTCAACCCTAAACCTAAAATATTTGATGCCCCCTTCTTCGAACCACTCAACAATTATTTATACTCTCTCTTCCCTAAACAATTAACGAACTTTTCCACTATTTCTTTCTCTCCTGACAGACTTGTGACTCTTCCTAATAGTAACTTTCCACCATTCGATATTAATATTACCCTTCGGTTCTCCCTTCAGCGTCACAACCTCTTAATTTAAATGTCACCATCCGACCCCTTACTTAACCTTAACTGTTTGGTCCAGATGCAGCCGGTCAACATTATGGAGAGTCTACCTAAGTAAATTAGAGGAAAATCCATCAGTTTAGTTAAGGTTGTTTGGGAATAGGAGAACAGATGACTCTACCTGAAAATTTGAAGATGTCATGAGGGAATTGTTCTCTCGTCTGTTCTATAGGATGCCTTAATTTTCGAGGACGAAGATTTTTGTTGATGGGGAGGATGTCAAACCCTGAAAATGACATGTGGAAGGGAGTGACAAATGTCTCAAATAAAAGGGATTGAGCATTTTATAGAAATTTTCAAACCGTAACTCATCTCATTTTTCTCAAAATCGGTATCTCTCTAAAACTTCTTCTCTCTTCTTTTCTCCTCATTCTCTCTAGAAATTCTTCATCTCATTCCATCTTTTCTTCAACCAGCCACAATCTGAGCAATTTTGGGAGTCAAGATCTTCATTTTCATCGATCAAAATCAAGTTTAGAGTTAGTAAGTTCACTCTCTTCCTAGAAATTCTGTTTCTTGGTACATGCAAGCCAAATTTCTAGCTGCATGTGCTCATCATTTTCTTATTTTCGTTTCTAATCACGTTCTTGGTCTTTTGGGGTGATCCTTCCTTCTCAATCGGTGAGCTTTAGGTGTTCTAGGATTTTGGTGTGTACTGAACGCAATTCTGCAGTTGGTTGAGCTTGCGGTCCAATCAAGAGGTAAGGGCAGCTAGCTAATTTAATTACTTGGTTTTGATGTATGAATAGGTTGTTTGATGATTATGCATGGGTATGAAATTGAATGATTTGGTATTCAATGCTGTTGGTATGAAATATTGATGATGTGTTTATGATGATTGTGTTTCTGCTTAATTCTAATTTAGTGACCGAGTGAGATTGGAAGGAAGTGAGATGGTGAAATTGGGAAAAATATTTAGTTTTGGTAAATCTAGCTGGTTCATAAATATGCAGAAGTTATACAAAATTAGGTAGAAAACTAAGTGTTCGATGTTGACCGCTCATTCATGTTCAGATACTCGTTAGTTAGTCGGGTTAGATCTCTTTAGTCTTACCCGTGCATGACCGCTCGGTCCTAGGTGAGTGGTTGGTCTTCTAGTCGCAATCGGTGTTATATCAACGATCGTTCTTAGTAGGTTGTGGGATTTCTTAGTAGCGATCGTTCTTAGTAGGTTGTGGGATTTCTTAGTAGCGATCGTTCTTAGTAGGTTGTGGGATCTCTTAGTAGTGATTGTTCTTAGTAGGTTGTGGGATCTCTTGGTAACGATCGATCTTATTGGGTTGTGTAATCTCTTATTAGCGTTCGTTCTTATATTAGTGCTCGACCTCGTACTTGTATTAGTCTTGAATGTATTCTGTTATGATTGGATAATAGTTCTTGTCCATAGTTTGGTCATATTGTTGTAACACTCAATCTCTAAATAGTGTTAGGTTTTATGAATAAGTATTCAGGATCGATCGTAAGTGTTCAGACTAAACTGTAGGTGTTCGTCTTAAGTTATAGCGCTCGGTCTCATACTAACACTCGTTTTTGGTAGTGCTCGGTCATGTACTAGTGCTCGTCTTTGGTAGTGCTCGGTCTTGTACTAGCGCTCATTCTTGGTAGTGCTCGGTTTCGTACTAGCGCTCGTTCTTGGTAGTGCTCGGTTTCGTACTAGCTCTCGTTCTTGGTACTGCTCAGTCTTATACTAGCAGTTATGTTAGAGTTAGCGTTCGGCCTAAGTTAGTAAGTGTTCGGCCTAAGCCAATATTGTTCGGTCATATTCATAGGTTAGGGTGATACTTTTCATTCGGTCTCCAACGTTCACAAAGTTCTCGGTCTTACGAGTAAAGATATGATTGTTGAATGAAATTATATGTTATGTAATGATGATGGTGTTTTAAGTAATGTGGAAGATAATTCCAAGGAGGAATATCTCACGGATGGTTATGGAAATGTAAAGTATGAATGTGGTTATTGCTTAGCTAGCGTTTATCCTGATATTCTGTGATTACTCATTCTCACGTAAGGAGGAGTAACTCATGTGTGAGAATGGCAGGAGGTCCTAGTCCATAATGGTAACTTGGGCGAGGTATAACGGACTAACCCCGGTGGCAGCTGTTGAGGGCATCCCAGCTACTACACCATCCGGGTGCACAAACGTCGAAGCTACACAATTCATACAGTTCGGACAGTCAGAGTAAAAGTGGTCGGTTATAACATGCTTGTATGATTTCTGTATATGTATGAATGTGTTATATGTTTGTTTGAATTGTATGTTAACATAGTTAATTAAATTACACTAACTTACCCTTATTTCATTTTTTGTCATGTTGTGTCTTTGTCATTGCAATGATCACCCCGTGGGTGTGAGCAGAAGGTGATAAGGGTTCTCTGGAGCAGGCGCTGGCAAAAGATGATGGTTTCCGTTAGAGTAAAACCATGAGTCTTGTGCTTGTGTTTTTTTTATTAATGTAGGGTCGTTCAGTTAATACACTGCTTGTATGACCGTTCGGTTGGTTCTTATGGTTTGTTTTAGTATAGGTTTTTGTAAAGTTTTAATTTATGGTTATTTTAGAATGACTATAAGTTAAATTTAATTTTTTGTAATTGTTCTAGTTTATTGTAAATGTGAAGACTTATAGTTTCAAGTTATATTTTTGGGATGTCACAATATGTATTTAAGATTATATAATTCAAAATTAAATTTTTATTTTAAAAACATTTTGAATAAATAAAAAATTATATTTTGAAATACTCTAAAATATAATATTTGTATTATACAATTTATAATTTGACATGTAGCTTTTTATTTATATTATTGATTATAAAAATAGGAAAACCAAACTTTATATTCCATATTATTTACATTAAATATTCTAGAACTTCATACTTGTGTACGTGAAACTTAAATTAAAAGAAAGTAAAATTGGAATTTTGAAAAATAGCAGAGTACAAAAATAAATTAGGGAGGTGTAGAAAGAAACATCCTTTGGTTTTAATCATAAAAAAATGGTGGAGGAGGAAATCAATGTATTATATTTTGTTCATATTACCATAAGAATTTATTCAATTCTGAAAAAAGTTTATAATTATATAAATAATTCTTCAAAAATTTAGTGGCATGGATTTAGTGTAGTGTTTTAACATATTTAATTTCTAAATATATATGTATTGATAACAGCATAATTATGGTATAAACATAATTATGTATAAAACTTTAATAGTGCTGAACATTTCTTATGTAACCAGACTCTTTATTGGATTATAATTTTACTAAATTCTTTTCACTTAATTTATATACAAAATAAAAAATTTCATGCTTCACCCAAAATTATATTTTTATTTAAAAATCTGTTTTGAACGACATTTAAAAAAATTTATAATCATCTTTTAACTTTGTGCAAAAGTGATTCTGATTTTAATATTTACTATAAGAATTTATTTAATTGTCAAAAAATTTATAAATACATAAATAAAAAAAATTATTCTTTAAAATTTTAGTGGCATGGATTTAGTACAGTGTTTCAACATATTTAATTTCTAAATATAATAATAGCGTAATTATGGGATCAACATAATCTTATGCATAAAGTTTTAATAGACATGATCATTTCTTATGTAACTTAACTCTCTATTAGATTATACTTTTATTAAATTTTCACTTAATTTATTTACAAAATAAAAAATATAATTCATGCTTCACCCAAATATATATATTTTGTTAAAAACCTATTTTGAACCGCATTTAAGAAAATTTGTAACCATCTTATACAAAAGTGATTTTAATTTTAATATTTATGATAAAATTTAGTTTATTTGATTTTATAAATTAAAACATAATTATTTTAAAGAATGAAATTATTGTACTTTTATTTTATTAAATTTTTATATACAAGTTCATAAATTTTCATTTCTATCTTCTTCACCATTTTTGCTTAGAACCCTAAATCTTTTTCACTCACCACAAGCATTCCTTTTCTTCCTTGTATTCCATGTTTTTTTTTTCCTCAATTATTTCAAAACAATATCATTTTTTTCATCAATATGTATATAAGATTATTTATTTCAGAATTAATTTTTTATTTTATTTTATGAATTATAGAATTTGGAATACAAAATAATAAATAGTATTTTAAATTATATAATGTAAAATAAAATAAATTATATTTTAAAATACTCTAAGATAGAATATTTGTATTATCAAACATTTAATATGACATGTATTTTCTTTATTTATAGTTATGATTATATAAATAGAAAAACCAAAATTATATTCTAGAACATCGGAGAGTTGTGTATCTGGAACATAAAATTAAAAGAAAGTAAAATTGGAATTTTGAAAAATTGAAAATCACATAAAGAAATTATAAAGGTGTAGAAGGAAACATCTTTTTGATTTTATCAACAAATGGTGAGCGGGAGAATCAATGTACTATATTTTGTTAATATTACGATAAGAATTTATTTAATTGTCAAAAAGTTTGTAAATTTATAAATAAAAAACAAATTATTCTTCAAAAATTGAGTACCATGGATTTAGTTTAATATTTGAACATATTTATAATTTCAAAATATTCATGTATTGATTTATGAACATAATCTTATATATAAAACTTTTAAAGACCTAAATATTTTTCATTGGACTCTATTAAATTATACTTTTTATTAAAAAAAATTCACTTAATTTATTTACAAAATAAAAAATATATGTTTAATAATTTCGCCTATTTCTGTAAAGTAGTTTCAAATAGGTCCTCGTATTTTTTTTTATTTCGATTAGGTTTCTATTTTTGTAAAATTGCGTCAATTGTATGTGTAATTTAAAACTGAAAAAAAATTGGGATTTTGTTAAATCTCTAAATTCAAAGATGAAAGAATGATAGCCTCTTGTCACCCTCGAGAGAGATAAAAATCTCGCGGGCGCTGGAGTTGTTCTCAAACAAATCCAAGGCAAGAAAGTAGAATTGTTCATCAACACCTTGCAACTCATCCAACACCTTCACTTGCTTATGGAGAACCTGTCCTCGTTCTTCAGAATTGCATTAGCCCTCATCTTTGAAGCAGCAACAATCTCCAGCATGGTATCCACAATGGCATCACCGTTTTGCGACTCCACTTCCGACCACTGAAACCAGACGGCACAATAACCTAAAAATTACAGTCATACCTATCTTCGCTAATTCTAATCGCACAGTACAATTAACCAATAATGGAAGAAACAATCACACCTAAAATTCAAAACCAGAGAAAAAAAAAGAACCCTGAAGCTAATTCTCACTAAGCGAACAAAGTTCAACTGGCCCAGAATGAAAAGAGAGCATTTGTAATGTACGAGTAGGTTCGCGATGCGATTAAGGAAAAGGAACGAAACATCATACTGTGTCACAACTTTAGGAATTAGGGTTTTTTTTTTAGAATTTTGGGGGGTTTTGGAATCTGTTCATGCAATTTTGGGTGTTTTGAGTTTTTTTTTTTTGCGATTAAAGTTTGTTCTTGTTTCTCATGGTGCGATTTGGGGCTTAGCGATTGGGGTTGGTTCTTGTCTCGTGATGTTGGGTGTGACCGTGGGAGAAAGGGTTTCCAATTTTCAGTTCTGGCAAAGTTGGGATGCGAACGGTATCACGGTGGTTGCGATGGCAGCGACGACCTGTTTTGCGTGGTGGTTGGCAGCAGATTGCTCTATTATGACCGTGGTGGAGTCCTTGTGGGCTTGGTTTGGATTGGCAGAAGTTTGGTTTATATTGGACGGTATTATTTGTTGTCGGGAGGATGCACGAACGGGAGGATGCACGAACTGAGACCTTCGTCGGTGTCGACGGGGATATGTATCACGAACGGGAAGCACATGTTCAGGGAGAAGCAGTACACGAACGACGACGTGTACGAGGGTTGGTGGCGATGCAACCTGCAGGAGGGGAGGGAAGATACATGTGGTGCAACGGGAATGAGTACGTTGAGGAGTGGAAGAATGACGTCATCTCTAGGAAATAAATTTAACTTATTTAAATGTTAAAATAAATAAATTTCATGTAATATGTGTCACATGCTTAATAATTGCGCAGTCACTATCCACGACCCAAAATATTTAACACCGTCCGGTCTAATTGACGGCAAGGTTACAATTAACTTAATTTTACAGGAACAAAGACCTAATTGAGATAAAAAAAAAATACGAGGACCTATTTGAGATTACTCTGCAGAAATAGGAACATTCGAAATAATTAAACCAAAAATATAAGTCATGTTTCACCCAAAATTATATTTTTATAGTTAAAAATCTATTTTGAACGCATCTAAGAAAATTTACAACCATCTTTTAACCTCGTGCAAAAGTGATTATGATTTTAATATTTCCCATAAAATCACTTTATTTTATTTTATAATTGAAAATATAACTATTTTAAGAAAATAAATTGTTTCACTTTTATTTTATTAAATTTATATCTTTAAGTTCATAAATTTTCAAGTACATCTAGTATTCTAGGGATTCATGAATACACCAAATGTTTTCTCAATTTCTATTGTTTTAATACAATGTTATTTTATTTCATAAATATGTATTTAAGATTATGCAATTTAGAATTAATTTTTTATTTTATTTTGTGAATTATAAATTTAGAATACAAAATAATAAAAAGCATTTTGAATTATATATTGTAAAATAAAAAAAATATATTTTAAAATACTCTAAAATAGAGTATTTGCATTATAAAATATATAATCTGACATTTATATTTATATTTATATTATTGATTATATAAATAGGAAAACCAAAATTTATATTGCATATTATTTAGATTATATATTCTATAACTTTGGAATTGTGTATTTAGAACTCAAATTAAAAGAAAGTAAAATTGGAATTTTGAAAAATAGAAAAGTACAGAAAGAAATTAGAAAGAAATTATAGACGTGTAGAAAAAAAACAACCTTTTGATCTTAATCATGAAACAAATGGTGGAGAGAAATTAATGTATTATATTTTGTTCATATTATGATAAGAATTTATTTAATTGTCAAAAAAGTTTATAAATTTATAAATAAAAAGAAAACTTTTGTTTACAAATTTAGTAGCATGGATTTGGTTTTGTATTTCAACCTATCTAATTTCTATCTCTCTCTCTCTCTCTCTCTCTCTCTCTCTATATATATATATATATATATATATATATATATATATATATATATTAATAATAGCATAATTATGGTATGAATATAATCTTATGTATATTAATAGATCTGAAAATTTCTCATTTAACTGAAGTTTATATTAGATTATACTTTTATTAAATTATTTTCACTTAATTTATTCATAAGATAAAAAATATAACTCTTTCTTCGTCCAAATCCGGAAAGATTAGTTCATTACACTTGTTAGAGGAGAATGATTTATGGTATCATTGGACAAGCAGAATGGGCTGTGAGGCATTTGCTTTAACCACCGGAGTTGCTTTCAATCGTTACTAGTAGTTGATTCGTTTGTCCGGAGATTTTGCTAAACAGCACTAGAGAAGAGATAAGACTGAAATTGTAGGATACTTCCGTTTTTACAATGGAATTGTGGTATCAATTACAAATATTGTCCATTTATTTTTTCGCTTTCAGCACTATGGCAATCTATGATTTTGATTGATTTTTTTATTTCGTGCTTCTGATTTTCATTGTCCATACATTAAGAAGGAAATATGGAGGTAGAGAAAACTTCCAAAACAAAATTAAGCCTGTGTTCACTTGTGAGGAATTATTCTTCACGGAAATTTGTGAGAGATGATTTGCGATAAAAAACGCTTTCACATGAAAGGATTTGCGAAGATCGATTTGCGAAAATTTGCTAGATATAGGAATTTTTCATGTTTCGCGGTTTTGCGAAGATTTAAGCGGATTAACGGTGAAATGTTCGTTCTTTTTACCTTCAATCTTTTTATAAAATGCCATCACTGTGAAGAAGAGAGGAAGAAGTGGTTCCTCTTCGAACCACTTCAGCGTTTCTGAAACCAAAACGAAATTCCAATTTAAATCAAAATCGCAGTTTTCAATTCCTCTTCGCAACTCTCATGACGCACTTGCGTTTGGCGAACACCACCATTAGTTCGAAGAAGAGGCCCGCCAAGGCACCGTTGCGAAGACCTCGAGGATCTCGAAGCCTCTCCGTAATCTACAAAATCAACAAACATTAGAAAGAAAACCTCACGTTGTTGGCGAAGAAGCTCATCGATCTCGCTGCGGAGTACCTCCTCCGTCTTCTCCACCGCCGTGCTCCCCATCTGCGTCAACACTGCATTGCCCGGCTATCGCCATATATTACCTAACAAAAACCCTTGCTCTCACTACACCTTGTTTCCTTACTCACTAGAAAAAACCCTTTTCTAAGCTAACCCTTTTTTCTTTCAATAATTACTTTATTTTTCTTATTTATAAAATGTCCTTCTTTTTAATATGTTTTTCTTTACTCTAGTTCTAATTACTCGGTTCCGTTTTAGTTTAACCGTGGTAAGTTAGTTTTTTTTTTTAAGTTTTAATTCTATTTTAACTTTTGAAAAAATATTTTAATTAACTTATTTTTTTAAAAAAATAATTAATAGCATGTCATGTATTATTAGTATTCATTTCACTAAATTATAATTTTTTTACTTTTTAAAAAATAATTTTAATAATTTTTTTAAATTTTTTACTTTTTATAAATATTTTTATAATTAAATATAATATTAACCATTATCATTTTATATTATTTTAATAACTAGGGACATTTTGATAATCTTTAATTTCTAGCAATTAAACAAATTTTTTAAAACTTTCACATCAATCAAATTTTACTTTCAAATTCACTCTCAATTATCCACAAATCCACTCAAAAAAATAACCAAAAAATTATCCTAAAATCCACTCAAATCCATTCAAATCATCTCCTCTAAATCATCTCTTCTAAATCACTACAAAACAACAAAGCCTATGTATATAAATTTAAATAAAATGAACCATGAAAATAAGTCCAAAGTATAACGGATGCTCAAAGATAATTTATAAACTTCAAATCATAATTGTTGTCATCTTTTCATTCATTCAGTATAAAATCAATGCCTTGCATCTTATCTAGGATCTTTCACTTATTTTCTTACGTTAATAAAAAAAATCATTTTCATAAGAAAGAGATATCTCTTTAATAAAAATAAATTCACATAGTTTTAGAATAAAGTGTCTGGTCACTTATTTTCTTAACTTTTCACTTTAAATTGATTCATCATACTTCAATCTCTTACATTTGTGAAAATCGAGTCTGATTCAGTGAAAGGCTTATTGAATTGTTTTTCTTCTCTACTATCTCAATATTCATTCTCACAATTTTATATAATTACTTATAAGACGCAAATATCAAAATTATTATTTCAAAAAATTAAAATAAAAACATTCAAAATTTACTTTATCATAAATTTTTTACATATAATAAATTTTGTAAATAAGTTAATTAACTCATGTAATTAATATGTTTTAAATGATCAGATACTCACTTAAATCCAACAAATTATCATAGGCTTAAATTATTTAAATAATTAATTAAAAATATTTAAATTTACAGACTCAATTAAATATAATAATAATTTATTCAAATCATGGTTAGGAAATGCGTGATTTATGAAAGAATGGTTGATATTAAATTTTTCTTTAAAAGTAAATATATTTGAGAATATCTTGTAAGATTGAGAATAATGAAGTGAAACAAGTTAAATTTCTACATATTTCTAGCTTTGACTTATTGTGATTTAAAAATATATTATAAACTTAATTTAATAAATAACAAATTTTATTAAAATATATACTAAAATGAGTTTTATATATATTTAAAAGTGAATTTTAAATCTTATTCATCTCTACATAATTTGTTTATAAGATGAATATAACATTCACCATATTTTAAAATAAATTTTAAATCTAATTCATCAGGTACAAAACTGACTTATATGAGAGAATTACATCCATTTATACCCAATAAATTTATAGCGTGAAATTTCAATGATTGTATTGGTTTTAAATGATCAATTTATTATACTGCTCAAGGGATTATGGCAGACGTGCATAACCAAACCAAACCCTTTCCGGCTATCTTCACTATGGTGGCAGAGACTTTTCAACAAATATCTGGTGGATGCAACTTTCTTCAACTTTTATAGTAGAACAGAACCAGGAAAGTTATATCAACTGATACAAATATATCACAGATTATGCTTTTACTAGTACAAATTTTCCACTATGTATTTAAACAAGTTCAGTGGCCAAAATATGCAGAGAAATTTATATAATTAGTTAAAACACAAGTGACTGATCAAACTCAGTTGTAACTCAAACTTCAACCTCAGTATATTACATAACTTAACTGAACTGAACTGAGCAAATGGTTTTAGGTTTAGTAGTGTTAAGGGGATAAAATGAACAATAATATTGCCAAACAGTAACATGTGGAGAAATTTTAATACATTGATTACCAAGACAAAAATCCAAGCTAAGGTATAAGAGTCACCGCAACAAGGCAGCACCAACTCACACGGCTCTTTTACATAACTAAACACTGAATGCATGCAACTAAGCATAAGCATTCTTTTCAGCTGCCAAGTACCCTCTCACTCACCATATCCTTTTTGTTTCTTCTGTCGTTCTTACTGATAAGGTTAATCTCCTTGAAATTCACATCAAACAGCTCCAATTTAGTGACTGGCTCTGTGATCAACACTGCCAAAAGAAAAGAGAATCTCCCTGCCATAATGTTTTTCCCCATAGTCACCTCCATCCAAAAGGTTATATGGTCCTTTCTCTATAAATTTCAGCTCACTAATACAGTAACATACATTATCATCTGTTATTCCAACCTTGCATCCCTTTTAGACTGTACTAGTAATGGCTTCTATCCTCTACTTTTTAGTCCTCTCTCTTTCTTGCTCGTTTCTTTTCTCACTATCTGAGTCCAATTATGTTATGAATCCTGCATACCTGCTTGTTCTACCTACTCAAAAAGATGCTTCCACTGGTCTCCATTGGACCAACCTTCTCAAAAGAACACCTCTAACACAAGTACCAGTCCTAGTGGACCTCAACGGAAACCAGGTGTGGCTCAACTGTGAGCAACATTACTCATCCAAAACCTACGAAGCACCCTTCTGTCACTCTGCACAGTGCTTCAGAGCCAACACAAACCAATGCCTCAGTTGCCCAGCAGCATCAAGGCCAGGGTGCCACAAAAACACATGTGGTCTCATGTCCACCAACCCTGTCACCCAACAAAACGGTTTGGGTGAACTAGGCCAAGATGTACTCGCAATCCACATCTCTCTAGGAACCCAACTTGGTGAACTGTTCACAGTCCCTCAGTTCCTCTTTTCTTGTGCACCTTCTTTCCTTCTCCAAAAGGGTCTTCCAAGAAACATCGAAGGAGTAGCTGGCTTAGGACATGCACCTATTTCTCTTCCAAACCAACTTGCTTCTCACTTTGGCCTGCAACGCCAATTCACCACCTGCCTCTCTCGCTACTCTTCATCTTCCAAGGGTGCTATCATCTTTGGAGATGCACCAAACAATTTGCGTGAGTTTCACGGCCACGCTATTTTCCATGATTTGGCTTACACGCCGTTAACCATCACCCCACAAGGAGAGTACAATGTGAGAGTCAACTCCATAAGAATCAACCAGTACAGCGTGACCCCAGTGAGCAAGATATCATCAACCACAGTAGGACATTCTGGAGGAACCATGATTAGCACCTCAACTCCTCACATGGTTCTGCAGCAATCTCTTTATATGTCTTTCGTTCAAGTGTTTGCTCAGCAGCTTCCAAAGCAAGCTCAAGTGAAAGCTGTGGCACCATTTGAGCTGTGTTTTCACTCCAAAAACATCAGTGAATATCCTAGCGTGGAGCTTGTGATGGAGAAGCCTAATGGTCCTGTTTGGAGAATTTCTGGAGAGGATTTGACTGTGCAGACACAACCCGGGGTGTCATGTTTGGCTGTTGTGAATGGTGGAATGCAACCTAGCGCTGAAATCACCATAGGAGCACGGCAATTGGAAGAGAATCTGGTGGTGTTCGACCTTGCAAAATCAAGGGTTGGCTTTAGCACTTCCCCACTGAGCTCGCTTGGGGTGAAATGTGGGGATCTCTTCAACTTTGTTAATGCCTGAGAGACTAGAAAGTTTAAGTTTTTACATATGCTTATTTTTACAAGGAAATAAGCACTAATAAAGTAAACTCAGAATAAAAACTCTTGTTTGTTCTCTCAGGAACTGATGTTGTTGTTTTTACCTGTTTTGTTTGCCGATTAATCAGATACAGTGATTTCGTAATCATTTTTATATTCATTTGGCATACATTAAAAAGATAAAATAATAATAAAAAATAAATTTTTGTATTTTAAAAAACAGTAAAAAAATAAATAATATTAAATAAATATAAAAATTTTGTGTATATCAAAATATCGTCTTAAAAAAAAGAAATCACTTCATGGTATTAGAAAAGAATTAAAAGATTATAGATTATACTATTTACGAAAATACGTTTCAGAATATATAATTTATAATTATTTTTTAAATATTTTGAAACCATCACAGCAAGACTTATTATTATGGAATAATTTTTTTTATAGTCTAACTTCTATTGTTGTGTAATTTAGACTTAAAAAAGTCAATTAAGAACATTAAAATGACCTTAATGGAGTTAGGGTCTCAATTAGTTCTAAGAGAATGCTGATGTGGAACTTTTATTGACGTGGCACTGTATAATTGGTGGCAAAAGATTTGTGTGCGTGGTTCGGAGGAGTGAGTGCGTGTTTGATCCAATGCCAAAACACCGAAAAATAAACGCTCCAAAACGTTTCCTTGTCTGCTCAGAACAGTCAACTAGTCCTCTCTCTCTCTCTCTCTCTCTCTCTCTCTCTCTCTCTCTCTCTCTCTCAGTCTTTTGATCAAACACACAGAGCGCAGTCGAAGAGGAAGAAACAAAGAAACCTTGAAAATGCATTCGTTCGGGTACAGAGCCAACGCGTTACTAACCTTTGCCATAACAATTCTTGCTCTTATGTGCGCCATGGCCTCTCTATCCGACAACTTCAACACCCCCACTCCCTCTGCGCAAGTCCAGGTCCCTCTCTATCTCTCTCTCTGAGTGTGTCTCTATAATTTCACTTTTGTGGATCTGCAATTCGCCAATTCTTTTATCCCCTTTTTTGCTTTCCTGGATGCAGGTACTCAATATCAACTGGTTTCAGAAACAGCCCAACGGCAATGACGAGGTAAGTCATTTTCTTTTCCTAATCAAAACAACATCCTGGCTGGTGGCTAGGTCTGTTGGGTTTCTTCGTTCCCACTTTCTTCTCTGGAATGTCTTTCAGATTTAGGATCGTGTTTAAAGTTGCAATTTTTTTTTGGTTTTCATTTATTCTATGGATTGCGATGTGACTGAAAAATTGCTCATTCGTTTTAAAAGTTATACTTAGGGTGATTACTGATTTCTATTTGACCCACAAGTAAAAAAACCATTGAGATCTTTGCACTTCGCCTTCTTTCAAAATTAAACTCATAATTGTCCAGTAGATGATATTTATTTCTGTTTTATCTTTCCGCGGTTGCGAACTCGGTATTAATATTGATGCTTAGACAGTTTATTCTGCAATTTCAGTTTATGGTTGTCGTCGCGGTAACAAACAACCAAAATATATAATGACTGCTAAAACATGGCATACAGGATACTTTTTATTTGTAGATTGTTTGTTATGTCACATAGGAAAGAAAGAGTTTGAACAATCAAACACAGATGAAATGAAAGTAGTAAATTAATTCCACGAATCTAAGGTGCCTAGTATTTATATATGAGCAAAACTGAGCACTTGAAGCTGTGACCGTACTTGCGAAATAGAGATAGAGGCAAATTAAATCTTACGCTTGACTTTTTAAAAATATGAAGTCTGTGTTTCATTTTTCTTGTTCTTTTTTAGCATGAATAGTTGCTTTTCCTCTATCCGATCGATTCACAATGAGTTTTGAAGTTTACCAATTTGCTTTTTAGTAGAGATTTTTATGTTATAAGATGATGAAGTATTAGGGTAAAGTTTGAGTTTGGTCATTTTTAGCGGGTCAAGCTCAAATTGATTACAAATAGCTCAATTATTTAAAGTTTCTATTGTTCCAAATCCCAAGACTATCAACCATACACGAACCATAATTTTACATATCAATCTGGGATTGTTTAAAGCTTTTAAGGTATATTGTGCTATTTAGACTAGCCTGGCATGGTAAAACTTATAACTGTATTGTGCTTTTTTCCTAGAAGAAGATCTAGTTTTACCAAATTCATGTTTCGTGCTCATGCCCTGTATGCTGCATATGTAATATTATGACGTTGGATGCCATAGTTTGTCAAAAAAAAAAAAACAGCTTTTGTAATAATTTTCTCTGTCATTTAAAGGTCATTATTCATTATTCAATCTGAAGTGGAGGCGTTTTTATTCCTGCAGGTCAGCATGACACTGAATATATCCGCAGATTTACAGTCCCTTTTCACTTGGAACACAAAACAGGTTTCTATCTTTAATTTGAAATTTTCATTATAATTAATTTTTGCCTTTCTCCCTTTGACTCTGAAAATTATGGATGATCTTCGTATGACAGTGAAGAATGAATTAAATTGCTTTTGGGGAAAAAGTGACTATTTCGTGAAATAAGCTAAAACAAATGTGTTTGTTTGCTCTTTGATATCTTCCAACATATCTTGTTTCATGTCGCGGAATATTAATTTATATTCTTTCCCATTGCTTTTTCTTTTTGTCTGTTCAAGCTGCTTAATGACACACCTATGAGATCCTTATTTCCAATCAATTATTCTAGATAAACTGTGTCAAGGCTACAAATTTCGGTGCTGTCCAGTGATTTAGTTCTGTTATTTTTGTATGGTTGCAGGTTTTTGTTTTTCTAGCTGCTGAGTATGAAACACCGAAGCATTCCTTGAATCAGGTTTGAATTGTTTGGTTTGTTTGAATCTACATCTGAAATATAATCATTTAAATTGTAAGTTTGCTAGCTTGTATTTATAAAAGAAAGAATAAAAGCAAGCCATGGTAACTGGTGCATTAAAGGATCTTGAATTTTTATTAGTGAGGCGGTGGCTTCAGAATTTATTTATACAAATCACATCACTCTGATAGCTGCGGCTTTGCATATTATGCTGCATCTCTGCCATCTTTGGTATGTGTTGTGTCATGTATGTTGCATAGGTTCTTGAAATGCCATTTTGCAGATATCTCTATGGGTTGGTGTCATTCACTCTAAAGACCAGGGGAAGTTTTGGATTCATACATAACATGACTATTCTGTTTTACTGATATATGTTTTCTAGTCAGAGTTTTTTAATACTATTCATATCACCCAGATAGCCGTGGCTTTGCATATTATGGTGCATCTCTGCCATCCTTGTGTCGTGCATGCATGTTACTAAGGTTCTTAATTTGCCATTTTACAGATATCCCTATGGGATGGTATCATTCCCTCTAAAGAGCATGCGAAGTTTTGGATTCACACATCAAATAAGTACCGATTCATTGACCAGGTATGCAACTCTAGAATGATGTTTTTCACTGCTATGATTTGCTTCCGGTTTCTTTAGGACTTAACTTTTCTATTATTTCATATGTCCAGGGAAGCAATTTGCGTGGCAAAGAATATAACCTTACCATGCATTGGCATGTTATGCCAAAGACTGGCAAAATGTCTGCAGATAAAATAGTCATGTCGGGTTACCGATTGCCTGCGGAGTATAGATGATGCCTCGTCATATTATTTTTTTTTGTTGTAACGTTAAACCCTTTTTTATGACGGATATAGAAGGTTAGTTCAAAGAACTAGAATGAGGAAGGGAATTTGTGCTTTGGAAAGTGAAATCAATTGCGCTTGAATGAACACTGAAACATCCCAAGTTTGCTTTCTGGATTGGTCTGAACCATTTTCATTTCTCCAAGAAAAAAAAAATACTATGCTACAATGAACCCTTTAGCTGTTGAAACCACTTAGACATTGCACACCGGGGAAAAGAGTGAAATTCTTCCCATCAAAAATTGGCAATCCTTCCAAAACTGGTTTACAATATTCGAAAGAAATTTTCTAATTATTATTTAAATGTTTTATTGATTTTTTTCTTTGAAAGAATTTATTAAGAAACCTATAATTTTAAAGAATGTTACGAATTATTTTATTTATAATGAATGTTAAAATGGTATTATTTTTAGCTTTTAATATTATTAAATTATGATGTGAACATGTTTATAAATAATTGAATAATTGATATAGATTGAACGGGTGGAGCAGTACCTAATTTCGGATATTGAGTAGAGTATTATTATTGACAGTGGTGTTATGGTTAAACGAAGAAACGCGGAGCACAGGGTGGGTCCCATGGAGTGGCGAGGGTGATGACTGAGATGGCGGAGGCGCCGAGAAAGAAGACACTGCAGGAATGGCGCTGCCATGGTTGAGATTGAAACCAAAACCAAAACCTTCACTTTCAATAATCCTAACCACAACTCTCATTCTTCTCGTATTCTTCTTCTTCTCAATAAACCCTCCTTCTCCCATTTCCACACCACGGAGGTCACTCCTCCTCGCTCCCTCACCGTGTGCTGCCAAATCCAATGGAATCCTCAAATACCAATGTTTCTTCCCACAACACACCGCTCTCTCCATTCCCATCCTCTCCCTATTCCTCCTCCTCCACTTCTACATCCTCATCACCACCGCCCAGGACCACTTCTCCCTCGTCACCACCAAACTCGCCTCCCACCTCGCCCTCTCCCCCAGCATGGCCGCCGTCACGCTTCTCTCCCTCGGCAACGGTGCTCCCGACGTCTTCTCCTCACTCGCAGCCCTCTGCGCCGGCCAGTACCGCACTGGCTTCGGCGCTATACTCTCTGCCGGCACCTTCGTCTCCGACCTCGTCGTGGGCTTCGTCGCCATCTACGCCGCGCCCTTCTCCGTTGATCCCGCGCCTTTCGTTAGGGATGTTCTCTTCTACCTCACCGCTGCAATGTTCCTCTTCTACGTATACCTTAGCGCGGAGATTTTCCTTTGGCAGGCCGTCGGCTTCGTTGCCTTCTACTTGTTCTTCGTAGGGTTTGTCTTCTACATGGATTTGGGGATGGCAGATCGCGTCAAAAGAGTTCCGCGTATCTCGAGGGACAGTTGGCATCGGATCCTGACGCTGTGGTTTCTAGATCAGTCGAGGGAGACAAACGCGCTTCTGGAGTGCGTGGAGCGTTTCGATTGGTACGTTGTTGTTGTTACTGTAGTGGTTTCAATTTCGCGTATGTACGCACATGGGTATATGATCTTTCCGTCCTAGCAAGGCAGTTGAAATTGAACTACTTTATTACTTTTAAGGTTCCTTTCTAGTTTTTGTCTTTGATGTAGTAAACACTTCTGCATCTGTAATATGCTGCGACTAAATTTGTTGCATCGTTAAAATACTCACTTTTAGCATATTGCCTGCCATTTTTCAATGTTTTCATGTATCAGTTTTAGTAATGTGATATGTTTCTCAAGTTAGAGGTAGAATAGTATGTCTGAATTTGGAAGGAAACGAGATACGATTAGAATCATGTGTTTGAGGTTTTTTCAATAGAATATAGGGAAAGTTTTAGATATATGTAGACAAAACATATTGATCATTCATAAATTTGCTAAGTGGGTGGTATTTCTGACAGAGAGTGATGTGATTCTGTCTTAAAATCAATGATTCACCACAATATAGTCAATCATTCTTCTTGAGTACAAAGTTTAGGGAGTTTTATGCATTGCTGGATATGTTTCTAATTCTAGTTCTTTACGATATTGCTTAATCACTCTTCTTGAGGCAGTCCTGACTTTTCATCCCTTGCCCTATGCACTCAGATTTCTAAAACATGGGAGCTTCCTGTGGAAGCCGTCCTCAGATTGACGATCCCTCAACCAGCACCAGCACCAGCACAATGGAGCAGATTTTATGCATCAGCCAATATTGCACTTTGTCCACTGGCCCTCTTGTACGCCTGCAACTCGTTCATGCCATTTAATCACTCCATAGTTTTCCTCCTCCCCAACACTCACTTTCCCCTCTGGTCAGTAGTTTTCATGACAAGTTTCTCTCTTGCATTTCTTCATTTTATAATCGAAAAGGAACCCCCAAAAACAGAGCATCTGCCCGTGGTTGTCATGGCATTTATGATGAGCGTGTTCTGGATATCTACTACAGCTGGAGAGCTGGTGAACTGCCTGGAAGCTATAGGCACACATCTCAAACTGCCGCCAGCACTCCTGGGTCTTACCGTACTGGCATGGGGAAATTCAGTAGGTGATCTTGTGGCCGATGTTGCAGTTGCTAAAGCCGGTCATCCGGCGATGGCGATGGCGGGATGTTTCGCCGGACCAATGTTCAACATGCTTGTTGGCCTTGGAAGTGCATTAGTCATACAGACGGCCAATATATATCCTAGAGCTTATCAGCTTAATTTCCACGTTGGTATAGTGATGGCATTTGTATTCCTGCTTTTAAGCCTTATGGGGTCTCTCTTAGTGATCACTTGGTGCAGATTCAGAGTGCCTAGGTTTTGGGGATTCTGTCTAGTAGGCATCTATGCTGCTTTTACGGCAGCAAGTTTAGGAATATCTATGTTCTCGGGGTGATTATTTTTAGGTAAATCTATGATTTATATTCATACTCAAACTCAACCATAAGCTAAATCCTCATAGATGGCATTATTGAAAGAAGTATTCAGCACGTATATATATGTTTATGACGGGTTTCCTTTTAGGTTTCTCCATTTGGTTTAGGTAGGATAAAAAAATTAGTTGGGTCCTGGTCATTGGAATTTTTGAACATTGTTATATCGTCCTAAACAGGCTAGATCATTGTAATTACAGGTATCTGTTACTGGTTCTGCTTACTGACATTTTGTTTACAACTGATATTTTCTTTTTTTTTAAGTTTTGTGAAACCGAAGGGAGATTAATGGATAGTTTTATTGAATGTACTTGTAATCGGTAATAAAATTAATGTTTTGACATCTCTTTAGTTTGGAATTATTCTGTTGTAATAGAAGTAAAACATAATTAAAAATAATAATTAAAATTATCTTATTTTCACCTATTTTCTACTATTTTTCATTTCATCCAAATAATCTTAAATGTTTAGAATTTCTCAATTAATGACACACCCTTTTCTCTGAAATATAATATACTACTATTAACTATGAAAAAACACACGTATGCATTTTGTATAAATGCATTTGAATGTATCAAAATTTAAATATTGAAAAGATAATTTTATTTTTTTAAAATAAGCTTATGTTAAGTGTTATTATAAATTTTTATATCTCTGAACACTTTTTCAAATTCATCAAAATTCATCATTATTTAAAATTTTGTTAAAATAAAATTTTTAATTTAAATTTCATAATGTTTTCTTTCACTGGTTCTTTTCTTAATGTATAGGCACTACTAAATATCTAGTTATATGAAAATAAGACAATTCTTTGATTACAAAAATATAAATTACTTTTAATTTAATAATTACCATCTTATAGTCTTTACAAAGTTAATTTTTTTGGCATGATTTTGGAAACTTTATTTTATGTCTTTATACAGCCTATTAAAATTTTAAAAATTGTAACAAATTGAATAATATTAGTTAATTTCTTTTAACAATTATAAATGAAAAAAAAGAATTTTTTATATGACCCGCATGACGGGCAAATAAGTTGGAAGATGTAAATTTATGCAAGTTTGAGAAGAAGAATGTGGTTGGGATTGGGGAATATGAAAAGGGTAAATTAGTCATGTAAGAAAATTGAAAACACTCCGCAACAATATAAGAGTTAGGTGACACAATGTTAGTCAACATCGATTTTTTGCACTTAGTTCTCAACATGGATAATAAGTAACAACTCTTGATACACAGTTACAAATGTCCATGTGATTTTGTTCATGATTCTGCGTTTGTTTAGGTCTAGTGTATCGTGGTCTTCGTGATTTTGTCTATAGGTTGTTATATTTTTTGGAGATATTTTGTATTGGACATCCATAAATGGCAGCTCTGCTGTTGACTGGGTATTGGAAGGCTTGGTTTATAAGAAGAAATAACATTATAAATATTAAAAACATTCCTTTTTATAAATTTTCATAAAGCACACAGAAATAATTAATTTGAAAATTACATTACATAATAGAAAGATGTAAATTGTAAATTTAATATTCATAAAAACACACAGAAATAATGAATTTTTATTTTATTTTTCATTATTATTTTCCGTGAAAAAAAATTAAACTAAACAACGGTTTGGTATAAGTAGCACCCACGCCATCTACTAGGAGACCTTTAGGCTTTTGATTCCACAACTATTCTCTGCTATTCCCCCGTTCAATCAATCAAACCCTAACACGCTTCTCACAGGTTTTGTTATCATCATCCAAATCCATTAACTCATTTATTTACATTTTTTTTTACTAAACTTAATTTGTTTCTTAGCATTGCAATCAATCATACTTAATACTAAGGATTTTGCAATGCAAAAACAATTAGGGAGAACCACAAAGTGGAAATGAAGCGATTTTTTTTTCTTTTTCGTATTTTACACTTTTTGGCTTTTGATTTTTGCTATGTTCAGGTTTTGTAGTAGTGTGTGGTGTATGGCCTACAGTGATGTGGTGAATTTGTTGTTTGCCCTTGCGGTTTGGTGTACTGCTTACATTACTGTTGCAGTTCTCGCTTCCTTTCGAGCAGTCAATTACTTCTGTACTTTCTGAAACCTCCTTGCTGTTTCATAAGGTTACCATGGGTTATGCATTGCTTGTGATAGGTCCTGCTGGTAGTGGCAAGGTAATTCTATTGCTTTCACAGAATTTTCTGAGTTAAATCACATACCAAGGTTTTAAATTTGCTATTTAACAAAACTGCAATTATCTGTGTGTCCTGCTTTTTGTGCAATCAGTCTACCTATTGCTCGAGTTGGCACCACAACAACCCCTAATATTACAAGGCCATGGTCAGATTGTTCTAGAGCATAGTTGGGGATGATAAACCAAAATTCCGTTCTTTCTCTGTTAGCAAAATGCAAAAGTATAAGTGAATTGAAAAAACTGCATGGTTTAATAGTCACAACCCCAACTATTAAGTGCATAGTCCCCTTGAGCAAGCTTATTGACTTCTGTGTAGATTCAGAATTTGGGGACATCAATTATGCAAACTTGGTATTTCGCCAAATTGATACCCCTAGCGTTTACATTTGGAACTCTATGATACGAGGCTTTGTTAACCGTCACAATCCAAGAATGTCTATGCTTGTGTATAGACAAATGATAGAAGATGGGTATTCCCCCAATCACTTTACTTTCCCATTTGCACTCAAAGCATGTTGTCTAATTGCCGATCAAGATTGTGGAAAATGCATTCATAGCTGCATAGTGAAATCCGGGTTTGAAGATAATGCCTATGTTGCTACTGGATTACTCCAAATGTATGCGTCATGTGCAGATATGAAGTCAGGACTGCAAGTGTTTGATAATATTCCCAAGTCGAATGTGGTTGCTTGGACTTGTTTGATTGCTGGGTTTGTGAACAATAATCAACCATATGAAGCTTTGAAGGTGCTTGAAGACATGAGCCATTGGGGTGTCGAGCCTAATGAAATAACTATGGTGAATGCTTTGGTTGCCTGTGCTCTTAGCAGAGACGTTGACAGTGGACGTCGGATCCACCAGTGCATTCGTAAGGCTGGTTATGATCCCTTTGTGTCCACACCGAATAGTAATATCATTCTTGCAACTGCAATTCTTGATATGTATGCCAAATGTGGTTGCTTGAAGATAGCAAGAGAACTGTTCAACAAAATGCCCAAGAGAAACATTGTAGCTTGGAACAGTATGATCAATGCCTACAATCAGTATGAGAGGCATCAGGAGGCGATAGATCTCTTTTTTGATATGTGGACTAGTGGCATTTATCCTGATAAGGCTACTTTTCTAAGTGTTTTGAGTGTTTGTGCCCATCTGTGTGCTCTAGCATTGGGACAAGCTGTTCACGCTTATCTATTAAAAACTAACATTATTGCAACAGACATTGCCCTTGATACTGCTCTTCTTGACATGTATGCCAAGACTGGTGAGTTAGGAGGTGCACGGAAGATTTTTAGCAGTTTGCAGCAAAAGGATGTGGTGATCTGGACTAGCATGATCAATGGTTTAGCCATGCATGGTCGTGGAAATGAAGCATTGAGTATGTTTCAAATAATGCAAAAGGATAGTTCTCTAGTTCCTGATCACATCACCTACCTAGGAGTTTTATTTGCATGTAGTCATGTTGGACTCGTTAAAGAGGCTCAAAAACATTTTAGACAAATGACAGAAATGTACGGTATAGTGCCAGAAAGAGAGCATTATGTGTGCATGGTTGATCTTTTGAGTCGGGCTGGTCATTTCATAGAAGCAGAAAGATTAGTGGGGACAATGCCCGTAAAAGTAAATACTGCCATATGGGGTGCTCTTTTAAATGGCTGTCAGATTCATGAAAACTTGTCTGTTGCTAATCAAGTGAAACCACGACTAACAGGGCGGGAACCTGGTCAAAGTGGGGTTCATGTTCTTCTATCTAATATATATGCAACGGCTGGCATGTGGGAGGAGGTAAATGTGACTAGAAAAATTATGAAGCATAGAAGGATCACAAAGACAATTGGTCACAGTTCGCTTGAAATTATATAAGTTTGTATAATTTGTACAAGTGTATGAAACATATCAAATAGATGTGATTCAGAATCCATAGTGGTAAAATTTTGTACAGTAACTGCCATTTTTTGTATTGTCACTCTTCCATAATACTGCCACACATGATTTGTTTCCTGTTTATAGACTTTTTTCTTGATTCCCTTTATATTCAAGCACTCAAAAACTTTTGATTGCCCTGGTATTCACGCTCTCTTCTCTATCTTTCTTGTTTATTTTTATTTTTTTTGTTTTAGTAGCGGAAGTTTGATGTTTGAAGTTTTTGGAGGATATTGTGATTATGAGGTGGTGATAATATTGTTATAATTACAAAATGCAATAACATATATGGAAGGCCAGAAATAAGAAGGGTTGGTATAATGAACTACTTTAATTTTGTTCTTTTAGAACAGAACGGTAGTAGGGCCAGTTTTTGTAATGTTGAAGTCTATTTTTCGGTTGTTTATCATGATTTTTGGTTGGCTTGACAAGTTGTTATAAATCAGCTTTACCTTGTAATATGTTTTGCAGGTCAGATAGAACTTTATTCACACGTTCCAATGCTTAAGAATTTTGTGGAACATCTGAAACGGAAAAATTTTAGTGTTTGTGCTGTTTACTTACTTGATTCTCAGGTTTGTGGTAGATTTCTGAAAGCATATTTTCTTTTAAACTTTTGGATTTCTCGTATTTCTTTAGGCTTCCAGCTGTTGTTTATATGCACTATCGTGTTTGTTGACAGATGATTTTAAATTGTTTCCAGTTCATGACAGATGTGACCAAATTTATTAGTGGATGCATGGCATGCCTTTCTGCAATGGTTCAACTTGAACTACCTCATGTTAATATCCTCTAAAAAATGGACCTTGTGACTAACAAGAAAGATCTTGATGAGTAATCACTGTCACTAAATTGTCTTTCCCAAATTTGTTGATATTTTCGTTCATTCAAGTTTTAATATACATTTGCTCTGAGTTTTTGGGATCCAGAGCCCACCCTTTTACTGTCTGAATTGAATCAACGGATGGGTCCTCTATGCAAAGCTGAATAATATTGGTAGGTCATCTATGCTTTTATGGAAGTTATGCCATTTTCCTCCTTTCCCAATAATATTATAAGTTAATATAATGTGTACATGTTGGTTTTCAATGTTAAACCGTTTATTAATGTCTGGGTTATATACCATGTCATGTTATATTTTCACAACTTGACAGCAATTTACACTTCCATCATATGCGTGCCGGGTTTGTGTAGAATGTAGGACTACTACCCAGGAACATAGAACATAGATAGCTATATTATTAGAATTGATATAGACTGAGGTATAGTGGATTTTTGTAGACAACAATTTCTAAATCTAAATAAGCAATTGAGTTTATCATTATTTCTTTTTTGTAAAAGTAATACTTGGGTGATGTTAAGCAACCATGAATTGTCATTGAATTTCTGGGCAAGATTATTGGGCTGATGTTCCTCTTTTAAATATCATATTTTGTCTGAGTGCAACCATACTCATGAGGTTCAGATAGGCCACCTGTTTTATCATTTAAATGCATTTTATTTCCAAATATGAGACCAGTCTATTAAACTAACCCAATCTTGCTATGTTTCTAGTCACTGTACACTTATTAATCATCTCTTCAAAATAAATAAATATATATATATATATATATATATATATATATATATATATATATATATATATATATATATATATATATATATATATATATATATATATATATATATATATATATATATATATATATATATATATATATATGAAATTTGCGTTTCCTTTGGGATCAATCTTCAAAAATAATTAAGGGAATTGGTTCTGCTTAACCCATTCCCATATATCTTCATGGGACAATCAGTCCCTATTGAACTGTCACAGAACTTTGTTTTTATTCTATTACTTTTTTTAACGATTTCCTCTTTCTGAACAGGTTAATAACTATAGCATGGTGAGTTTTATACCACTAGACTTGAGGAAGGAAAAAAGGTATTCTCTCTTTTCCTTGCATATCCTAGCGACGGTTCATTTCTTGAATACTCTTATATTTATATAGTTGGCATATAGCGGAAATAATTGTGTGCCTGTGCATCATAGACTGGTGTTGGGTATCTACCATGGGTGTGATGCTGAAATACTAAATTTTTATGGTAGGAACTGGAATAGGTGTAAATTATTTCTATGGTAAAAAGAAAAAAAGATAGAATAAACATAAATTAAACTATTATAGTTGAAGATAGCACCATGGTCCAACTGGAATTGGCCAAGACGGCCCTGGTTTACACCTGTTTTCCTAGGCACTGGTCCGTGGAGGGAATGCTAGTTGTTATTCAGAGAGAAAGTATACATATAGATATGTTATAAAGAGAAGATCTAGATTAATTGTCTCAGCTTCTTATGTTTTTGTTGTTTTTTCTTCTTTTCTCATTCAATACAAGTCACAGTTTTATTAGATTAGAACTGATTCCTATCAGATGAACCCAAATTATGGCTCTTGTAGCTTGAGCTTCCATAGCTGTTGGATGACTGTGAATTGGCAAATCGTTGCAGGCTTTTAGATAAATGAACTTTGATTTGATTTTGTATTAGATCTTTCCTCTGTAATGGTTGAAACGAATAGAACATATCGTTTGAATAATGTTAGTTGGGGGAAGAATAAGTCTCATCGCTTAAGAAAGCTTGTCTTCATGAGATATATGAAGTATGTTGTACTCTGGAATTAACATGCTAACTTGGAATTGTGTTGTGTTCCTTGAATTCAAACTTATTTTCCCCATTTTCAACTGTTTTTTTAAGAAAAACACATTTTTATAAATTTAATTACGTTTTTTTTAGTATGTAAAGTCTGATTCGTTTTCCTCCAAAAAATTCATTATATTAAAATTGATTAAAACAATAAATTTAATTTGGAACAATATAACTTGTTGGCATTACTAATAATGTTCACGGACTTAAATAACTATAGTAATATTGTGGTAAAATAATATTTTGTCAAACTAGAGGAATCACTCTTCCTTATTTTCCTTATAGTCCATGCTAGTCTCACCATTCTTTTTCCATTTGTTACCTATTTTTGTTTGCTTCTTCTATCTAACCTATTTTTGTTTTTGTTGGATTCTTTTGTCTAACCTATTTTTGTTTTATACTTTTTGTTGGATTCTTCTATCTAATCTATTTTTGTTTTATGCTTTTTTCTGGATTCTTCTATCTGCAGTATATAATATGTACTGGGCCAAATTGACAACTGCATCCAGTATGGGGAAGATGCAGATGTGAAGGTTAAGGATTTTGATACCGAGGAAGATAACGATTTTAATCTCATACTTGAGCACTTTGTTATCTTCACTTATGTTTTAAGTTAATAAACAAATATCAATTTTAAAAATACTAAAAAAACATCTATTGGATGTAATCGAGTTTTAGTTAATGTCTAAAATCTTTTGTTAAAGCTAAAACACATTCATCATGTATTTTTGTTTAATATACAAGCTTTATAATTTGTATGCATTAGTGTCATTGGACATATTTCATCATAAACGATATAATTATTTGTAGATATATAAAACCAAACTTTTAGGAAACATTAATTTTATAAAATTTTTGTAGATATGCATAGCCAATTTATTTTACTTTTTTTAATAAATCTTTTTATCATTTTTTCTTATTTTGCCACTAGGAATATTACACATTCCATTTGAAAAATAAAAATAAAAATACTTTTTCTTAAGTTAAAATATCAATTAAAAATGTATAAAGAACTAACCTAAAACAAAATATTTGTATATTAAAACAAAGCATTTATAACAAGATATATAAAAATTAGAGAAATTGCATAACAGATAAGGAAAAAGCCAAAAAAAAAATATTAGAAGTCTTTGTTTAGTGGGTTAAATATGTTTTTAGTCTCTAAACTATTGGTCATTTCTGGTTTTCGTCCCTCTTTCAAAGTAAGGTACAATTTGGTCCTCATTCTTTTCGAAACGTTCGTTTTAGTCCTCGGAATTTTGGTTTTAGTCCTCATTTGTTGTTAAATGAGGACCAAATTTTTAAACAGTCTTTAGTTTTCGAGGACTAAAACGAACGTTTCGAAAAGAATGAGGATCAAATTGTACCTTACTTTGAAACAGGGACGAAAACCAGAAACGGTCAATAGTTTAGGGACTAAAAACATATTTAACCCTTGTTTAGTAAATAAAATCAGTTATATTGTATATAAATATAAATATGAAAGTTAAAGAATAAATATTATTTATATATAATTACTATTACTATTTTGAAATGATATTTTTTCTTAATTTAGAAATTAAACAGATACAACTTAAAATTTTATAATTAAATCCTTTAAACATAACATTAAAGATAAAACATATTTTTAACTCACTCAAATATAAGTCTTGATATAATAATAATGTGAACATCTTGTTCATTAGTTATTTTTAAATTAAATTATAAAAATACTTTTACCTAATTAAGATATTGTATATATACATGTAGATTATGGAGTTTTGTTGCGGTCAATTTTTTTTTATATATTAATTAGAGTATTTAATATTCATCTTATATTATTCCTGAAAAATTGTGATCATTTCTCTTTATTTGCGGTGATATCCATTATATTACTGACATTATTTTTCTAAAATTCCTACTCGTTATTAAATTAAGGTATGTTTAAAAGTTTTTCCTTAACTCCTACCATGTGATTTGAGTCACTATCCCTATATTAACTTTAATGTGATCATTTATAATTACAGTTGATAATTGTAACTTAAATATTTGGACCTTTCGAATTTTTTTCTTTAAATATTATATATAATCTCTGGATATCAAATTAAATATATTTAATCTGATATCAAATTTAGGTTGTATCAACACTTGAATATTTATCGATATTTTACCATCAAATTGAAATTTTCATAATTGAAAGCTCTTAATGTTGAGGTGTTGAGACTTGAATACTCGATCTAATTTGGTAAAATGATCAAACACAACAATTTTTTATAACTATTCATTCTTATGAGAAAGCACATTGGATCAAATGCTCTCAACAATAATAATAATAATGAAATCATTTCTCTCATGTTATTTCAACAACATAAACACGTGTCATTTTTAGATGATACCTCTCTATCTAGATATACAAACATTAAAATAAAAATAAAATATATTTTAATTCTAGTTGATTTCTAATTAACAATGCATTTAATAATGTGTTTTAAGAAACATTATATCCTTCCTTTCAATATTGTCACTCAACACAAAAAAAAGAATAAATATAAATGATTTCGTTATCCAGAAACTTATAATTTTAAAGAATGTTCTTTGTGTATGATTGAATCCTAAATCTAAATATTACGAATTATTTGATTTCTAATGAATGTTAAAATGACATTATTTTTTAGCTTTTAATATTATTAAATTATGACATAAACATGTTTATATATAATTGAATTATTAATATAGATTGACAGGGGTGTTATTGTTAGAGGAAGAAACGCGGAAAACAGGGTGGGTCCCATCCCAGGAATGGAGTGGCGAGGGTGATGACTAAGATGGCGGAAGCGCCGAGAAAGAAGGCACTGCACGAATGGCGCTGCCATGGTTGAGATTGAAACCAAAACCAAAACCTTCTTCACTCTCAATAATCCTAACCACCACTCTCATTCTTCTCGTATTCTTCTTCTTCTCGATAAACCCTCTTTCTCCCATTTCCACACCACGGAGGTCACTCCTCCTCGCTCCCTCACCGTGTTCCGCCAAATCCGATGGAATCCTCAAATACCAATGTCTCTTCCCACAACACACCGCTCTCTCTATTCCCATCCTCTCCCTATTCCTCCTCCTCCACTTCTACATCCTCATCACCACCGCCCAGGACCACTTCTCCCTCGTCACCACCAAACTCGCCTCCCACCTCGCCCTCTCCCCCAGCATGGCCGCCGTCACGCTTCTCTCCCTCGGCAACGGTGCCCCCGACGTCTTCTCCTCACTCGCAGCCCTCCGCGCCGGTCAGTACCGCACTGGCTTCGGCGCTATACTCTCCGCCGGCACCTTCGTCTCCGCCCTCGTCGTGGGCTTCGTCGCCATCTACGCCGCGCCCTTCTCCGTCGATCCCGCGCCTTTCGTTAGGGATGTTCTCTTCTACCTCACCGCTGCAATGTTCCTCTTCTACGTATACCTTAGCGCCGAGATTTTCCTTTGGCAGGCCGTCGGCTTCGTTGCCTTCTACTTGTTCTTCGTAGGGTTTGTCTTCTACATGGATTTCGGGATGGCGGATCGCGCTCAAAAGAGTTCCGCGGATCTCGAGGGACAGTTGGAATCGGATCCCGACGCTGTAGTTTCGAGATCAGTCGAGGGAGAGAAACGCGCTTCTGGAGTGCGTGGAGCGTTTCGATTGGTACGTTGTTGTTGTTGTTGTTACTGTAGTGGTTTCCACTTCGTGTGCGTAGGTGCATGGGTATATGATCTTTCCGTCCTAGCAAGGCAATTGACACTGAACTACTTTATTTCTTTTAAGATTCCTTTCTAGTTTTTGTCTTTGATGTAGTAAGCACTTTTGCATCTGTAAAATGCTGCGACTAACTTTCTTGCATCGTTAAAATACTCACTTTTAGCATCTTGCTTGCCATTTTTCAATGTTTTCATGTATCAGTTTTAGTAATGTGATATGTTTCTCAAGTTAGAGGTAGAATAGTATGTCTGAATTTGGAAGGAAACGAGATACGATTATAATCATGTGTTTGTTTTTCTTAATAGAATATAGGGAAGGTTTTAGATATATGTAGACAAAACATATTGATCATTCATAAATTTGCTAAGTGGGTGGTATTTCTGAGAGAGTGATATGATTCTATCTTAAAATCAATGATTCACCACAATATAGTCAATCATTGTTCTTGAGTACAAAGATTAGGGAATTTTATGCATTGCTGGATATGTTTCTAATTCTGGTTCTTTACGATATTGCTTAATCACTCTTCTTTTGCAGTCCTGACTTTTCATCCCTTGCCCTATGCACTCAGATTTCAAAAACATGGGAGCTTCCTGTGGAAACTGTCCTCAGATTGACGATCCCTCAACCAGTACCAGCACAATGGAGCAGATTTTATGCATCAGCCAATATTGCACTTTGTCCACTTGCCCTCTTGTACGCCTGCAACTCGTTCATGCCATTTAATCACTCCATAGTTTTCCTCCTCCCCAACACTCACTTTCCCCTCTGGTCAGTTGTTTTCATGGCAAGTTTCTCTCTTGCATTTCTTCATTTTATAATCGAAAAGGAACCCCCCAAAACAGAGCATCTGCCGGTGGTTGTCATGGCATTTGTGATGAGCGTGTTCTGGATATCTACTACAGCTGGAGAGCTGGTGAACTGCCTGGAAGCTATAGGCACACATCTCAAACTGCCCCCAGCACTTCTGGGTCTTACTGTGCTGGCATGGGGAAATTCAGTGGGTGATCTTGTTGCCGATGTTGCAGTTGCTAAAGCCGGTCATCCGGCGATGGCTATGGCCGGATGTTTTGCCGGACCAATGTTCAACATGCTTGTTGGCCTTGGAAGTGCATTAGTCATACAGACGGCCAATGTATATCCTAGAGCTTATGAGCTTAATTTCCACGTTGGTATAGTGATGGCATTTGTATTCCTGCTTTTAAGCCTTATGGGGTCTCTCTTAGTGATCACTTGGTGCAGATTCAGAGTGCCTAGGTTTTGGGGATTCTGTCTGGTAGGCATCTATGCTACTTTTACGGCAGCAAGTTTAGGAATAGCCATGTTCTCAGGGTGATTTTTTTTAGGTAGATCTATGATTTATATTCATACTCAAACTCAACCATAAGCTAAATCCTCATAGATGGCATTATTGAAAGAAGTATTCAGCACGTATATATATGTTTATGATGGGTTTCCTTTTAGGTTTCTCCATTTGGTTTAGGTAGGATAAAAAAATTAGCTGGGTCCTGATAATTGGAATTTTTCAACATAAAATTGTTATACCGTCCCAAGCAGGCTAGATCATTGTAATTACAGCTATCTGTTACTGGTTCTGCTTACTGACATTTTGTTCACAATTGATCTTTTCTTCTTTTTTTTAAAGTTCTGTGATACCGAAGGGGAGATTGATTGTTAGTTTTATTGAATGTACTTGTAATCGGTAATAAAATTAATGTTTTGACATCTCATTAGTTTGGAATTTTTCCATTTCATAAACATGAAGCTATGGTGGAGTAAAATATGAAATGCTTAATTCTACTTGTGTCTGGATGGCAACGGGTCGAGTCGGGCTCGTCGGGCACGAATAGTGTGATACCCGGACCTGACCCGCATGTTAAAAACTATACCCGTACCCATCCCGGTATCCGCCGGATACTCGTATAAAAAAAATCCGGTGGATTTTTTCAAACCCGTGGATACCCGTTAGATACCGGTTTTAATCCAATAATATTTTTAAAAAATAATATTTTATCTATTTATTTTCTTCAAAATGGCAGGTACAAACCTTTTCTTTAGGTTTTTTTTCCATAATAAAAAGATGGACCAAGCCTAAACCCTTCTTTAGGATTTCTTCCTCATGTTTAGAGTAGTCGTCATTCTCCTCCCCGGTGTGTGTGCGGTGCGGTAGAGGAGAAGTTCTTAGCAGTCTCGGGACAACTACTTCTTCCCCCATGAAACAAGCTCGAACAATAACCCTCACACTGCAGGCCGCCAAATTTTTTTCCCTTTGAAAGACGAAACTGAAACAGAACGAATCGCAGATCTAGCGCCTCACCGCCTCCAAACTGCCACTGTCGCGCCTTGTCGCACCATGACAAAGGGAGTTCGCTCCCGATCCAACGAAGAAGAAAGGAAGAATGCCTCCGTGAGTCGCGCCATCATTGGTCCACCGGCTATGCTCTTGTCGCGCCATTGCTCCATCATCGTCGCTGTGAGGTTGTTGCCTCTGCTCAAGACGCATATCATCATCGCCCCCAACATTGGGTCGTCTGCGGTGGAGAGAAAAACATAAACTTCAAGCTTCTGGCTTTAGTGTGATGAAGGAGAAAGAGAAAGGATAGAATGAGCCACTGAGTGTGACCCTTCAAAAGGAAACCCAAGAATTCTCTCTCTCTCTCTCTCTGTGACGATAGTGTGAATGTAGGAGAAAAAAAAAATTGAAATTTAAGGTTTGACGACAGAGAGAGCTTAGAAAATAATTTAAAAAGATAAAATTGAAATTTCATTTTTCAGACGGGTTACGGGTATATGCGGGTACGGATAATATAATATCCGAACCTGATCCGTTAACAAACGAGTATTAAAATACCTGCTACCCGCGGATACCTTTTATCCCTAGGTATTAAATATCTATAGCAGATTTTATCCGCGAGTATGGGTTTTTATGTCATCCTGCTTTTTAGTCTGATCATTCTCCTCCGTCCTCGCTAGATAGAAGACATCTTCCTTACTTTTGTTTGGTGGTGAGAAGGGGGATTACTTTTTTTATGATTGTTGGAAAGAACGAAAAAAATGAAATTAAAATATTAAATTACTATTTTATCCCTATTTCAGCATGCATTGGTTACTTTACTTTGGTAGTAAACACATTAGTGTCATTCATCTTCCTACTCCAGTAAATTCATTCTCACAACCATTCACAACCTAATTTATCTAAATATAAAATATTTCTTAATTTTAGTTTTTAAAGTTTTCCAGAATATTAAAAAATAAGTGAATTTTTAAATATTTGACATGATAATCAAATTTATCATATTTTTAACTCCAAAATTGTTAGGGTTATTTGTTTTAGTGTACGGTTATTCTATTATAATTTTATCTTAACTAAACCCTAAACAACTTTATGATTGGATTTCCATCCAAATTTCTCATCTCACTCATAACATTTTATTTTTCTCTTATTTGATTTTGTTAAGAAGAAAGTTCAAAGCAATGTTTCGAACAATGTGGGTGGTTGATAGGAAGACAAAAATATGTGTCGATGAGTATCAGTAGATAAAATCTGTGTATAGTTAGTGTTCGCATATTACTTGTGGCTACTGACTATTTTAATATCTTTTTATAAACGAGTCGAATACGAGTATTATATTACTTGTATACTATTTGTATACGTGGATATTTGATATTTGTAAAAAATAAAATAAAAATTAATTTATATTTTATTGAGTTAAATTTAATTAAAATTAAAATTAATTTATATTTTATTAAGTTAAATTTAATTAAAATTAAATTTTAATTTGTATTATATTTTTATATATTTTTTATAATTTTATTTTAAAAAATTATAAAATATATTTTTTTTAAATATTTTCACGTCTCCATAAATTTTAAAAAATTCGTAAATATTTTTTAAATTAATATTCATACAAATAACGAACTGATCAACGTCATTGTACCTATCTAACCCGTTACCATGTAGACTCTTGGAAAGGTGGCACCCTAAGCATTGCAAGTGAGGTTGGAATAATTGTTGGCCAATGAAATAAAAGTTGGTGATGGATGATGGGTGTAAAAAGTGAGCACTGAATGAATACAGTGAAAAGTAGGGTTTTGAGAAAAGAAGAAGAGAGAAGTGTTTTGTGCTATATGCCACTCACAATCTAAGGTTTTCTTTATTTTTCTTCTCGTGTGTTTTGGTCTCTTGACCTTTGGGAGTTGAAAAACAGCATCTTTAATCATATCATCACCGAATTATTCAACGGTTCTCTTCCACCCAAACCCTAATCTATTGCCCCAGCAATCATACCACTCCCACAAATTTCACATTAAAAATTACCATCCATCTATTCAATCAATTTCACACTTAAAGAACAACAAATATGGATCAAAAGTTCTTAGCACATGTTAGACCAAGATTTGTTGATTTTTTTTTTTAATTATTGAATGCTGCTATATCTTCTGCTATAGTTACACAAATTAATAAGATAGAAAATACGAATATAAATGCATTTTTAATTAAATCTTCTTGACAAGTAAACCAACTTAACATTTTTTATGAATTTTTAAAATTATCTAGAATTTTATATATATGTTAACTGAAACGAAATCAAAATTTCAACTTAATATATTCTCTCGTGTCCTCTTGTCCTCTTTTTCTTCTCAAAATCGAATCTTAAGACTATATGTAATATGTCTAAGGAATCTCACTGTCCTTCCACTTTTCATTTCTTTTTAAAATTCAAATGTGTATTTTTTGAAAATAATTCAGTTACTTAAAGAAATTAAGGATTGTAGGTACACTTATTTATTACCTGGGATTATATGTCTCAAGCAGGTCAATGTAACCTAATGCTTCCCATTCATCTTAATACATTTTATAAGTAACACTATAATGTGTAATTTAAAGATAAAATACAATTTTTTTAAATAGTTTTTAAAACAAAAATATATTTAACCTATATTTTAAATAATTAATAATAAATAATATTAATTAAATTAAATTAATATTGTGACATCCCAAAATATATAGCAATGTATATACGTAGAATGCATCGATTATAATAATAGAAAGCAGTTAAGGGTACACAATAGATGGAATTAAGGAGTACAATTATCCAAGTCTGGCTGGAAAACTTTAAAACTTAAGTACAAGTTCATAATTCTCCAAAATACAAGACTAATGAAATTTTAAAGGGGCCTAAAAAGTTTCTCGAAATGACGGATCATGATAAAATGAAGTCTAGAAGTCTTTCAAAATGAAAAGCTATTTAACATAAGAGCTGGTAGAAATCCTAAGCACTAGGTGCTGGGTCTTCCTCAACTTCCAAAGCTTGCTCCAAAGGTACATCATCACCTACTGCTCACATCCAAAGGATTGGATGATCATCGCAAGGGGGAAAGCAAACACATGCAACACATACAAATGCAAGGGTGAGCTAGGTCTCAAACAATCATACAATTCATTTTCAACCAATCTAGCATTTACCAGAATATCCATACACATAAGTCATCATAAACATAAGCATTTATTTCATAAAACTCATCAAGACAAGCATCCTATCGTGTTAAGACTCTAGACACGTCCGGACATAGAATATATGTAGAGCTGGGGCGGGTTGTGCACTTGTGATGGCCTCTACTGCTTTGCAAAGCCATTGCCGAGGGGTTCCACCCGACCATACACAAGGCTAATCCGTTACCGCGGAATAGACCTCCAGTGATAGCGTCTACCCTAGGACCTCCCACTACTCCCACCACACGCGTCAATCCTCTCTAAGTGAGAATGAAAGACCGTTGGAGTGTTAGGGATAACCCCCCATATGGAAGCCTCTTACATTCATTCAATACACTAACTGATCCCACCGAGGGATCTAAATTTCCGATTCAATCCGACCATTTTAAATCTCATAATATTCCTTTTGGATCAACAATGTACATCATAAACCACTTATAACCATACACTTTCAACCAATCTGAATCACATGAAGATGCATTCATAAATTGTAACCGAAATATTTAAATAGCATCACTTACTGGAATAAGAGAAAACATAACAGAAAATATCACCACTGGACGAACACTATATGGACGAGCGCCAAAAGCCCTTGGATGGACACTGTTTGGACGAACGTCCTAACCCATTGGACGGACACTATTTGAACGAACGCTGTTACTCTTAGTCGAGCACTATTGGGACGAGCGCTGTTAATGCAAGCGTTCCATGGACGAACGCTGTGAGATCAAACACTAGGCCGAACGTCACCAATATGGACGCTCGCTGCTACCTATGGACGCTCGCTACTAATTCAACCCCTGACCGAACGCTAATTAAACCTTCAACTGACCGAACGCTACTAAACCTTCAACTGACCGAACGCTACTAAACCTTCAACTGACCGAACGCTACTAAACCAGCGGATGAACGAACGCTACTAACCAACACCTGAACGATCGTTCCTAAACCATAACTTGAGCGATCGTTACTTAAACCAATGACCGAACGCCATTAATATCATCCCCTAAAACCGAACGCTCTCCAGACAAGGACAAACGCTAATTGCCTAAACCAAAGCATGATTATGACCGAACGCTACTCAGCACATGGCATGACCGAGCGTTCAACTCCGACATGGACGAACGCTCAGTTTGCGCACTCTGCAGAATTTAATTCTGCAGAATTCTCAGAATCCTGCAGACTGTATCAGAATCTCCCTTGACCATTTCTAACCACTTTTCTCAACTTCTTAGACTCTTAATTCTCGTTTTAGGCTTAATTAAACTTATCCAAATGATTCTAAACATTTCCACTACCATTTTTAAGTGATTAAAGTTCACTCTCAGCCCCAAAACAGTAACTTCAACAACTTAGGGACCCAAAACCCAATCTTACCACTTTGCACCTATCTTGACCAATTTAGTGACTCAAACAAGTCACAATACAGTGAGTGAAACTGTCCCCACAGTCCAAAAACATGATCAACCTCATTTGCTCAAAATCACTACCTCACTTCCTCTAAAATGACCAAAAAGTGACCCTAAGACACTTGATTTTCCTTCCTATCAACACCACAACAAATTTTCCACACCAAAGCAGTTCCAACATACATAATTCATCACTCAAAATCATCCTAAACAGTTCATATCCATCAATCACCAAATTCACATAACACTCACACTTCCATACATGCATTTCAAGTTAGCAAAATCAAAATTATGCTTCCAACAACATACCAATTTGAAAATCATCATGCATTCACGTCATCCAACTAAATCGAAAAAGAAGAACTAGCTCCCCTTACCTTAAGTGTAGACAACCAAGCTCAAGTAGGAACCCTAGACCACTTGCTTGCACTTTCAAAATGTTAGAATCACCTATAAATCATCAATTGATGATAGAAAACGAATCTTAGCACCACATAGAAGCTAGATTATGGAAGAAAACGAAATGGGTTGCATGCAACAAGTTCAATCACATGCTTACAACCCTAGGGCACGTGAGAAAGGGGTTTTCTTACCGGTTCAGATTAGAGAAAATTGATCGACTAAGAGCAACACCCGCTACTTTGTGATCGTTGGGGCAGCACCTAATCGAGAATTTAATGGTTCAGTGTGAAGAATGGAAAGGGAGAAGATATAGGAGGAGGAGAGAGCTTGCAGGAAGAGGAATGGTTTCTCAGACAAGAGAAATGAGTTAAAAATCAATGTTTCAAAACTAATGTAATTTTATTTTAAAGTACTCAACCTCTCATCTTTTGCCACTTGTCATCCCCTTTTTGCTGACTCAAATCCAAGTCCTTACAAATATGATAATAATTAATAATAATAAAATTAAATGAAATATAATAATTGTGAGATCCTGTCAATTTTAATAATTAGAAAAAATATACAAATATTTTTAAATATTTTAAGTAAAAGATAAGATAATTTGCTAGTTATAATTTAAATGATTTATTTTATTTTAAAAAATCTAAAAAATAAGATTTGGTGAATAATTATTCAATTAGAAAAAATATTATTGAATATTGTTAGATATTAGTTGATATGGTTAGATATTGTTACATGATTACAAATTAAAATATATCCTTATATATTGTTAGATATTGTAACACCCAATTTAAGGGTATTACTAGTACTAAATTAAATTAATTCGATATATGATATAAATAACCAAACTTTATTTCAATTCAACCAAAGTACGGTTTCAAACTTACAAACTTTAAACAATATACTTTTCACCACTTAACATAAATTCGAAATTAAACTTACAAGTCTTACACAACATATTTTTTCACTTAACATGAGTTATACGATCATAGCACAAACAAATAGGAGTAAACTAACCATAACATACAATCATTAAACTTATTTATAATATATAATTCAATTATGTATTAACACAATTATCACGATGTCATTAATTCATTTTTCCTTAACTTCTTCAAAATCATCTTTCTCATTTTCATAAACCTTACAAGTATACTATGATTACTCAAGAAGCCTTATGGTCAGACCGCTCTCTGCCTGCTTCCTTAAGCCTTACCCGTATACTATGTTTTACTTTCCGAAGCCTTATGGTCAGACCGCTCTCTGCCTGCTTCTATAAAACTTATGAGTAATATGTTTATGTCAAAGCCTTATGATCAGACCAGTCTCAGCTTGCTTTCATAAACCTCATGTGTTATTCTGCTCATATCAAGGTCTCATGGTATAAACCAAATATACTACTCCCGATAGTAAACATCATTTCATAATTAACGATTTCTTATATTCACTCCAACATTTCCTAACATCAACAAATCATATCTTCTCATCCATCTAACTCAATCATGTTCGTTCTCTAATCATAAATTGATAATAACCCATTTTCGTGTCAATATCCAAAATAAAATAAACATATTGCCAGATATAATATTCTTCTTATAATCTCATCTTTTCCATAACTAGTACAAACTCAACATAATTTCACCAATCAAAGGTTATAGATCGGCCAAATTTTATTTATTTTATTTATTTTTTTATGACGTTACATAAAAAATTATTCTTAGTACAAGTTTCACTTTCAGGATCTAAACTGATAAATTGAATTATAATTTACTAGAATCTTGGATAAAAATTTCAATTCGATCTAACCATTAATAAAGTGAAAATTTAAAATTTTGCATCTGTAATTCAGGAACATAAAATTGAGATCCTTAAATAAACACTACTTAGTTTTTTTTAAAAAATGGAACAGTCAAAATACATCAACATGTCTTAGCAACTACATATATCTAAATTTTAGGTTAATCTAACTGTTAACTAGGTAGAGATTGAGATTTATACAATTTGAAAACATTATTCATTGGGTTGTCGACTCTATCAAAATTGCGGAATTAATTCCTCCAAGTACAAACATCCAGTTACAAATTCGAGTGGTCAAAATATAGTAATATATTTCTGGAATCATTTATCAAAATTTCCAACTTAATCTATTGGCAAAAGAAGGGGGAATTTAGATTTTTCTGATATAAGTTAGAGATAGAAATAAAGTGATGGTCAATCTACCCAAAATTATAATATTATCTCCTCTAAGTACAATTCTCAAATTAAAGATCCTGATGGTCAAAGTTAATTTCTACGTCTTATAAATTATATATTAAATTTCCAGATTTATCTAATGGTAGACTAAGTAGCAATTAGAGTTTTACTAAGATAGCTTCGAAAAATGGAAAAAACATGATCAAAATTTTAAATTTCACAATTTGATTGAATATTTACTTCAACAATTTTATAGTTTACTTATTCAACATAATAAAATGTATTCATCACATATTCCATAGAAAATGAATATATCACAAAATAAATTAACAATAATAAAATATCACAATATAAACGTTATGGGGAACTAAGAAGTTGAATCTGGCATAGCCGGTTAGACATCTTCTTATCCTTCCAGAAAAATGCAAGAGAAAAAGAAACACAATAAAAGTTCTAGGAAAACAAGAAGTTGAATCTGGCAAATCCGATTAGACAACTTCTTATCCTTCCAGAAAAATGCAAGAGAAAAAGAAACACGATAAAAGTTATGAGGAAACGAGAAGTTGAATCTGGCAAAGCCAGTTACACAACTTCTTATCCTTCTAGAAAATGCAAGAGAAAAAGAAACGCAATAAAAGTTTTGGGGAAACAAGAAGTTGAATCTGGCAAAGTCGGTTAGACAACTTCTTATCCTTCCAGAAAATGCAAGAGAAAAAGAAACACAATAAAAGTTCTAGGGAAACAAGAAGTTGAATCTGGCAAAACCAGTTAGACAACTTATTATCCTTCCAGAAAAATGCAACAAAAGCAGAATATCATTTTAAATCCATAAAGAGAATCAAAATTCTAAAAATATTCAAGATTTCAGATCATACAAAAAAACACAAGACTTAAGGTTAGCTTCCCTTACCTAATTCTCGCTCCTTCCTGGATGAAGAACACCTCTTTAGAAACTCTTGCTACATTCTCTACAACTCAGATTTTAGTCCTAATATCTCCTTATTTTCAACGAAAGTCTTGCTCAATTTCATTCTCCTTCCCCCAAAACTTCATTTCTCACCCCTATTTCTAGTTGAAGTTAGGGTTATTGTAACAGTACTGTAGCAGTAGTGTAGCTGTACTGCATTTTACTGTAGCAGTATTGTAGCTGTACTACATTTTACTGTAGCAGTATTGTAGCTGTATTACAATTCACTATAGCAGTACTGTAGCTTGAACTATATTTTTCCTGTAGCAGTATTGTAGAAACACATGATTCACGAGATATTCTTACTATAGCACTGTACATATTTCACTGTAGCACTATACGTATTTTACTGTAGCATTTTACTAAAGCATTATACATAAAATTATTTTTTATTTAAAAAAATCTAGTATCTTAATTACAACTATTTTCAAGGGTCTTACAAATATTATCATATATTTTTATATATTATTATATTATATAAATGAGAATAAAATATTGTATTTTCCATACAAATATTAGATTTTTAAATATATCAGAGGATAAGATTTTTAAATAAAAATGCGGGCAAATCCAAAAAGAAGTAAAGAGTATGAGATAGGGAGAGCTTACATTCTTATTTACTTGCTTTCTTTCTTACTTTTTTGTTTGTATGTGGTGGAATATTTTATATGAGAAAATGCTAGAGTATGTTATCTGAGTGACAATGCAAGGTGAGTGACAATGCAAGGTGAGTCGGCCTATAGACCCAGTTTGAAACATGCGGGTAGGGCTGAGATTTTTAATCCACATAACCCTAGCCCACATAAGTTTGACTCACATAACCCACAACTTATGTAGGCCTGTGATGGGGCGGTGCATGTTGGCCCATTAGCTCGTAAACAATTCAAAATAGGGGTGGCAATGTGGGACATGTAAGACAAGTGGGCATGTAGGCCTGCTGTGAAAAGTATGTAGCGGGCTGGTGGGCCGAGATTCTAAGCCTACTAGCTCGCATAAGCCTACATGTGAGAGATAGATGCTTTTATCCGTAAGGCTTTCTGAGAGAGTAGTGAAAAGTGAAACCTAAGGACTCCACCATAGGAGATAAGAGTAGTGATCCTTATCCATAAGACTTTTGATGAACGATTTAACTCTATAGAAACACATGACATGTAAGTTCTACGAGATTATCCAACACTAGAAATATGTTAAAAAGTCAATGTAGAAATATTCATACTTCCCTCTTTTTAAAGTTATATAACGATTAATAAATCATAATTGCCTATATTTATCACATAAAGTAAAGATTTAAAGTAGTATTAAATATGAAAACAATAAAGTGACAAAGATGTGTGTATTTATCATGTATTGATTAAGTCAAATATTTTGTGAAAATATAAGAGGAAATTCAAGAATAATTAGGCAATACGAGTTTTTGTCATTTGTATATATTTTTCGATCCTTAATTACTTCAATTTTTCAAGTAGATATAAGGTGTTTATACATGTTTTTAGATTTTGAAAATTTTGTATAATACATAACATTTTAAAACTTTAATTTAACTTAACTGAGTGAATTTTCTTTTTGCTTAGGTGGTTGGTGGGTTAACTTAATCTACACAAGTTTCATTGGGAAAGCTTGATTACAGGGAGATCAAGTCCATCTTTTTAATCTATTATACAAATACTTTCATTTATGGTCTGATCCAAAGGTGCAATAAAGTTGTTTAGTGTCAAAGTTGAGCTAATCTTATAAGATATTAATTAAAGAGTATAAAGATGTCATTGTACGTAATAATAGACACTGAGCCTACTTTCCTTGAATAAAAAATATGTGAAACCTAGAAAACATATATATTAATTTAAGTTATGATGTTACATTCTAATGCTATTAGTAGAGGTGTAAACAAACTCACCCTTACAATTATTAAAAAAAGGTATACAATTTATCTTTATTATGTTTATTGGAGGGAAATTCCATAATATATTTCAACAATATACTCCGATTGGAAATGCTCAATTTGATTTCTTTAAAAATCATATTCCGAAATTGTATAATGATAATAAAAATGTATTTATATTAATATACACATTATATCTATATATCTAAATTAGATATAAAATATAGACATTATGTCTATATATTTAAATCACAGTTAATAATCATAATGTATGTTATTTTAAAACCATGATGAAATTTTACATTTTAACTTTCATTCACTTAAATAATGACATATGTTAACGTCAAGGGAAAATATTATTTCAAAATAACTGATTGAAAACCAAAGATGCATATTTTAGATGAGATAAATCATATATTAAAGATTGCTTTATATTAAACTGTTTTTTAAATAAATGATTAATAAGACCCCGTTAATACAAGAATTGAAAAAAAAAAACTATTATAAATAATTTAAAATGATATAAAATGAAATATAGAGTAAATTTAGATGAAAAATGTCACTTTGAAAGAAATAGACTTCGTTTGACTTCACTACACGAGGCACCTTTAATAATGACGAGCACAGGGTTTAAAAGCTTTAATAGAAAAGTCAAAGATAATAAATGAGTCATGATGTTTTGAACAGTTTGTAACATGTAATCAAATAAACATATTCACTTATTATTTAAATTCAGAATGAGATTTAGTTTTCTTGTAAAAAGTGATACATATTTCACTTTACTTTGTTGATATCAAAGTTTGGAATTATTGCAATTGTTAAAATTTAAATATTAACTGTCTAGTTTTAATTTCAAATATTCATTTCAAAATAATTGAAAATATTTTTATTAACTAAAATAATATAAGATTATGTTATTTTATTGGATTAAATATATTTTTGTCTTTAATAATAAGGTTTAATGTCTCAATATGTTCTTATTTTTGTTCAGAATTTGAAATAGATCTCTTTATTTTTTGGCGTCTCAATTGGATCCTTAACACCGTTTGATGAAATTGAAGGAAAGAATTTATTTGCATCAAATTAACAAAAATAAGGACCCAATTGAGACGCCAAAAAATAAAGGGATCTATTTCAAATTCTGAACAAAAATAGGGAACTATTGAGACATTAAACGAAAACTTATAATCAATCATTTATAAAAATTTAATTTTGTTAAGAATGGAATAAATAGTTCACTTTATTACCACTGCTACTTATAGTTATATAATAATCTGTTTAATTAAATTTTATATCAATCGATGTTTTTAATTAAAATTTTATTAACATTTTTAATATATTAAGTATTTAAAACTTTATATTTTTTAACTGTATATTTATTATTTAATTTTGTTACAAACTAAGTGACGTAATAATTTATTTACATTTTTATACGAAAAATAAATAAATAATTTAATAAAATTTTAAATTTTAATGAAAAAAACTCAATTTAACTATTTTCAATCGCTTTCTAATAAAAAAAATCCATTATAATGAATTTTTACAGCTAGGTAAAATAACGTAATAATTTGATTTTGTAATATCAAATAGAACACCATAAATTTAGATAATAAAAAAAAGTTCTAAAATTTAATTATTTTTTATAATACATCATTATTTGATGTCTCATGTTTTCACATGATTAGTTTTATTATTATTTTAGTGTTTAATTCATAAAATAAGGTTTCAACACTTTTTCTCTTATTACTAAGATTTACTAGTTTCATTGATATTGAAAATCAAATAGTCACATTGAAAAATCAATTAGTCAAGGTCTAATTGAAAAATATAAATACTTTTAACATTCAATAGAATAAAATAAAGCTCTTAAATTTAGAGATGACATCAACTTTAATTAAGTTTTCGAAAAATATCATAATTGTTAATAGATAATCAATTATTGGAAATTAATCTAACAAAAAAGAAGTTATAATTATAATTAACTATATTTATTACTTGTTATACTTCAACATCCCATCCCATCTAAGTATGATAATTAAGAAGTATTAAACAATATTATTCATATAGAGTCTCCACAAAAATTAAAAACTTATCTTTGATAAAATTTATTTCATAAACAAATTTTAAAAAATATACAAAATAATATATATATATATATATATATATATATATATATATATATAAATTGATAGAATTCAAATTTTATTATCATTCAAACATTTTTTTAAGCACATTCTCAATTTATAAACTCTAACGTAACCTACTACATACTCAATTATGAATTAGTTATATATTGTTTTGAACACTAATTAAGTTTTGAATTTGTCATGTAACCTTTTAATAAAATGTCATTATCCAAATTTAATTGGTCTAAAATCCCTCGTGACAAAGTTACTTCAATTTAACTTCGCCCAAAATGAGTTTTTCCAAAACGAATCCCACTATAGGAACCTCCTTCAATTGTCACTACCTAAACTTCATTTCCCATGAGTTCGAGTTTAATGGAGTTAGGAAAACTTTATCATCTTGGTTCTTACACACACTACAGTGATCACTATGTCATTCCTCCTTAGGAAAGACCATATCCATATAATACACATAATATCCACATAGAATTTATTTCCTTATTTAAGTACATGTCAACTTTTTTTTATAAATCATAATCATTTCATAACATTCACAATCACCTCTACAATTTTCGATTTTGAAACCTACTTTTTTTTTCATCCAACCCTTCCTAGATTCGCTCAACGAGTTACCTTTAGTGGTATACTAGCTCAATGAATAGATGACTCACTCAATAACTCAGGCCCTAGAAATAATAATATGAAAAATTCTCTCAATGAGGCTAGGATCACTCAATGACTAAACCTCTCTTGCCTTTATGCCATTTTTTATGAAGTTTAGTCTTGTCAAGCAAATCTTTCACTCACCCAATGATTGAGGCCTTAGGGGTTTGTTTAAAATCAAGGTCGCCCAATGAGCTCTGACTCTTTCAACGAGTTCAAAGTCCTACAACTTTTTGTAATCCTAATTTTAACTCTCGCTCAATAGAGATTTTGCTCGTCTAATGAGTATGCATAAAACCAGAAATGATTCAAGTATATCATTTTACTCAATTGGATCTAATCAATATTTTTATCCTGTTATAAACCACAATTGGCATCAATCAATTAAAAATACTTTATTATGAAGCAATTAATCAAACTCATATACCTATCCTCAAAATTGTGTCATCCATAAGACATTCATTCATCACATACTAAGAATATTCAAACAATTCACAACATAATTAACAATTTATCAATCAGAAGTCATGGATCATCCATCATATGATTAATCTGAGTTCAGACATAAATTAGTATAAAATAGTACTAACTTCTCTTATCTAGAATAAAAAAAATCGACTTAGAGATTATTACTACAACTCTTATTCTCATAAGATATTTTAATTACACAAAGAAAATTCTATCTTAATCCTCATGCTTTAACCTTGAGTTATTTTGAGACACATATGCATGAACCAAATAGTCATATGCAACTCAAAATACTATACTAAATAAAAAATGAGAAAAAAATAAACTTATTCTATTTTGAATTCAGATAATTTAAATGTGTGGAGTTCTGTGCATCTTCTTTGATTTTTAAACAAATGAAAAATAAGGTTAAAAATACATAGAGAAGTTTTTAGAATAGACTTTTGTCACATTTTAAAAAACCATTACAACTCTTTACTATTTATTTTTATCCTTACACTTATACTTATACAATAAAATTTATAGATATAATTTAATTTTTTAATCAACATTTATATTTGATTTTTAAAATTTTTAATTACAACACTAAAATAGATTTAATTTGATTGTATACCTATAAGGTTATATAATCAAAGAAATACAAATTTTATTTGTATTTACCTAGCAAAACTAACATCATAAAAACTCCAATACTGATTTCATGCCAACATTGTAAGAACTTAAACATATATAATGTCATGTAGGAGTAGGAGAGAGGTACTCTACAGGTACTCTACTGTACATGTCAAGAAACATCTTAACCACCTAAGTTAAGATGTACTCGATTTATGTATAATCATGTCACATCATGATGGTCATATATCTAATATTAGTAGTATGAGATTAAGATAAGATGAAGTTAATCAAAATAATTAACTACGTAAATTGAGCCCATACTGATAAAAACTCATTAACACGGTAAAATATGATATATGGTAAAATATGATATATTGTATCTAATCCATCATTCAAAATATTTTTTTACATAATACCTTTACACATTAAAAAAAAAATGAAAACCAAGTACTTCTCACCTACCTTAAGATGAACATTTAGAATTTAAGTTGTTAAAAAAAGCCTTTACATACTATAATCTCAGTATTCCATTGTCGATTTTGTATGAGCATGCTGATTTATTATTAAGATCTTGTTTTTTTGAGTGGATTTGAGGGGATTGGAGAGGATTTAAAAATAAATTTTTTTGTTGTTTATTTGAGTGAATTTGGATGTAAATGAGAATGAATTTGAAAATAAATTTTTTTAATTTGTCACGTTAATATAATTCTATACTAATTCTCACAAATTTTATTTCTAAATTTACTCTTATCTACTTTCAAATTTACTCAAATAAACGATAAAAAATTTACCTTTAAATCTTCTCGTATCTCTTTAAATTCATTTTCTCAAATCCATTCAAAATAACAAGAGTTAAAGATTTTCCACAATCAAAACTTTGTGAAAGTAGATGAACGCAGTAAGACTAAAATTATATTTTGTATAAAGTAGAAAAGCGAACCTGAAAAAGCTAAAAAGTACCGTTATGAAGGTTTGAACGTTGCATTGATGATAGCAGAAAGGAAAATAGCGAAATGGTTGATGAGTCAGAGAATAGAACAAATGAAAAGAAGAAGAAACCCTAAAATCCTGCCAAAAGCAATTCCTGCTCTGTTTTCCTGCAACGTTTTCAATTCACGCATTAAATACAAATGTCAGAGCATCCCCACTTCTCAGCTCTCGATTCCATAACTTCATTTATGCACATCAATTTTACCAATTTTCTCATAAATGCTGAAAACTCACAACAATTTTATAAACTTTTTATCTCCAAATCTAAATAATTGCTTTAAAGTTTTAATACACTTTTCAGATAGACAATGATAATTTAACAAAAGGAAATTTTAACAATATTTTAATATCACCTTTATATTATTATTATGTGATCGGTTAGTGTTTATAATAATTATTATTAATTATAAAATAATTTTAAATAACACGTAAATAATATTAAAATATTATAAAAATAAGTTATCAAGAATATATTTTACTTTCATATATTATGATAAATAAATTATAGATATACTTTTTATTTCCAGATCTAAATAATTGCTTTAAAGTTTTTAATACATTTTTTATATACCATGATAAATAAATTATAGATATACTTTTTATATCAATTTAACTGAGATGTATATAATATTTAACATCATATTATTATATGATTATAAAACATATTATAAATATTTTTATATTACTCTATTGTAATAGAAATAACACATGATAAAATAATGGTAATAATAATAATAATCTTATTTCTCACCTATTTTACTATTTTTCATTTAATCCAAATAATCTTAAATGTTTAGAATTCTTCAATTAAAGATCACCTTTTTCTCTCAAATATAATTCTACTGCTATTAACTGTAAAAACCACTAGTATCCATTTAGTACTGTAGTTTCATGTATAAAAATTTAATTATGAAAAAAGATAATTTTAATTTTTAAATAAGTATTATTTTAAATTTAGATATCTATGACACCTCCAAAATTTATCATCACATAAAATCTTAATAAAATAAAAAAGATAATTCTAATTTAAATATAGCAATGTTTTTTTCACTAGTTTTTTTCTTAAATATCCAAATATAAGAAAATAAGACAATAATTTGTTTACAAAAACATAAATTAATTTAAATTTAATAATTAACATCTTATACACTTTAGAGAGTTAATTTCTTGGACATAAAACTTTATTTTATGTCTTCATACAGCCTATTAAAATTCTAAAAAATATAATAAATTCAATAGTATTAGTTAATTTTTTAACAATTAAAAATGAAAAAAAAAAATTTTGATATGACCGCGTGAACTTAGGCAAATAAGGGGAAGATCTAAATCTATGTAAGTTTGCGAAGAAGAATGTCATGTTGAGAGCGCGGAATATGAAAAGGGTAAATTGGTCATTGTGAGAAAATTGAAAACACTTGGGGCAATATAAGAGTTAGGTCCGACAATGTTAGTCAGAATCGATCACACAGCTTTTGTTTTCGCACTTCGCTGTCTGAGGTTCGTTCCAAAAGAAACATCGATAATCCTCATGACCAGTTCTGCTATGCTTTTTTTTGTTTTCGTATTTTTATTCTGAAACCCTAAATTTTTTTTGTCTGCTATGAACTTTGGGATCTTTCACACTTCAAAAAACTGTTTCTTGTGCTCCATCCACCACAATTCTTATACCATAGATCTTTGATTCGAACACAATTTCTGATCATTTCTCTGTTTTTTCTTTTATCGCCTTTTAATTCCTTTTCAGGTTCTGGATTATAAGTGTTTGGGAAGCGCAACATCATCTCTCGGGGAAGGTATCAAGTAACAACTCTTGCTACAAAGTTACATATGTCTATGTGATTTTGTTCATGATTCTGCATTTGTTTAGGTTTACTGTAGCGTGGTCTTCATGCTTTTGTCTATCAGTTATTATATTTTTGGATATTTTTCATTGGTTACTCATAATTCAATTTGCTGTTGTTTTATTCCATTTTGTTGAGGTTCCTTTGGTTGATTTTCCTGACGCCCCGGACACGGATTTTCGCGATTGTGAAAACTGATTGTCTTGGACTGAAGAATTCTCTTTGATCTTAATTGTTAGAAAATATGAAAAATAAAAGCTGTTTTTTTTATGATTCCGTGCTAAAATCAGCTCAGAATTAAAATCTTCGGAAATCTTGGATTGCATGTTATTTTGAACTGTTAATTTCTTTATAGATTTCTTTCTTTAGTTGAGTTGGGTGGTTGTCTTATATTTTTGGAGGCATCCGATACTTCTTTAAATGGGATCGCATTTTGGTGAAGATATTTTTGGTGATCATATATATTTGGTTTACCGTGCTTTCTGAACTGTGTCACACATATTACATGTGTGTTTCTATTAGCTGCCAAAGTTGCCTACTTTAATACTTTGTGTGCAATATTCACCTGCTTTAATGCTTTATGCAAATAGTTGCCTGCTTTAGTGTTTAGCGCAAATCAAGAAAAATATTTACCTACTTTTTTTTTCGCGAAGTTCATGTTGTTTTCCATCACATGATTGAGGGGCACTGCATTAGAGACCATTTTTTCATCCCTTCCACGTTTAAGTTGAATATTTAATCATAGTAAAACATACTAGTATGATAGAGAAACTTGTCTTAATTGAGAAGTGAAAACACTCAGGATAGTTTTATTTTTCCTGAAACAGAATGGATCATCAAGGGCATGGCCAGAACCCATCTATGGGGGTTGTTGGTAGTGGAGCTCAATTAACATATGGTTCTAACCCATATCAGCAAGGCCAAATAACTGGGCCACCAGGGTCGGTTGTGGCATCTGTTGGGACCATTCAGTCTACTGGTCAACCTGCTGGAGCACAGCTTGGACAGCATCAACTTGCTTATCAGCATATTCATCAGCAACAACAACATCAGCTTCAGCAACAGCTCCAACAATTTTGGTCAAATCAGTACCAAGAAATTGAGAAGGTTACTGATTTCAAGAACCACAGTCTTCCCCTGGCAAGGATCAAGAAAATTATGAAGGCTGATGAGGATGTTAGAATGATTTCAGCTGAGGCACCAGTCATATTTGCAAGGGCATGTGAAATGTTCATATTAGAGTTAACCCTGCGTTCTTGGAATCACACTGAAGAAAACAAAAGGAGAACACTTCAAAAAAATGACATTGCTGCAGCAATCACAAGGACTGACATCTTTGATTTCTTGGTTGACATTGTACCCCGTGAGGACTTGAAAGATGAAGTGCTTGCATCAATCCCTAGAGGAACAATGCCTGTTGGAGGGCCCGCTGATGCACTTCCATACTGCTACATGCCTCCTCAGCATGCTCCTCAAGTTGGAACCGGTGGTGTCATAATGGGTAAGCCTGTGATGGACCCAAACATGTATGCTCAGCAGTCTCACCCCTACATGGCACCACAAATGTGGCCCCAGCCTCCAGACCAACGTCAGCCATCCCCAGAACATTAGCTCTGATGTGTTATGGAAATTAAGGTGGGGATTTAGGCTCTTTCACTTTTAAGGTTTTGAATTAAATTTTATGTTGAAATGCTTATTTAGTAAGTTATACTAAATTTTTTATTCTGCGTGCTTTCAATTTCAGTTCTTTTCCTTGATGGATTCTAAATGTTATTCTGTTATGTAGACTATTATTGATAGTTAAAAAAGTTCGTATAATAGGTATGCCCTTTTGTACTGCCATTTCATAAACAAGCTTTTGTTGGACTTTCAACACTGATATTTTCTCTGTTTTTATACTTTGATCAGTTTAAGCCATCTTTAAATTTTTTCTGTATTGTTATTCATCACAGATTCACAGTTCTTTTGGTCTGATAATACCCTATATTTTATATCTTGCAGATAACCAGGCACCAGATTGAGTTGTGAATGTGACTGAAAGGTTGGGGAAGTCCATAGCGAGCAGAAGCTGTAGCTGATAGTTTACATGCAATGCAGACTATAAACATATGTAGATAATGTGCTAGGGAAAACTTAACTTTGTCTTTGATTTAGCTGGATAAAATGGTATTTTTCATGTTTAAATTACAGGTCATCAGATGATGATATTTATTTACTGGTGCACAGCAGGATTTTTACTTGAGTGTTTAAACCTGCCATGTGCCCAAAATATATCCCATCTTATCATTCACATTATGGGTTTCTTATTCGCTTTGTTGGAAAATTTTCAGCTGTCACATCTGATATGCTCAGAACATGTGCAAGAGCACATTTGCAGTTTTTATGATATGTACAGTATCAGTAATTCCACTGCGAGTTACATAGTCTTCTATCCCATCACTCATCACAATGAAAGGAAGAAACGACTGCTACTTTGTTGCTGCAAGATTCCGTTTTTGGTAAGCAGTCCATGGACAGATAAATCGTATGAAGGGGTATTGTTAGCAATTACTTGCAGAATTACATGATTTATAATTAATTTTTAGTTAATGATAAAAAAAATTGTTTAGGATTGTGAAGAGTATGATGTTAGTGTTTATCTTATACTTAAAGCCACACTGATTTTTAAATTAACAATTAAAACAAATGTTTTTAGCTCTTCTTTTGCTTTAATTGGTTTCGGAAGTCATGGTTAATCAAAATTATTTGAAGCAAGCTAACAATTTGCGATTGGAAAATCACTAGTGATCTAGCTTTATGGAACAACATTACGAGATAAAATGAAGATCATGATAAAGCTAAATGACTCTGAAAAAGTGGATAGGGACCACTCAATCAAGGAAATAATGATAATTGCAAGTGTGTGGTGCTCAGAAAATGACGGTGAACCAAGCACGGATACCTGGAAATTAGACGGTTGGGTTGGTAGAAAGATTCTCCAGTCACACCCTTTATGATGAGTCAGTTCTTCATATCTATGCTGATATTGTTGTGTGAAGTCGAATCTAGCTCCATATCTGTTGTCAATTTATAATGATTACATAATTTCATGCTATTGCATATATTCTATTTTCCTTCATCGCACAAATAGCTTGTAGTTGTCGAGATTTGTATTTGACTTCAAACAAGGTTAATAATGACCACTAGTCATGCCATGGCCAATTCAACATGAATGGAACGGGAAGGTAGAGTGAGCGTGTGTGTCGTAAGTGTTTGAGAAAATGTTTGTTAGAAAAGATTTCATTATGAAAAACGTGAAAACAGAGTTACACAAAAGTTTGGAGTACTTGAATATACAGGATTCAGGCAAATAGTCTATAAATAGAAAATAAATCGACTAATTAACTGAAACTAAATGAAAGAAGATATCTCAAATAATGATATCTCTGTCACCTCTTTCTCATAGTGGGCATGAATATCATGGAGATTTAACTTGAGCGTTACAGTCTTGAAAGTAGCGAGATGAAGAAATTTAGTAAGATATCAACAAGTTGAGTTGTACAAGGAATATGAAGGATTCGTTTGATGTCTATAAAAAAATAAAAAATGAAGGAGTCGTGTGACACCATAGTTAATCTTTTGTTTGATGAAATGAGTGTCAATTTCTGTATGTTTTGTTCTCTCACGAAAATTACTTTCTTTTTGCAATCTAAAGGGCTAAATTATTGTAAAAAAAAGTCGAGTAGGGAGCTGAAACAGAGAAATGCAGATCCTGAAACGAATACTGAAGCTATTGTTGCTCGCAGGTTAAAGAAGCCAAAGCTCAGAATTCAGGCTCGTACGAAGATCTTGAAACAGTGGTTTGTTTGTTGGATTTCCAAGCAACTAGAGATGTGTCTAAGAAGACACAATAACCAAAGATAGATCATTTGTTGGTAACATGTATTTTGAATGGAGTATTTGACTGATATAGGAAACCGGAACCGTGAACATTTTAAGTAGTTAATAATCCTTATGGCTGTCTGCATGTGAGGTTTGGTTTTGGTCAAATATAGCAGTCTCCCAATGAGAGAAGGATTTGATAGAAGTGTGCCTTGATCTAGATGAAGTTTGATTGAAGGGTCTGAAGGAGTAGGAGAAGGTTTGCAGCTAAGCTTACCTGCTTTTGAAATAATCTTTAAAATCAAACCATTGCGATATTTAACAAAAACTTCAAGATCCCAAATATGGAATGAAGATGATTTTTAACAAAAACTATCTCTGAAAGACTATTATTAGTGAGAACCACACCATTAACATAAACTACTAGAGTAGTGGTCATGGATGTTGAACTCATCACAAAGAAAGAATAATCAGCAAACGTATCCGAGAAGGAGAAGTTCGGAAGTCAATTTTTTATTCAAATTTCTACTAGCCTATTTTTAGCCATAGACTTGTGAAGCTTACAAACGAGTTTCAGATGAGGAAGAGAAAGGCCAGATGGAGACTTCATATAGTTTTCTTCATGCAGATATCCACTTCATATAGGAAAGGAATAAATGCATAGGATAAGGAGTAGAAAATTAGATAGAGAAGTGGAAGCAACATCACAATAATATTGGTCCAAGTATCAAGACCTAGTTTTAACTCTAAGAGAAGTTCTATGACCATTTGCCTAAACAATAACTTGAGAATTATTAGAAACAATAGTAGAAGTGTCATTACTATCTTGCGTGGGAGCTGTGGCAATTGAAACAATTAAAGAAGGAAAATAAAAAAATAGTTATATCAAAAGGATGCTTTTCAGTATTATTGTGATTGGGATTAGCAGAGGACAAAGAAGTATAGCAAAAACATATGTTTGAGCGAAGATCCTAAATAACATGATGTAATAAAGAATGACAACAATATTTGTGAGTATACCCGATAAAATCCATAACAAATGGTTAGTATTTACAAATATTTAATATATATTTATAAACTAGTAGAGTGTAGATATCATACTATAACTACAATTACGTGTACATATTTATTATCTAAAAAAATTAAAATTAAATTTTAATTTATTATTAAGTTAAATTTAATTAAAATTAATTTATATTTTATTAATTTAAATTTAATTAAAATTAAAATTAAAATTTAATTTATATTATATTTTATATTTTTTTAATTTTATTTTAAAAGATTATAAAATATTTTTTTTAAAATATATGTGAATATCCACACGAGTTCTAGAGTTCTAAAATAGTTATATATATTTTTAAAATGGGTATCCAATATATAAGACAAGTAATGAGTGAATTTTTTTTATTGGAAGCCAAATAACAGTAAACATTTTATGTGCTTGATCCAACTCGTTTTCCTTTCTAATTGTAACAAAGCAAGGATAATTTCATATTCTTCTTTAGAGAAAACAAATTGAGTACTACTTTTATCATTCTTCACAACATGCGGATCAACAACTGTAGAGGATTTAATATCAAACATACTAGCATAAGACTTTGGAGGAGTAGATTTATTTTTAGTATTGTTACGACAGCCTTGAGTAAGAACATATTTGATCCAACAATTTTCAGAAGTATGATTGGTCCTGGTCCTTTGACAATGATTACAGTATTTGGTGTTGCACTCACCAGATTTATTTGAACGACCTCTTCCACGACAGTTTGAGAAACGTCCACGGTTGTTGAAAGAACTCTTGTTGGAACTGTCTTGAAATTTAAGATGAGCAATAGACTCTTGAGAATTATGGGGGAAAGAACCAGTGAATTCACGTTCTTGTTGAAGAATTAAGGAAAAGGTGTTAACAAGAGTTGGCATAGGTTCCATAAGCATGACTTGAGAATAAACTTGAGAGAGAAATCAACATTAAGGCAACGAAGAAATTTTATAACACAATCATCATCACACTCTTTTTTGAATCTTCAATATTAAACCACAATTGCAGGAAGAAGTGCAACTGCAAACAAGAACTATTCGATATAAAGCCAGTTCTTTCGAAATAACTTGCAGATGAGTATAGTATTGAGAAACTGTGAAATCACCTTGTCTGCAGCTTTGAAGTTATTCTTGGATACCATATGAAATTTATCACCATGCGAGAACCTTTGATGAAGATCGTTCCAAATGTTGGAAATAGAGTCCATTCACATGTCTGATTGCTGGATATATAACATGTGCCATTGATCTTGTAAGCCAGGTAATGACCATTTGTTGCATCGTTTCCAAGCTTTGTGTAGAGCATTGTGGGAAGGTGGACAAAAAAGAGGGCCAAGAACATATCTGTCTTTGTTCTTGGATGAAGAAAAAGGGGATTCACAAGATTCATGAGGTGATAAGAATGAGTGCTATAGGGTTCATCATTCAGAAACACATAGAAGAGGTGTCAAGAAGAGCAGTATCAAGAAGAGCAGTAACATTGCAAAATGTTAGTTTTTAATAAATAAGCGTGAACAGCTTGTCCCAATGCCAGAGCACACAGATGGGCACAAACACTCAGAAATAAAGGCCACTAGTTTACATATCAAAAAAGAGATCTAGCGCCTCCTGATGCCTCTCATACTGATTGTAGGCATTAATCATACTGTTCCAAGCTACAATGTTTCTCTTGGGCTATCTTCAAGCAACCACTTTTAGCATACATATCAAGAATTGCAGTTGCAAAGGATGATATTACTATTAGGTGTGAAGACAGGGATCATAACCAGCCTTACGAATGCACTTAATAGTTGGGGTTGTGACTATTAACCCATGCAGTTTTTTCATTTCACTCATACTTTTGCATTTTGCTAACAGAGAGAGAATGGAATTTTTGTTTATCATCCCCAACTATGCTCAAGAACACGTTGGAAGACCGTGTCGATTAGAAATAAAGCCAAATTATAATATATAAAAACCTCACTTACAAACTGATTTTTTGGGATTGAGTTAGGCTTAAAATCCACTTTCTAATATGGTACCCATTTTTTAATAAACAATCCCACCATGGCCTTGTAATATTAGGGGACATACCATCACCTTCACGACACACACACCAAACAAAAGGGACATGCACTCACACATAATTTCTTAAACATAAACGTTGAAGGCTAGCTCTCCTTATTATTTCAGCAAACCTTTATCCTTACTCAACCTCTAACACTTTCAACTTCTTGACCTTGGCATGACAAACCCAAAAGTCCTATCTTTTTGTCTAAAATTTTTCTCAAGGTGGTTAGGTTTAATTATGAGGCTAACCTTCATTAATTTAGTATTTATACACCAAAACAAGATCTAAAATATGTCACCCTCTAGGGTATGAGCTTAAAAATACATATACTTAATGATTCTCACCGTTTTGGGCCTTTTTTTTAAAAAAGAGATAACAAAAATCAATTAATAAAAACTTATTTTTGATGTTTGGAACTCTTGTACCCTTTTTAAATGAACCGGATCGAACCCTGTTACCCTGGCCCAAGCCATGGACCAAATAGTCCCACCATGACCTTTTTTAAATAAAACCTACTTTCTAATATGTACCTATTTTCTAATAAACAATCCCGGCTTGTAATATTTTTGTAATATTAGAGGTTTTTGTGTTCTCCTGCAAAATAAACCAAAAGTTTACATTTTGGAGAGTATATATCTACATACCCCAATTGTTTCCTTAAGAACATTTTCATTGTACTATTTTGATGTAGCTCAAGCAAGATCCGATTTTCAGCCCCAATGATAAATATGGATCCAAATGTGTTCTTATAGGATGAAAATATCCAAAAGATGTGACCTTTGAGCATGATAGAGACATAAAATACTGTTCCTAAAATTATAAAATACTGAAAATTCATTGCAATCTTGGTTGGTTTTGTTGATTTGATCAAAAGATTGCCCCTTTTGGGATACCTATTGTTAATAAATTGTTTCAATTGCACATAATTATGGGAATGAATAACAAAGACCTATCCATTATCTGGCTGTAAATGAGCTGGAACATAAATATTTTGAATTTACATCTTTACAATCATAAATAACATAAATTAATATTTTAAATGCACAACTCATCTTTCTTACCTCATCTTCTCCAAATGGGAAGACTAAAAAACTGTTTGGCTCGTGTTTTTTCTCGTACGTTACTTTCTTTTTCAATACACGAAGGAAAAAAAAAACGAATTTTCATATTTTCTGTTTGAGAACTATCATCTGGTTTGTTCAAAACGTGTATGAATCATGTTCATCATGAGTTTTAACTCGTTTAATAAGGACAATTTGATAATGACAGCGCATAGATAATAAAACTGTTTTAAATGATACAATATCAAAACTGGAGTATATTTATACTACAAAAGTGTTTTCCATTACCTTTTTTTTTAAAAAAAAACTAGCTTTATCATACGCAACATGGTGATGTGGCAAGGTAATAGTAGTTCTTATGTTATTTTTTTTCTTAAACTTAAATAAATATTTTTGATAATTAATTACAATCTTTGTTAGTAGAGTTTTTTTAATTGAATATAAAGTAAAAGTGTTTTTTTTTTCATAACATCTCTACCAAAATCATATGAGGTTTTTAGTAGAAAGGTTTTAAAAATTCATTTTAATTTTTCTCTGTTGGAAAGATAAGATTTTTCTTACAAATAGAGAAACATATTTGTAACATATATAATGATTACTTTATTAATTTGTGTTTTCATTTAACTGATGGAGTTATTAGAAAGGTGAATATGAATCTATAAGGAAAATAGGATGTGTTTGGACATAATACATGGCATCAACTTTGCATAATGTCAGTTCCTATAGACAGATAATCATTCCGTGTTGGAGTATTGTAACAGCAAATACACAGTTCGATGAAGGTGCAAACAAAATTGATACCATAACTGGCACTACGTTGGATGAAAACAAAAAACAACAAGGTAAGGTAAGAACATAAACGTGAGTTATTCAGGAAATCCATGCATATTACATGAGCATTGAAAATGGAGTGTAATGCACACTTCATACACAAACAAACAAAGAGATTGCATATATATTGGTATCTGTTTCTCACACCATATCATTTTCTGTTGTTATACATAGTAATTTTCTTGTTCGAGATATTTTTTATCCATGGCCAATGTCACAGAATGTAGCAGCAGGAGTGCTCAGAAAACAAATGATGTGTGGCCATGCAGAATGAAGCTAACAAGAGATTGCATGCGCTGGGATAGCCTCAAGATTTCACCTAAGGAGTTTGAAGAAAGCTTGCTAGGGCACATGAATGAAAGCAGCCGCAAAGCTTTGGAGTCATGGATTCCAGTGAAGATCTTGATTTATGATGTTGATAACGGTGAAACTTACGATGCTAAGTTGTTCAAGAAAGAGTCATTTTGGTTTGATCCTATGCCTGTTTCTGGTGAAAAACCAACGAAGGGAAAATCCATGGAGGAGCCACCTTGTTACAATTTGGAAAAGGCAAGGGAAGAGTTTGCTTATTCGATCGAGCCTTTCAGACAGATCATAAGGAAAAGAGATCTGAAGTATGATCAAGAAATTGGACTTCGCTACTGTGGTGGCAATGTGGTTGTGGCCTTCGAGTTTTCGGTTCTGCATTCACCACCTTTAGATATTCGTAGCTTAAGACCTTAATTATATATAGATGTAACGATGAAACACATTTCAAGATCATTCGTGCTGGTTTAGTTGCATTTTTACTTTGTGATAGTTAGAAATTCTATATATCTATGTTCAAAGAGGAAAAAAAAACATGCTTAGATTGATAAATTTGTCCATTTCAAAACTAATGGCTGAGATATTTTCTTTGTTTTCTCCTGATTTTGCTTTGTAGAGGGATGCGTGACGAGGAAGAGTTACAGATGATTCAAAAATTGAAACTAAATCTGACGCAAGATGAACGAGAAGACGCGGCGCTAGGGTTTTTTAAGGACTAATTGAGAAAAAACAGGAATAAAGAAAATGACAAAAATAAAATATATATCTCAAAAACTAATATATGGATGTCCGTATATTAACCTTCCTAATAGTTGTAGGTTATAGAGAAAAAAATTGCTAGGAGTTGCACAATTATTACGTCGAATAAACATGGTGTTATTTAAATTAGTTTTTCTATTGCGATAAAAATTATAATATATAAACTAAATAAAATCATCCTTGACTAAAATAAAAAGAATGAACCAAGATATTTATTTGGTGTAAGAAATTGAATATTAAATGTTAAGGATTGAACTTATGACACAATTGTTATTTTGGAATTTATTAAGCCTACACAAAAGATGCCACCACAATGTAGATGTGTTGTGGAAGTTAAATTAATAATTTAGAATATATAGCTTAGTGTTTTTATATGTAATAAAAATTATGATTTGATATTAAAAACTATAGCGGAAAATTGGTTACACCAGTGATTAAGGTTGGGCTTGGATGATAGGTGAAAATGTACAGAAATGTTTGTTGATAAATTAATTGCGCACGCATTCCACATGGATCCGCTTCACTGGACTCAGACACATATAGGAAGACAAAACGACACGGATTACTCAGAACCCTTGGGGAAGAAGAAGAAGAAGAAAAAGCAATGAAGTGAGAGAGAAACTTTTGGTTTGTGAAATCGCAATTCATAGCATAACCGAAGAGAAATGGAGGTCAGAGCCAGAGCACCGGGGAAGATTATATTGACCGGGGAACATGCTGTGGTTCATGGATCCACCGCAGTTGCTACTTCCATTGATTTATACACCTACGTTTTTGTCCACTTCTCCACTCCTTCCGGTATTTTACTCTCTCTCTCTCGTTGATTTCATTCTGTTGTTCTTTCAATATCCGCCTCGCGATCGCAGATATGTGTTATTATTGTTATTATTTGGTTGAAACTTGCGAAATTTGTCATGATCGGTAATGGCGTGTTTGAGAGACGCTGTTTTAGTTATGGTTGAGATTCTGATTCGGTTAGGATTTGTGGATTGTGTGATAGACGACGGGGATTTGTTGACACTGCAGCTGAAGGACACGGCTTTGGAGTTCTCGTGGCCTATTAGTAGAATAAAAGCGGCGTTTCTAGAATCCGTGTTATCTTGTACTCCTACTTCCTGCTCCGTTGAGGTTGCCAAGATCATTGCCGCACTCGTTGAAGAGCTGGACATTCCAGAGGCCAAAATTGGAATTGCCTCTGGAGTTTCCGCGTTTCTCTGGCTGTACTCTTCTATTCAAGGGTCTGAACCAACTCTAAAATTCTTGTTGTGTGAGTGTGAATGTGTTTTTGTTTTATTTGTGTAGGTTTGATTGTGTTTTGCTCTTTGTGTAGATTTAAGCCTGCTACTGTGGTTGTCAATTCTGAACTTCCTCTCGGTTCAGGATTGGGTTCCTCGGCCGCGTTTTGTGTGGCTCTCGCGTCGGCCTTGTTGGCTTATACTGATTCTGTTTCTCTGGATTTGAGTCATCAAGGATGGCTCTCCTTTACGGAGAAGGATCTTGAGTTGGTAAATAAGTGGGCCTTTGAAGGGGAGAAGATCATTCATGGAAAGCCATCTGGAATTGACAACACAGTAAGCTCGTATGGTATGCCTCAGCGATTTTGCTACTAAGTTTCATTAACTTTTATTGATTACTGTTTGGAACTTGTCTTTTTGTGCATTTATTCTAGTTACTGATGATTAGAGTTTGAATATTTTGTATTAATAGGCTGAAAAGGAACATAACCTTTGTATAATAGGAGTTTGGAGAGGATGAATGAAATGTTTTCGGTTGTTAAGAAGGGATGTGGGAACTAGCCGTGTACGTGTTTCTCTTTTACTTGTTCTGTTAATAGTCTCACCAGAACTAATTTTAATTAATGTGGACCGGAAGGCATAACTTAAGGTCATGCATGGCACACTGATTTGTGCCAGTGAATTGAGAAATATACAAGTCTATGATGGGAGATATATCATGTATAAATTGTGATTTGTTTGGAGTGTTTAATTATCATATACTGTGTTTACAAATGTAAGTTACTGCCATTGAATCTACAACTCACTGGATAGTTACCATTATCAGGTAACATTATCAGCTTCAAGTCAGGTAACATAACGCGAACAAAGTCAACTTTGACACTTAAAATGCTCATCACGAATACAAAAGTTGGGAGAAACACAAAAGCATTGGTTGCTGGTGTTGGAGAGAGGATGCTAAGGCATCCTGAAATAATGGCTTTCGTGTTTAGTGCTGTTGATTCTATTAGCAAGGAGCTGACTTCCATTCTCAAGTCACCCACACCTGATGAGCTCTCTCTAACTGAGAAGGAAGAGAAGATAGAAGAACTAATGGAAATGAATCAAGGTCTGCTCCAGTCTATGGGGGTCAGTCATGCCACTATAGAAACTGTTCTGAGAACAACATTGAAATATAAGCTAGCTTCCAAATTGACTGGAGCTGGTGGTGGGGGCTGTGTTTTGACGCTGCTTCCAACATGTATCCTCTTCAATTATTGTTCTTTTCCTTGTGCTTCTAATGCTTTCCATTACTCTCTAGTTTTCTTTTTCTTTTTTATTTTCTTGTCTGCAGTTAGTTAATAACCTATGTTTGCTTTATTATTCTATTAATCGCTTTGGTTTAGAAAAGAGGAGGGAAAGGGAAGGACTCCTTGTTTAGTTTGAGTGGACTTGACAGAAAATAAAATAATACACTATCATACTCTTATCATATACTAATGAAACCATTAAGTTCAAGTATTCAAACTAATGATAATTTAACCAGACAATTTTACAAACTTCAAGCGTTTTCCCTCACCTTCAAATCCTTAAATATTGGAGGAGAGACAAAATTAACAGGGAGGGGCTCTTTTTACCCGTAAATACTGCCGGCAGGATTGTCCTGGATGTTCTGCTATTTATGTGCTGCCTTGTTAGATAAGCACGAGGTTTGTATATATACACTCATAAGGCGTTTATTAAACCCTAGACATGCCCTTTTTTGGATTAACTTTTTAACACAGGAGTTTTCCAGTTGAGATAAGTTTAAGGTAGCCCATAAATTTGAATTAGGGGCATATGAAGTAATTGGGTCAGAAAATTGGGAGAGGTTAAATGAGGAACCTTCTTAGAAAGTTAAGGACTGCAAGTACTTGTTCAGAAATTTATGCCCAAGTGCATATGTGCTGGTTGAAAGTTAAATGAGGCAACTTCTTGATTTATTTTGTTCTTCTTCTCTAAGTGTTTGTTATGATATATGGACTTGACTACATAAGCATGGCTAGAAAACCTGGAAGTGACAGTAAAGACGTGTTTCTTTAGAGGAAAGTCTTTGCATTTATCTATTTTTTCTATATGACTTTCATTTACTCCAAGTAATGTCATTCCACTTCATACATCACAGTTTTCTTTCTCTAGATATTGTTTGGGCGATTAAAACTTAATTTTCTGGTGGTGGACGATTTATTGTCTTCATAAGAATAGAAACCAAAGTCGTTTCCTTAATCCTTGTTGCCCATCATGATTTCTTAGCTTGTAAGTATAATATATTTTTTAATCTCAATTTCTTGTATCGCTTCCTTGACATACTTTAATCAGTACTATCAGGCACTATTGTAGACAAAGTAATTGCTGAACTGGAGTCATGCGGATTCCAGTGTTTCATTGCTGGAATTGGCGGGGGAGGTGTTGAAGTTAACTTTGCGATGTCATCTTGATTTTCTATTTTTATTTTTCCAGGTATTTGATATCGACAAGTATCAGATCCTCACATAAACAGCATAAATAAATATGCTTCCTTTTTTACATCTAGCGTGTCAATCTGTAACTTTTTCTCTGTTGTTGAATTAATTTAAACAGTTTCTTATTCAATCCTGAATGGAATTGGCGGATATAAATTCGCGTATTTGATTAAGAACATGGTAGTCAGCGGGATCGTGGAGTGACGTATCGTATCCAAGGTCCGTCTCTTTCACACGCACACGCTTTAAGTGATCTTACTGATGTGGTTTAAAAATTGTATGAAAACGTTTTAGTGTCATAAGGCTGACTCAGATACTAATTACCTGGACTGCTTCGAGAATATTGCCGGATGAACTGAAAACAGAACAGTACGTACAAATTACCCCTTTTTCGTACTAAGTAGCCAAGCCATTTTTGTGTCTGGATATTGAATCCAGTTATATTGCTAGACTCGTGAGAGATGAATCGGATCCATTTTCTTGACCCTTAATAAAAATAGTACATCCTTTACATAAAAGGAGTTGAAAATATGGAAATGAATGAGGATACTTTCTTAATTACAGAAGTGTTCTTTTCTTCCTGCGTTCCCATAACTAGTAAGTGTTTCCTCAATTTTTAAAATGATTATTTTACTCTTCGTAGAAGTTACTTACGTTACATCTATAGGATGTGTAAAGTATAAAAATACTCTTACTGTAGTTATGAGGATAAATATATTGAATTTTCATGATTTTACATTGCCTAGTTCACTTGATTTATTTTCTTGGATGAATAAGCCAATTGAGAGTTTCACGTGATAGGAAGTTTCATAAACACACTTTTATTATTCATAATCACGCTTAATTTTGTTCAGTAAAATAATTACGAACAGAATTTTGACAAAATGGCAGTTGGTGGCTAAGACAATCATTACGGAGAAATTGAGCTCTACAATGACCACATCTGTCCACATTACAATAGATAGTCTTACACTCAATTTCAAGTAGCATTTTTATTAGTTTTACACTATATGTTTCATAGCAAAACATGGCTTACTTTCAACTACAATCTTCATCCAAACATGTAAATTCTTCCCTTCACATTAACTCCCCAGAGATTGTCAATGTAACGTACACCAACCTCTATTAATGAGAATCAATTATCTTTGGAAAAACTCATCAAGCATTCACAATGGTTCCACCTGAAAGAAAAAAGCCAAAAAAAAAGTAAGTCAAATACGGAACAATAAGTGCCTGTAGTTAAAATAGTATTAGTGTGTTTATGACCATTGGGGTGGAGAACTTGGCCAGTTATGTAAGAGGAGCATTGGTTGCTAGCAAGAAAGACATAAGATGGAGCAACTTCAATAGGTTGGCCTGCTCTTTTCATTGGTGTTTCTGAACCAAATTCAACAATTTCTTCCACCTTCATAGTTGCTACTACTAATGGAGTCCAAATCGGTCCAGGTGCAACCCCATTCACTCTTATTCCCTTACTCACAAGCTGAAGTGCTAAGGCCCTCGTAAACGCCACAATGGCTCCCTTTGTGGACGTGTAATCCACCAGCGTTGCATGTCCCCTGTATGCATTCACTGATGTTGTGTTGATAATGCTGCTTCCTTCCTTCATGTGCTTCACAGCATGCCTATAAAATGAATGTCATAGGTTACATGTAATCTATTTTAGTTTCAATCACTGCTTTAATAGTTAACGAAATAGATAAAATAGATCATGTTGTGAAGATCAATGTCGGAAAAAATGTTAGGTTTGGTTATCTATTTACTTGGTCATGAAGAAATGAGAAAATATATTAGTTCGAAACACTCTCTCGAGTCTAGTTTCATCGATCTCTTCCAATGATTCACTCTCATATTGCTCGGCTGCATTGTTGACCAAAATGTCAATGCGACCATAAGCATCTACCACCTCATCCACCACTCTTTTGCAGTTGACTTCATAACCCACATCCACAGCTATAGCCATTGGATCTTTGGCATCTGCAGTCTTAGCTTTTCTGATAATTTCAAGTGTGTCTTTGGCATCTATGTCTTCCTGTTCCTTCACATAGGTGAAGATAACAGTAGCACCCTCCAACGAAAACAAGTTACATACGGCTCTGCCAATTCCAGAGTCACCTCCAGTTACTACAGCTACCTTCCCCTGAAAATATATATAACCGATTAAGCAGAAGGAGATAGAAAAAAGTACTTTCAGATAAATAAATCACTGCATATTATGATATATATATATGCCTTCATACTTGAAGTTTATTTGATGGTCTGTAATCTGGACTGCTATATTGGGGTGGTGGATTCATCAGATACTCTTTGCCAGGTTGTGTGTCTTGCTTCTGAGGGGGGAAGTTCTGTTTACCAGAAGCCATTCTCTCTCGTAAAAGAGCTTCAATTTTGAGAATCTAAAAGATGGTCGAAAACTGTGTGGTGTAGTCCTTAGGTGAAAGGATGCTTTATAACGTTGTCCTTGTTGAAGAAAGTGTTAGGAACGTAGGGTACGTTTGTGATTATGGAATGCAAATTGATGGATACACATACTAATACACATGTTTTGTCTAGTGATTTATTCAGAATTAGCAAGAAGGAGGCGCTCATGTGTTGTGTTGATAAGTTGCATAAAAAGAGAATAAAAAAATAATATTTATTGAGAATAAAAACAATTAGATGCCAAAGTACCATTCTTCACTATAATTGTAGAAGTGGCACTCGGTGGGATTAGCTTGTGGTGTTAGACACGTTTTTTATTTGGTTATCCTTCCAATGTTAAAGTGGTTTCCTTCAGGACACGTTTTTTTTTCCTTAACTAATTTTGTGACAACTGTCGGGGCATCTTTATTTGGAGAAAACGTATTCTTGAAGGTGCCGTCTAATTAATATGATCGGCTACAACTAACTTCTACAATACAATTTTCGGAAGTGTAAAACCTATTCATTACAGTCCTAATAAAAAACATACTAGGTAAAAAATATCAATTATCATTCCCATACTCCTATCTTATACTTACATGTGTATAAAATTTTATTCTCATATCTATCAAACATCGAATACATTTTTCTGTAAGTTATTTTATTTTTTTAAACATTAATTAAATAATTTATAAAAATAAAAACTATAATAAAATAAACATGATACAAATAATAATTAACAATTAAATAAAAAAATAGGATAAAAATATAGAGAAGAGGAAAAATTATACCTATTCTAAAAATAAATTATAAAATTAAAGACAATAAAAAATTCATATAAATTTTGTAAATTATCTGAAAATTATATATGTTTTAATAATTTAAAACAGGATGAATAAAAAGATCAAATATATAATATATATTATATATTATTTTTGTCTTTATACCTAGTTTAAAAAAAATTAAATATTACTTATATCACTTCCCTACTTAATAATGCTATAATTCTTTATTAAGATTTATAAAGAATGCTAGAATTCTTTATTATGATTAGAACATGATGAGAAAATGTAATTTTACAATTCATAGTACCTGGTATGGAACTGCATTTGACTATGTAGTTAATGTGACAGAAAATAAATTATTTTTTGAATACGTTAAGGATGATTTATAGTTAAATGATAAATTGATAGTTTCTAGAAAAATTACTATTCAATCTTTGTGAATTGTATTTTGACTTCTACTTTCATTAAAATTTTCAATTATTTTCTATAGCGGTCGTCAGGGGATTATTATTTAGTCCTGTTTAATTAGAAATCAAACATTTACAAATACATAATAACCCTCCTATCCATTACTACAACGATATACATAATAATTAGACAAAGAATAACCATGCAATTAATTTAGAAAACAAATTAATAAGCACCTAATTTTCCAAATTTTCGAGCACTGGAAATTTAAAGCATTAACAAAAACCTATAAGAAATGTAATGATCTCACACGTAAAACCATTATGCTCCACAACTTGAACACTACATCACACGTGCCTTATCCTTATCGTCTCTGTACTCGCGAAAACATTTCACAGAATTTAACACCTACATATGTTTAGAACATATGTTTAGAAAGACCTTCCATAAAGTGAAAAAATAGATTTTTAGAATGAGGTTTGCCTTCATTTATAAATTATAAATTAAATTTTTTATGTGTAATTTAAAAAATAAGGATAAAAAAATAAAATAAATATTTTCAAAGATTAAAAATTATTTATATTTAATAAAATTTATTATCTCATTATATATATATATATATATATATATATATAGTCTCATTAAATCACTTTAAAATGATATAATTTATTTATTTATTCTGTTCTTGAAACAGATCTAACCTATAATTAATTAGTAGCGGGTTGACGAGTAGTTATAGCATAGGTGTGTGTAAGTTGTATATGGAATACAGATTGTTTTAATATTTCATTTTGACGTTGCCAACTAGAATTGGCAGAAAGAATTTGGATGATTTGTGTCGGTTTGGACAGATACTTAAAGAATCGAGATGAAAAAGAGTAGATATGAAACAATATTGATATTCTATTAAATACGTAAAATTAAAATTTTTGTTTTGATATATTTTGATTTTAAAAGTTTAAAAGTAATAGATATAAGTTTTATATTATGTAAACTTTTTTTACATTTTAAACTGCATTTTAATTTGCTTTTGCATTATTTATATTATTTAATACTTTCCAACTTAAAAAACTTATTTTAAAATACCATTTAACATATAAAAAATTGAAGATTAAATTAAAAAATTATATCTATTTACTTTTGAAATTTGAAATTAAAATTTTAAACAAAAAGTCGAATCCAATTTCAAATTGAAGTTTAACTCATAAAAGTTTCATCAGTTCTCTCAACATCTCCATAATTTTCTTATACATATCCTTTTCATTAATAATTACCAATATTCAAACATCGATTAACACTTTACCCACATTCGAACGTTATTTACAATTTTTTTTACTTAATCGACATTCGAATGCTGATTAAATTTCTTTTTTATTTAATCAATGTTCCAACGTGGGTTAAATTTTTTTTTGATTTAATATTAATAATAATAAAATATATTTAAAAAGTTAAAAGTTTAATATTTTAAATTAAAAAAGAGAATTAAAAAACTATTTAAATTTAATTCATCTTTTTAAAATTAAAGGTGATAAAACAGGCCATTCCAATTATTTAAATTTGGTTTAATATTGGTATGTCAAAAATAGACCAAGACTGGTCTGTAATGGATTGAATTTTGGCCTAACTGATTGAGTTACTTGTTTTTTTTTCATCAAAAGTTTAATATAACATAAAAATGAGTTAATTTGTTTTACATGAAAATAGTTTAATGATCAGCTACGGGACTGATTCCGGATTGAAAGAGTTATGGTTTCAAATCTTAACCGAGTTATATCATACATCGACTGAATTATATTAAACTTTGGTCGAACGGTATTAAATTTCAGTTAAATTATTGGATTTTAATTTTTTAATGAAGCTAAACTCACATACTAATTCATTATAATTAATAATTTTGTCATCTATTTAAAATCCATAATCGATTTATAGTGGAAAATTTGTATCCAATATAATATATATATATATATATATATATATATATATATATATATATATATATATATATATATATATATATATATATATATTTTAATGAGACCTCCATCATTAATAATATCATTAGTTTATTTGTATAGAGAAAAGTTATATTATTAAGTTATATTTTTTACTCTATGAATTGAAAGGTAATTAATTAAAAATTTAATGGTTATTTTACTAAACTGAGCAAATAATTTATTTTCTGACAATGAGTTTATGATATTAATTGATGTAATTAAATATATCTGATGAATTGACAGATGTGAATGCCATAGTATTACTGCTAGTAGTTAATACATATACTTAGAAAAGTAAATTTAAAATATAGACGTTACACTATAAATACGTTGTAATTAAACTCAATGGCTTCACAGCTATGCATTTTGATTATCATGAACACTGACCAGATGAGGATGAAGTTGTTACCTTGCATGTTAGCCACGTGGAAGATGAAACGTTGATACCTGTTACTACTTTTAGGCTCCAATATCTGCTGTTCCACCTCTTCAAACACTGTTTCTCTCTGCCACTCAAAATCACCATGGAATCCCTCAAACTTTCTCTCTTTCTTCTTCCTCTTCTCTTTGCTTTCATAGCCTTTTCTAACTCAGTGCTCTCTGATGGTAAGTACCTTGTAACTCCAACCTTATAAATCGATATTTTATTGCATAAACGGTGTCTTTCATTTTATTCATGAAACTTAGTTATTAGAATGTTTTGTTTGATTAGATAAGGAGGACAGTGTGTTAAAGGGAATCAACAGCTACAGGCAGACAAAAAAGCTGACACCCTTGGTCGAAGTTTCGAAGGCGAAATGTTTGGCCGGTGAAGTTGCAGAAGAAATAGAGAAAACAGCATGTGAAAACGTGAATCAATTCTACCCAACTGTTTCTGGTGGCGGCAACATCCCCAACTTGAGGAAGCACATTGAAAAATGTGACATCAACATCACTAGCACCACAGATGGAGTCATTCTCCCAGTTTGTGTCCGCAAATTGGAACCCACCATTGTGCTCTCTAATTACACTCATTCAGATCGTTATGCACAGTTTCTCAACAATTCTAAATACTCGGGAGCAGGCCTTGGTTCTGAGGATGATTGGATGGTCCTTGTTCTTACCACCAACACTGTCAGTGGGAGTTTCTCTGCTTCTGCTTCCTCAACTTGTGTTAATTCTAATGTTGTTCTTTCTGTGGGGCTTTTGCTCTTTGCTTTGCTGCTTCTGCTCACCAACTTCTTTGATTGAGCACTTTGCTTTCTTTTCAGCTTCATTTTCTGGAATGTGGACCCTTTAATATCACTTCTGTTTGTGTAATGTGAAATTTATGAATTAACTTGTGTGTTGCTGTTATTTACATCTTCCTCTTTCCCCCATCCCCTCACCGTTAGATGCTGTGTGAAATTTCGTATCAAAATTCTTCCTTGTTTGCCATCAATCTTCATTTTTCTTTTTCGACTGTGGTTTTAGTCTAAAACTAGAAAAGAGGACGGGCCCAAAGAGGCCCTATAGAATAGCAAAAATTCCAGATGGGCCGTTTCTTCCTGCCCTTCATAATTTCAGCTTGCACTCTTCTTTTGCTCGTTTAAGAATAAAAAAAAATGGTTCTTACAATGATGTGTTTAATTTGAATAAGAGTTTGGAAAAACTTTTTACGTCTACACTGTCCAAGATTTATCTCAAAGCTACAAGAAAATAACTGCATATTAATTTATGAATTTGAATTTGAACATTTGAGTTTTCTGGTATGTGTTAGAGTTTCTATTCAGATTTCAATATTTTAATATCTACGAAGCATACTGTGTCATACGTCTACTATATAAAAGTTTCCTTCCATATTTTTTTGCATCCAATACATCTCTTATATTCTTCATTTCATATTTTTTTGCATCCATGTAGCTTCACACTATTTATCTACCCATCCTTTACTTTTCTTCCATTCTTTTTTTTTTTTGTGGGAGGGCAAAGGTTTAATGTAATATTTTAATTATGACTATTGAAAAGTTCTGATCATAGAAACCCACACTCCCATAGACATCTTAACGAAGACAAAAAGGAATTTAAAATTTTGTTTATTCACTTTTTATATATATATATATATATATATATATATATATATATATATATATATATGTATGTTTTTCTCATTTTCATGAAGAAAAAAAATTGTAGAGCGAAAATGAATGATTACACCAATGAGTTGTAGAAGAAGAAAAATGCATAGTAAAATGTGAATCGCATATATATTAAGCAATGCATAGTAAAATGTTTAACCTAAAAATAATTAGGTATGAATCCAAAAAGTCAATCATTATGTCAAATATGATTTAGCCTGAACGATTAATATTAAGATGGATATTTTGTTTGAGCACCTATGTAAAAGTCTTTTATGTTAGTTAAAAGATATGAAATAGATAATTTAGAGTTTAGAGAAGATAATACCAATATAAATAAATATAGAAGCTTGAACAATTTTGTCTATAACACCAAATATTTCCATTCCGCTTCTAACAGAAGATACACATAAATAAACAAAGAAAGAAAATTTTACAAAAATAATTTATTACTAAAAACTATTAATACAAGCAGATTTGAAATAGCTATTATTAAAAAAAATAAAAATAAAAATAAAAATGTTTTCTAGCAGCTACTCTTTTAAGTTCACTCCTATAGTGTCTGTCCTACATGACAGTAAAACTTTTGTTTTCTCATAAACTGAAAATATAGTTACATGTCCAGTAGAGATTAACCTGGACTCCACACAATCGAAAACCACAGAATAACTTTTTCCTTGTATCAACATAGGATACAGGGTCTATGGTTGCACCTACCTGTTGTGCAAGGGGTCTGGAGAAGAGGGAACTACTCTATTAACTGCAGCATAAGAAGACCCTTCATTTGTTTCATTTATAAACCCTTTTCTCCCTGTTCCATACTTGTTCTGCACAGCCTCCATTTCTTCTTTTACATACCGACCACCCAATACTTCACAATTCAAAACTGAAATACTTAGTAGTACCAGCAAGAGACACCCCACTTGAGACCTTGAAATCGACATCACTTCACTGCAACTGTTCATCACCAAATTCTTCTGGTATGTTCAAGAAAGGAAATTAAACTAGAAAGATGTTGAAGAATAGGTGTGTGGCAAGGAGAGAAAGGAAAATGATTCTTCCCAATATAAGTGTGCAGGGAAATGAAGATTAAGAATAATGAGTTATGACTCTTTTAGTATGCTGAGTTTGAAATGAGGATAGTTGTTTCCCACCTACATGTGTAAAACAAATCATTATTTGTTTCGGATGTGGGTCAAGTCTTCTAATTCCACTGGTTGGTTTCTAATTGGTAGCTCCCAAATCCAAATCCTAGTCATCAAACATAGGTGGAAGGTGTAGGTATACATTGCATTATTCATTGTAAAGAAAGAGACAAGGGAAATGTAGGAAAAAAATTTCCAAACTCGTGTTTCAGTTAATTTAATTAGTAATAATAATATTAGTTCCAATACAGATGAAGTCAGAGTTAATAATGTTTGACTATGTTTTCATGTGTGGTACTTCATAATCAGTGTCCATTTCATTAAACCTGACCCGACATGCAATATAAGGACGTTTCAGAAACCAGAAATTGGAGAGTTTGTGCATTGATGGTGAAATATGTACACTGTTGTCTATTGGATACCAACCAACCATTCCTTTATCAACTATTAAACATTTATGGCCATGGAATATTGTTGTTTAAGTCGATTAATAAACTCCTTATACTTCCAAAATCACCCTAACCTTGTTAATCGCAGAACCCCAATTTCAGGATCAGAACTTGACTTTTAACACCAGTTTATTTTATCTTAACTTTTTTTCCACCTTTAAAGTTCAAATTGTGTGCTTTGTATGGGTGGTCAATGCTATTTTCCAGGTCTAGTGTGACTTTTGTTTCTTTTTCCTATGGTCTCTTCATGTTTGAGAGTTACTTGCTCGATGAGGGAGTAAGAGATTTCAGTAAACTGTAAAAGGTATCTTTTAGCTCATGTTATCTGTCTGGCTTAATGTTTATAGAGTAATGTATTCTAGTGGGGTTTGTTTCTTTCTTTGGACTAGGTTGTGGGAGCTTTCAGATTCTATAATCTATTTCATATCAAATTTTGGGATTCGTCATTTTCAACCTTAGCACTCGTTCTTCTGTCAGATGTTCTTGTGAACACAAATTTCTTTCCAATTAATCTATCACTTCAAAACATGTATTTTGGTCGGTTCTCTTCTCTAACTCTAGTTGGCACTGCCTAAAAATTAAATTAGGTCAAATTAGTACTAGTAATAACGAAAGTTTGGCGTAAACAATAAGCATGTTCAAAGACTTCTAAGGGATTGTGTTGACTTTATAGTAGCAATTCTTATTGGGATAAATCCGAATGGTGGACATAGTGCTGTTGGGGTCAAATTCTGGAGGAAAAGTTATGGTGTGTTAATTTGATAGACTAAGGACAGATATGATTATTGCCTCTGGAAATTATTGAAGCAAACAAATAGTCATCGCGTGGTTCGCGTTGATGCAGCGCGTTGCCATTGTCTATTTTTTGCCTAATATCTTATTCCCTGACTATAGGCTATTTTCAGTGCGAAATCATGTTCAAGCAGTGGCCAAAATTGAATTTATTCTACTTTCATTAAAATATTCTATACTTGTGTGCCGGTGGATTCGCTTAATCCCTGTAGTTTGACTTTCTTCAGGGCCATATCATGTCCAAGCTGTGCTAAAGTTGAAAATGTTACAAGCACTCAAGCATAGTTACATTCTCCAAATTTGATCATTTTCGTTTTAAACTTCTTACACTGATATGTCGGTAGATTATTCAAAAAAGGTACATTTAGTAAAATGTACAAATTTGACCTGATTCAAAAAACCTACTTTTACCTGCATTAGACAAAGGAAAAAAATACATTACAATAGAGTCTTCAGATAGGTTCAGAAATCCTGAGATAAAAATCCTATAGGATGATATCAAAACCAATTTTAATTGTCAGTTTTCTGAGTCCAATATGTATATGTTAAATATCGAGATAGTATTGACAAAATTGGCAGATATTTGAGTCTTTTAAATGTCTTATCAGGGTTCAATTCTTGGCCTTACGAATGAATACTTTGTTAGAAAAAACAAACCCTACTTCAACAATATTAATATCTAAAGATACCTGAGATACGAATAAAATGTGTGTATGCTTGGTTCACATCTCGTGGTAAAATGAGTCGGGGATATGCGAATCTAAGCAAAATAGAAGGACGTGATTTTTTAGAAGGAAAATGAGGCGAATCCAATCACTCAGCATTTCAAACATTTTGGATTCCTGTTAAAACAATCCAAAGTTCAGCAGTAAAAAAACATTTTAGATTTCATTCATCTATGAATTGTCATATTGATTTCATTCAACTCAGTTATCCAACGGACGAGGTCATTACGTTCAGCAAGGAACGGTCGTAAAGGGCTGGTCATAGGACTGAGCAACAAATTTTTTATGCTCTGTAGTGATGAACGCTTTTTAGCCACCCAATTAGGGATCTGCACGGTTAATGCGAAAAGAGAGAGTTTATGTATAAAATATATCCTTACCTATTTGGATACCATTTTGGAAATCAAGGTTTTAAATGAGACTTCTATGAATATTGCTGTTCGTTTTCCGTTGGAGCACCCTGAATATACTTTCTGAAAATAATAATTTTGTTTCTGCCACCCTGGATGGAGGTAATTTTGGAGGGAGTTTTAAAGGTATCCCATACATTCAATTCAAAGATATCAATGAACCGTATAGTCCGAACTTCGATCAGTAAAAACTCATTCAGAACTCAAACATGACAAGATATCACTGAAGTACGTGTAATAAATTGTCAAAGACAAGAGCTTTAGTTATGATAATCACAAGTTATCGCCTCTATATTGCCACAAATGAATGAATACATGATTACTTAATCTTTGGATTGTGTTTCAGCTACATATTCTAAAATGCCAAAAAGCTATACCTTCGTTCTATATATTTCACTCATGATGTCCAGTTTCCTTTTATACTGATACTGTGAAGAGGTAAACTTTTAGTACAACGGCCAGAGCCAGCTGCAACAGAAAAATGCCAGCAACAATCAAGAACCACCTTTCACCTGCTGATTTGATATGTGCCCGGAGGTTAAGTGCCACAAATGTCGCTGACATGAACCCGGCCACACCTGCAACCACCCATCTAAATATATCCAGTGGCACTATGGACATACACTGCATAAAACAAGGGTTTGACTGTTGATAAGACAATACAAAATAATGTCATATTTTATGTTTCCTTGAAGGTAGAAAAAGGAAGAACAACTTACAAGTGCCGGAATAAAGACAAACAGGGAATACCCATATAGACAGAATAGTTGCACAAGGCCCGCAGGTGCAGAGAAGTATTTGAGGATTACATACAGGCAAAGAGGAACTATTGTAACGTAGCCATAAAACAAACCAGCAGACCAAGTCACCAGATTTATGTCATAATCCCATTCCTTGCTCTTCAGCTTGTGTGCTACATATGTCACAAAGGTGCCAATAGATGCTGCTACAAATATTAAGGTAGTGCAAATCCAGAATGGACCATACCTGCATATATTATGTGAACTAAAAATTACATGCACAAAACTCACTCCTTTTACGACAAAGCTATAAAAGTGTTGTTCTCCAAGAACAAAAAAAGGTAAACATCATCTTGTCCACACAGCAGTATTTAAGTAACAAGAGATTAGGCCACAGAAGACACTTCAATAAATTTTCACATAAAAATGAAACACAACAAACAGATCATTAAACACGTGAGTGTTTAGCTTGGAAGATATTAGCATATTAAAACTGGCCACAACAACACAGATACACCACTTCTCCATAAAACCTATATTTAACAATGTGCATAACATAATTTCAAAACGTCAGCAATCAAAACCGAAAATTGGTAGTAGTATGCTCAGTCAATGACATGAGAAAAAGACAGTCCACTCACAAATCAGGGTTGGTAGCAGTTTTTTCATTAAAAGATCCTCTAAATGGAAATAGCGAGTCAATAATTCTCTCAAGAACATCTGAAGTGTCAACATCAAAGTACGGTTTGTAAGCGGCAACTGTAAAAGTCCGAAACCAACCACCCTGCTGGGGTTCATCAGAACCAGATATAGGTTTTGAAAATGAATCTGCATAAAAATGAACGAAACAATTCAACACAAACATATGAAACAGATACCCAAGAGAAATAATTTAAAGCAACAGCTCCAACCATGAAATTTCCCAATGTACAAGAGAAGGCAATAACATAAGTAATATGCATCAATCACCCTCCCTCTAGAGAGTAAAAGAAACAAGTACAAGATCGGACCAAACACAACAGCAGAAAATAATACTAATGTTTTATGGGCTGGCATTGACTATAAGTCGGTACTAACAGTATCTTTGTTACAATTATACATAGTAGGTTAATAGGTGTCACCATTACATCACATCCATCCAAGTTACCAGCACAGTTTCCACCAAAGTCCATAGATATCAATATGGAACAGCAACACTTTGCAAGACAAGCCCCCAAATACCATAGTGAAATCGTCAAAATTTATATTGCATATTCTATAGTATACATATAGATAGGGGAGTCAAAGTAAGTCAACCTGTCTCACTTTTTTGCAATCTATAAAGTTTGTAACTCAGACTCAACCCACCAAAGGTTGTTGGGTTAAATGGACAAAGTGAGTTGGCTCATTTAAGCATATTTTGTTTTTCCAACTTGTTTCATAAATTCATTCCAGTACAATCAAAGTGCATTGACTCAATCCACCTATTTATAATAGTAAAATTAAGACGTCCACCTATTTCACTGAACAATAACCACAATTAGGAAGTGATATTATAAAGATAATTATCAAAAATAAAAAATGTTAACTTATATAATTGGCTAAACAAATAAATTAAGCATCCAAACCATTCAAATGCTATTGAATAACATTCTAATATTAAAAAAAACCAAAGTGTCAACCTACAAAATTATAGTAATAATTATAATGAAAAAAATTATAAAGGAGTGTTGGTGGTGGGTTACTGGTCAACCCACCTTCAACCTGACTCAAACAAGTTTAACCCACTAATTAAGTTAGCTGGCTTCAATATAGTCCACATTTAAAAAATAAAAAAAATAAAAAACTATTCTTTTCTAACCATATTCAGCACAGCCCATGGTGAGCCAGATTGACTCATGGGTTTGAACCCATTTTGACACCCCTACATATAGTCCTTACTGCCAACACTGTTTTTTGTTTTATTCCTTGCATAAAAAGATCCTACATTTGAATCCCTTTATGAAAAACCTTTTCCGAATTAGTCACTACCATCAACCAAAGTATGATATTAAATTTGTTCTTTATACTTGACATCATTTTTGTACAAATATCTACACTACACAGTAAAAGAAATTAAAAATTACTTCAGCTCCCCCCTGTGAGAAACTCCACATATTTGGCCTCCACACATGATGTATATTTTTTTGTCTCGGTCCTTACATGAAAAATTATTTACCATCACTTCAATAAATGATTGGGATCAATCGGTAATTTTTCATGCGAACCAAAATGTAATAATTTTCATATAGATACTTAAACAAAAAAAAAAAAAAAACAGACAGGTTTAAAAACAAAATCATAACTTAACCTTAAAAATATCAATCCCATGAGGTAAGAGGGAAGTGGGATGACGTATATTTTAAATACTATAATACAAACTAAATTTATACTGCTCATATAAATAATCAAACCAAAAGAAAAATTAAAGAAATTCATAAAAAATGAAAACTCACGACTATTTTCAGACATGGTCAATCTAGGGGCAATATGAACATAGTAATGAAATCAGAAAAATTAAAGATGATAGTGAAATCAGTGGAAAATAAGAAACATAACAAATTATAAAAAAATTAGCATAATATGAACTAGGAGTCGTAAAGGAAGATGAAAGAATGAAACACGCAAAAAAAAAAAAAAGTCCTGAAAAGAGTTAAGAAACAAAGGGCCAAACACAGGTAACTTTCTGTAAAATATTCGAAGAAGAAGGGTTAGTCCTATTGTTTCTGTGGCATAAAATGCAATAGAAAATAAAGAAAAATCACAATTTTACCCAAAAAAAAGATTCTAAACATTGTATTAGGAGTAACAATGGGTTTGGAAGCCTAAGGCATGGTAGCACCGCAATGGTATGCAAAAAGCCACACTTGAAAACCACATTGCTTTCTGAATTCCATAGCAACATAAGAGCGCACTATTCCCTACTAATCAAAATCATGATGAGTCATAATTAACATTAAAAACATCATAGGTCGTTTATGAAACATACAAGAAAAAATAAAAAATTGACTTTGGTTACATCAATAATTTAAAAATTGACTTTGGTTACATCAATAGTTTTCAAACTATTCCATTTGACCACCGATGAGAACAGAAATGGGTGTCTGCCAGAAATACTGCTGGAGGACCGAGGCTTCTGGTTGCACAGCAGAGAGAAGCATGGACCAAGGTTCTTAAACTCAGGATTCTAACTAGAATCACAAGAGGATGAAAATTCATGACTGGCGATAGTATATCAGAATGTAGATTGGATCGAAAGATCTTACACTCAAACAAAAATTATACTTATATCATATGTAATACATACATACATACATACATACATATATACATACATATATACATATATATATATATATATATAAATTTTTTATGCCTAATTAATATAATAGGACCTAAAAATAACAAATAAAGAAAATAACCTCTATATTACAACCTTAAACAAACTTAAATTGAAACTTCATAACCATGATAATATATTATAATTAACAGAATAACTATAATATATTAGTATGATTATTAATAATTAAGAAAAAAGGGGAGCAGTTAGGCTAATAAAAATAGAATAACTATATATTATAATAAGTTTTATTGAAAAGCTGTATTGTATTCATTATATGAATATTTATAATTATATGTTATATGCTTAGGCTCACTAATAACTCAAAATACACACGCTCCTTCCAAAAAATCTTGGCAAATCAGAAGAAGACACGATAACAAAATGAATGGAAAACGAAATTTAGTTTGCAAATGAGAGTATAGAGAAAAATAAAATCAGAGAACTAACCTGGCATGAAAAGAAAAAAAGTTCAGTTCACAAAACATAATTTTCAAACAGGGGAGAAATCGGCAGTGGCCCTGGGTAGCAATGGTGATGAAGGATGAAGGTCTGGCAGTAGCAAATACTGAAGGAGAAGCAGCCAGCAAACAAGAGCAGATTGCAAATGGGAATGAATGAGAAAAACGATTGGAACAAAGTGATTCTAGGATTGTCAAAACAGGTTATTTGGCCAACTTCTGGCTTTGAGATCAACCATCCCACGTGGAAGATTCTAAATCTCTTCCCAAACGATCCAGGCGACAATTCAGCACAGACAAGGCTGCTTGGCACCTAGGATTATGCGATTTCACAATGTAAATTAAGATTTTAACAACTATTCCAAGGGGGAACTACATCTAATTATGGTTTTTTAAAATTCTGACTAGGGAAGGGAAATCTCAACCCCACCTCTCTCAGACAACGCAGTTTCAAGGGCAAATAGGATTTTTAAGATGTGTCATTGTAGTGCCGCTATAGTGCTGTAATAGGCTACTACTTTGGCAACAATATCAGCTATGACAGCCACCGTTCAAAAGGGTACTGTAGCGCAAACTTCGTAGCAGCCCATAGCTGCTGCACTACTGATAACTGCTGCACTACTGATAACTCTAGTTCCCTCTTCCACGCACACCTTCTAACAATCCCATCAGACAAATCAACGCATAATTTAATACTATAAACAGCACACACACATACGATAAACATGATAAAAAGCATAAGAATAGACAAGTTCACGAAATATAAAGCCAGATCAGGGGAATATTATTAAAGCAAGAATTGAAAACCTTTCAAGTATCATCACCACCGTCTGTAAACCCAAGGTCCTATGATGTCATCTCATCTCTTTATTATCCTGTCAACTTAATAATTCAAGCGAAGTCCTAACTAAGTCACGGCGTCTAATAGACTACTAATCACAGAACTTCCATCATGGATCATAAAATAATCAATCACTGGGAAAGGAAAGCTTTTAATTAACCTATTTTTCTATAAGATGTTAAAAAAACGAAGAGAGTGTAGTTATAACATACCATCGGCATCACGAGGAGGTCCAGAAGCAGCGGTAATCTTGCCCTGCGTTCCAGAAGGAGGAAATGTCTGAAGATTTGAATCTAAAATGCAAACAAATTACAAATCGGTGATCAGATCCAGCATAGGAGAATGAGAGAAAGAGAAAGGAAATAGTTGAACCTGCGAAATTGACAGTGACCTGTCGTGAATCTGGAACAGCCTGAAAAAAAAAATGAAAGAGAGAAGTGAGAAATTGAAGAGTTAATAACGGAACAAAAGATTTGGATAAAGAGAACTGACAGGAACAGATCCCTGAACTTGCTGCGCGTCAATGGAGGTATATTTTCCCGACATCATCTTGACTTGATCTTCTTCTTTTCCCTTTTCCTTCTTCTTCTCCTTCTCTCAGATCTCTCCTCTCTTCTCTTTCCCCCAAAAGCTTCCACTCTTCGTTTTGTATTTAAATAATTAAATAAGTCTATTAAAAAATATTTAACAAATGTAATTAAAATATTTCTTTTATTCTTTTTTTTTTCTTTTTACTGTTTTTCCTACATTAGTCTCTTCATCTTTATTAAGTTATCTCTTCACTGAGAAAAAATCTTTTTTAAAAAGTTAAAATTGATTTATGTATAAATTAATTATACCAAATTATATTTGTCCACACATTAAAATATTTTACTCTCATGTATGTTTGAAAGTAATGAAAGTATCTCTTTGGATTATTTTACTTTTAAATGATGTTCTGTCCATTGTTTTATTACAGTGAGAAAGGTAAATTCCTCGTGTAGACGGGCTTGTTCATGCAGAGTGAGTGTGAGATGTTTGAATAAAATTTTACAAAAGAAGAAAAATAAATCATTTTTATCATAAATTAAAATTAATTTATATAAAAATAAATAAATTAAAAACATACAAGGGAATTTATAGCCATATACAAGTTACTTTTAGTTTCAAAATAAGTTTATAAATAGTTTTAATAATGTTAATCAATTATTTCTCAGTTTTTTCTCTTTAAGTGTAGGACTAAAAGATTTTTAAACATTAATTGAAATCCATTTTCATAGTTCCAAAATAAATAAATAAATTATATGTATTGATTGGATGAAATTAAAATAATGTTACTTTAACAAACTCTCAGTTAAAAATAACTTTTATATTTAAAATACTTATCATTTTAATTTTTTGAATAGAACTCTTATTTCAAGGCTTTTTATATGAATTTCGAATTTGTATTTAAGTTTTGAAGTTTTTGAGATTGTAGTAAAATGGTCCATATTAATGAAATGATAAAATATTATTGCAATTTCAAACAATAAATTATGATTTATTTAAAAATTAAATAACGGATACCTTATCCAAATTCTAAAGTACTAAAGGTATATAATCATGCAAATTTTCACATTATAAATAATATCGAAAACTGTAAATTTAAAATAGATGATAAAATAGTTAGTCGGACCTCCCGCATGGAAACAGACCAAATCAAGTTAGCCTGTCACTTTTTTCTTTTTTCTTCTTTAATTTCTTTTATTTTTTTTAATTTTTAAAATTTTTATTTCTAAAATTGGTTTATATATACATATAAATAAATATTAGAAACATATTTAATCATATAAAATATTTTCTAAACTTTTAATTGATTAGTTAATCTTTTTAATTAAATAAATTAAAATCATTATTGTATTTATATATTAAATTAGTCTACTATAACTAATAAATGAAACTTAATTTATAAGTTAAATTATTTAAGTTACAATACTAATGTATACACAGTTTTGAAAAATATAATATAAAAAAAATATTTTTTTAAAATATTTTTTATTTTTATATTTAATTATAAAAAAAACAGACCAATGGATTGGATTGGACTAATTCACAATTTTAACCTATCTAATTAACAGACTAGTCAGTCCATCCCATTTTACCATCCCTAATTATATCAACATTTCAAAATCAAGTACAACAATATTTATAAGTTTTATATATATTATAATTTAGTTAAATATTTAAAAATAAAATCTCTAACATATTTTCATATTCATTTTGAACGTGGATAATTTAATTAACATCAATCATTTATCCTATTCGGTATCTTTTAATTTAAACAAAAAATCTTTAAATCCCACTGTTAAATGTTTTGAATTTTTTCACATTTATTGTGTCTTCAAAAAATCATAAACAGCTTCGATTTGAATCTCATTTAGTTGTATAAATCACAGGTGTTATTCGATCGCTACCCGTGTAGACATGGAAAGAACACTCATGAAATTGATGCAAGTAACATTAAACATCAAAATTCCAACAATAAAAATGTTAAAAGCAAATTGAAAGAGCTTATGAGTGAGTTGGGAGAGTGTCTCCATAGGAGAAGATTTTCCTAGCTATACATTCAAAAACATCAATCATATCGTATGCTTAAAACCTAACATAAACACATATGTGACGTGAATTTCTTAACACCTTCTCCCATCGATAAGTGAACATCTCAACATAAAACTAAATAATTACAGATAGACATGTAACAATCTGATAGCATTCCTATTATATATTGCTTCTAAATCATATTTTTAAAACTACAATATTGTAAAATAGAATACCCGACAACACCAATAAATGATCTTTGAAACTACAATATTTCTTTGAAATTACAATACGAATAATTCATTACTAGTCTTAGTAATCCATTGACAGAAAAACGTATGATTATAAGATATTCCTCCTACCCCGTGCCTGTAACAACTTAACAACTCGAATATTCTAAATCTAACAGATTGTCCCACCATAAAAATCTCAATACTGCTTACTCTAGTTTTAATATACTAATCTTCATCTGAACTACTATTTTCAGAAATCCTTCCAAAGTCATCTGATACGTTTTTATCCTGCGGATATGCAAAGTTATGAGTGGAAGGTAACTGTGCAACATAAAAGCAACTTGTTATAACTTCAAATGATACTTACAGGCATTTTGTCCCAATCCTTTAGCCTTGAACTTGTCAGCATATAATTATCTCGTAATGGAGCCCAAGCAGGCTGTTGGTCTTCTACCTTGCCTGTGCCTTCGTTGATCTGCATATAAAAAGTCTACAGTTTGATAATTAAGCAAAAGAAAGAACCTATCTCATCAAGATAGGGTTGCTACAGTTTATTGGGAAAAAAGAGAAATTTTAAACAAGGCACTGAGGCACTGGTTTAAACATATCAAACCTAGTTCAACCAGTTTGACAATTGACCAGACAGACCAGATAAAATATAAAATTTTAAAAATGGAACATCAAATAATATGTTTAACATTAATGGTTACATCCTCATCCAAAATAGTATTACTAAAATTTTTCCACATTCAAGATTTCCCTACTAAACTTCAATAAAATTTAAAGTGGTAAAATTGAGACCAGACTACTCTGACCACTTTTAAATCACTAATCAAAATTATTGAGCTGTTAGCTAAATTGACCTAACCAAATATTGACATCAAAAAAAGAATGAGCAGTTAAAAATCACCTTTGTTGAGGTGCCAGTTGAAGGCAATGACGGTTTCCCTAACTCTGAAAAGAAGGCTTGTTTGGCCCGTTTTCGTATCTCTGCCAGCATACACATTGGATAATTAGAATTATACACTCATCACCAAGATTAGAATTATACACACATTGGATAACATGTTAAGATCCAAGAAAATAGAACATGTAGGAATAAACAGAGAATCAAGAGTAAAGTACTGTAGTTCTATAATAAGAATAAAAAGGAAATACAGAATCAAACAACTAACCTTTTGCATCCTTATTCCTAGAGGGGTTCAACCCTTTTTGAGCAGTTTGTGCCTTATTGACCTGCAACAGATGTGAACAAAATCTCTGGCTTAATTATGATAGAGATACAAACCATCACAGAGACACAGATACAAAAATCTATGAAGAAACCAAATTTGGTTAAATGTTAAGTGAAAACTTACAGCATTGAATAACTTGACCACTGAAAGTAACCAATTTGATGCATGGTCACAACAAAAGTCCACATCAATAACAAGAAAATGCAAGTCGTCAAACAAATTAAAACAGCTATAGACTTTTATTTAAGAAATTCAACTCATTTACCTCCTTTTGTTGCAACACTTATTAGAAACTTTTCATGTGAGTCCAAGTATTGAGCAGGTTTGACGTGTCCCTTTTCTGCTAACTGTAAAAAGCAATAAGATTACGATCTAAGACAGGGAAACTTTTGGGAGATAAAAACTGAGCATACAAATAAACTGTAACTGTCTTTGGAAAACAATAAAATCTGTCAAAATATAATTTAAGTTTACCATCTGCTTTTCCTTTTTGGCCTCTCCCTTCATATTGTGTTCTGCTTGCTCTTCTCCTAGTTTTTCTATAACAAGTTTCTTGTGTGCTGACAGTATTGGACCCTGCAGATTATCCAAGTCTTAAAAAAACTAGTTTCCCTATGTTCTGTAAAATCATAATCTACTGTATTCAAATAACTTACCAACATATCATCAGGAACACTCTTCTTCATAATATTCCTAAATGCCATCTTGAATGCTCGGCATCCTTCAGTGAATTTTGTAATTCCAGGCTGTATTTCATTATCATCATCTCCTTCATCATCAGAACTGTGATCATTCGTACCAGTAGCATTTTTGTTCGATGTTTTTAGTGGTGCTGCAGCTTCTTCATCTTCAGACTGATTGTCCCCACTTTCCATGTCATCCTCCTCATTATTTTTATTGGTGACAGATGCCAAACGTCTAGTCTCCGAGGCAGCAGTGACAATGGCCTCATCTTCTTCATCATCAGAGTTATACTCCCGTGCTCGCTTGCGGAAAAGTTTCTTCATTTTTTTGTCTATTTTAACTTTTTTCTGTCCATGTGGTGATGGCATCACTTTTCCTTTCTTACTTGACTTCTTACGGCCTTGCGTTTTAACAAATTTCCTCCTAGCTCTTCCAGATTCTACCATTGCCATTTCTTCAGCCATTGACTGTTTTATAACCCAACTCCAACCTGTATAAGTAAATACCAGTAAAAAAAAAACTGCAGCATTCAGCATCCACCCAAAAATAAAGGGTGCAACATTATGTACCACGCAAGAATGAATGTGACACTAGTCATAAATAGAAGAAAAAATAAGTAAGCACCAATAGCAACCCTAAATAATTCCCAACTCACAGTCTGAATTCAAATTTCAAGTTAACACCTCACAAACAGAACAACCAAAAAAAACCTAATCCACAAACTCATTTGTCCTTAAACTTGAAAAAATATCAAACAAAAAATCAATCAGAATGATAAACCTTTGATTGAATGTAGATTGGTTTGCCCTTAATCATGAAAAGACGAGAACTAGAGAATACATTGAAGTTCAATTTCTAAAATAAAGAATAAATTGGCGAACAGAATAGAGTGATGGGTCGTACCCGAATTGACGATGTCTGCGAGGGTAGAATTTGCCGTGGCCGCCGGAGTGGGAACGTTAGTGTGATGGATGCATATTTAAACCTATTTATTTTCTCTTATACAAACTTTATTATTTATCTATTTATTTTACATCATTTACATTGGCTAAAATCTTAAATTTCCATCTCTAATATACGCTTTTAGGTTTATCTTTAACAGATATTTAAATTTATAAGGAAAAAATTATTTGTAAATAAAAAATTGGAAGTCAAAATATATTAAATTTAAATTTCTTTAATTATACTATTGAATTACTTATCATAATTATTAGCCTCGGAAAAAATAAAAGTAATAAAATAACTATTAGGATAAAATTCATATATTTATTAAATTTAGAATACAAAAAATAGTAAAAAACTTGGAAATATTTTAATGGAAAATATTGAAATAAAGCTTTGTAAAAGTAATATTGAAATATTACAAATTATGAATGTATAAACATATTACATTGTTATAAATTTTCAAATTCGTCATTTTCATAATTAGATTAGATTACATTATCATATCATTTTGTATAAAAAAGGTTATACCTGAGGTGAGATGCTAGCTAGAAAGAAAAGAGCAAATTGAAATATTTATTTTTGAGAAAAGAAATAACGGAGTGAAAAATTTATTTATTTGTAAAATTATAACATTATGTGAAAAAATAATAAGGAATTATGTTATATATAAAATCTAAATCAAACACGTTTCATCAATATTTTCTTTACAATTATAGATTAAACAACATAAATTTTATTAGTTAATTTATATTTAAAATTATCAGTAAATATACACAATTTCTTCTCGTATTATAAACACGAATATTTCAGTTTATTGTATATGTATGACTATTTTAGTCCTTCCCATCTTATATATGTAACATTTCTTCAAATTATACATATGAATTATGGCGCACCGTATAAAAAATATGAATTTTCGTGTATATTATTTCTACAACTTTTATTCCTATAAAAATAGTATAAACAATTATACTTTTAATCCTGTAATTTATGATGAATCTCAATTAGATTCTTTAAATATTGAAGAAAGATTATTTAAATTTCTCAAATTTGAAAAAAAATGTTTTAAGTACTTTTATATTAAAAACAACATTAAACATTTAATTAAATCTAGAATTTAGACACGACAACTTTTGTGGTAGTTCTACTCAAATAATTTATACATTATATAACCTCTAAATTAATTTTAAAATTATTATTTTCAATAAAATATTACAATTTTCAATAAAATATTACAATTTTCGACATAATATCCTTGTTTTTGGTGCTACTAATTATAATGAATTATAATGATCTGTTATTTGTTTATTTTGCAACCCTTGTTTGTTTATAATTTGACATAGTTAATATAATTACATTATAACATTCAGGATTAGAGTTAGAAGGTATTTTTTTCAAATAAAATTTTTAAATAGATGTTTCTCACAGACACATATTATCAAGTTTGTCGCAGTACTTGAGAAATAATTCTGTTGTGACAAAGAGTTTGAATTTCAGATGAAACAAAAACTCTATCTCCATCCTATTCATCTCCTCTGTGCTAACCCCTCCCACTTTCGCAAAGTAAGCATTGCTACAGTACCTGTACAAAAAATTGAAATAACTTAATTGTATTGTATTTTATAACTGTAACATTTTCAACTTCTTATGGTCGAATATTTTACATAGACTATATTTACAATATATAAAATAAATTTCCAGTAGGATGTAAACAAGACTAACACTAAAAATAGAAAGAGAATCCAAATTGTGTTTTTGTGAAGTACTTACTTATGATCAAGAAACTTAGCAGCTACCATAATGGTTGTGATTAGGAGGCGATGAGCATTGAAGGAAGTGAGATAACCACCATTGTTGTGAAAGAACCTTTCCATGTATATGTGTGCAATCAAGAAACAAGAAGGGCTGCAATTAGAGTACTTGAAAATGCGATCCATGTATTGTGTAACACTCATGTCTGGTGCTTTGGACCCATGAAAGATGGTAACAGGATCATAGTTTCCTCCTGAGACCAACAATTTCTCATTCTTCAAAATGGATCTCTCCAAAATCGAACACAATTTCAGCAGTGGAGTTTCTGAGACACCACCCAATTCTAATGATTTAAAAACCTCTGATCTTATGATAGTCATGGCTTTTGATGTTGGTGGTGGTGTTTGTTTCTATTTAAGTACTGCACCATCATTAGGCATGCCTTAATCACAGTATTAGCAGTTTAATTAGTGTGCTGTGGTTTGTTCTGGATTGGTAGAGAAGTTTTGCTTTTGCTTCTTTCTGGCAGAATATTTACAAAAGTCTATTCTTTCCTTTGGGTTTGAGATATGAATCACACCACAAAGAATATTGTGTATATGTTTTGACAAAAAATGGAACCAATTCCATTTGATTGGACCAATTTGGGCATAACCTTTTAATTAGTCATTTAATACTTCAAATTAAATAAATTGAAAGGAATAAAATATATATATATATATATATATATATATATATATATATATATATATATATATAGGTTTGCTAACGCGCGTACGCCTGTTTTTCAGTTGGTACATTTTAGCAATAAGTACCGGATTTTAGTAGACAAAAATACCCTGTATATATGGATTCTAAGTTTTAAGGTTAAGGGTATTTTAATAATTTTCATTCTCAAAACTTAAAAAAAAAAAAAAGAAACCCTCCAAACCCTTACTCACCTCTCTCATTCCTCTCAATCCTTTCTCTTTCATCTCTCTCACTCCAACATTTTCTCTGTCATCCCTATTAGCCCTAATTGAAAAAATCAGAAACAATTTTCCTTTGTAAAGAGTTAAATCATTGACATATTCACCTTCAGGCAAAGATTCATTCAAGATCTCTTCATTTTCACCATCTTCACTAACTTCTCTAATTTCATCATCTGCATATGTTGAATCATCATCTCTATAAAAACCCTCTAGGCCAATTATCAATTCTTTCGGATGTCATTATGCTTGTGAAAATTAGATAAAATTATATACGACAAAAATTATAAAATGAAAACTCGTTATAGAGTCATTTTTTTGTAAGAAATTGTTTAAGAACGAGTGTTTCTGATTTTTTCCAGGCTAATTACCAATTTCTTTGATGTCATTATCCTTGTAAAAATTAGATAAAATTAGATAAGACAAAAATTATAAAATAAAAACTCATTATAAAATCATTTTTTGTAAGAAATTGTTTAACCGCAAGTATTTCTGATTTTTTCCAGGTCAATTACCAATTCCTTTATGCTTCTGAAAATTGGATAAAAATGGATAAGACAAAAATTATAAGATGAAAACTCATTATAAAATCATTTTTTTGTAAGATTGTTTAACGACAAGTGTTTCTGATTTTTTCAATTGGAACTACAGTAGGGATGACAGAGAAAAGATTGGAGTGAGAAAGATGAAAGAGAGAGGAATGAGAGAGGTGAGTAAGGGTTTCGGGGGTTTCTTTTTTTTTTTTTTAAGTTTTGAGAATGAAAATTATTAAAATACCCTTAACCTTAAAACTTAGAATCCATATATACAGGGTATTTTTGTCTACTAAAATCCGGTACGCATTACTAAAATGTACCAACTGAAAAACAGGCATACGCGCGTTAGCAAATCCCATATATATATATATATATATATATATACATATATATATATATATATATATTATATATATATATATATATATTAATTTACAATGCAATTATATTATATTTTTCAAAAAGAACGTACTATAAAAACTTTAATAATTAAAATTAGTTATTTTATTTTGTTGGTGTCTGCCACCTGCACATGCAACTATCTTCTGTAGCAATTTTTTTCTTCTGGAAATTAAGTTATAACCTTAATTTTGATACTAATTATTGAATCAAATAACTACTAATAAAAGTTATAATCGATAATTAAGATATAACTAGCTTTACTTAATAATATAACAATCTTAATTAAATAATTGAATTGTGACTTGACTAACTTAATATACATGAGTAAATTGATATCATTTACCACATATTTAGTTTCTAAAAAATATCTCAAGTTCATTTTTTTTACCTTCTTTCTGTTTTTCCTTCTTCTTTTTTTCCCTCTTTCCTCCTCTCCCAATTCTCTCTTTAATTATGATTTTGCTTTTGGACTCATTCAAAAATCCACAAATATTTTACTAGATTTTTGCATGCAACAAGTTCATTTTTTATGAGCTCCTATTATTTATAATTTGATTATATTTGTGATAAATTCTTTTTCTTTTTGTTGGTCCAGTTAGAATTTTTATTGTTTCAACTAATGTTCTTTTCATGTTGTGTTTTGGTGTTAGGTTTTATAAGTGACTAGTTTTTTTTTTTCAAGTTTTCAACTATTTTAGTCATTTTTTATTAGACTATAAGCAAATAATTTCTTCTTGTACCTCCAAATTTTCTGCCTGCATTTTCAAATTTTCTGTTAATGACAAAATCTTGAATAAATTTTCTGTTAACGAAGAATGTTGATGGTGTGTCTATATTTTATAGGTTGTGTTGCCAAAAAATTTCAGAAATTTATTTATTTTTTAATTTCAACAACAACGATAAAATACTATTCTAAAAGAATAAATTATTATAAACAAGAGTTCCCTTTAACAATTTAGAACCAAAAAAACAACACATTTTATAACATTTGTTATTAATAAAACTTTATTAAGTCATAAAGTTTTATAATTCTTATTTTTCATTCTTAATTTTATAATGGGGTTTGCTAACGCGCGTACGCCTGTTTTTCAGTTGGTACATTTTAGCAATGTGTACCGGATTTTAGTAGACAAAAATATCCTTATATACCATGGATTCTAAGTTTTAAGGTTAAGGGTATTTTAATAATTTTCATTCTCAAAACTAAAAAAAAAAAACCCTAAAACCCTTACTCACCCTTTCTCTTTCACCTTTCTCACTCCAATCTTTTCTCTGTCATCCCTACTGTAGTCCCAATTGAAAAAATCAGAAACACCCTACTGTAGCCCCAATTGAAAAAATCAGAAACACTTGCCGTTAAACAATCTTACAAAAAAATTATTTTATAATGAGTTGTTGTTAACCAATTTCTTACAAAAAAATGATTTTATAATGAGTTTTTATTTTATAATTTTTGTCTTATCTAATTTTATCTAATTTTCACACGCATAATGACATCAAAGGAATTGGTAATTGGCTAGGAAAAAAATCAGAAACACTCAGTTGTTAAACAATTTCTTACAAAAAATGACTTTATAATGAGTTTTCATTTTATAATTTTTGTCTTATATAATTTTATCTAATTTTCACAAGCATAATGACATCCGAAAGAATTGGTAATTGGCCTGGAGGGTTTTCTTTTAGAGATGATGATTCAACAAATACAGATGATGAAATTAGAGAGGTTAGTGAAGATGGTGAAATTGAAGAGATCTTGAATGAACCTTTGCCTTAAAGGTGAATATGTCAATGACTCAACTCTTTACAAAGGCAAATCTTTTAAAGGTTTTCAATTGGAATTACAGTAGGGATGACAGAGAAAAGGTTGGAGTGAGAGAGATGAAAGAGAAAGGATTGAAAGGAATGAGAGAGGTGAGTAAGGGTTTGGGGATTTCTTTTTTTTTTTTTTTAAGTTTTGAGAATGAAAATTATTAAAATACCCTCAACGTTAAAACTTAGAATCCATGATATATAAGGGTATTTTTGTCTATTAAAATCCGGTACACATTGCTAAAATGTATCAACTGACAAATAGGCGTACGCGCGTTAGCAAACCCTTTTATAATTTTCAATAAATATAATAAAATAAAACTATAAGTCATTTATACACTCAATTGTTACTGTGTAGAATAGTTTTATTATTCGATGTTCTGCAGCTAACCCTGGGACCATCTAAATTCTGCTTACTGTTAATATTTTTTACGTAAATTTTGAGTTTTCATTCTTTAATTTTACTTGTTAATAATTTACGTGTCTTTTATTTCGTAAAACTTGTCAGATTTAGACAGGGTCCGAAAAGAAATAAATAAATAAAAACTAATATCTAACAAATAATAAAAATATCCATAATTTTAATTATGCAAATGACTTTTTAGTCTATTGATTTATATATAGGTATTCTTTTGTCTTTTTTATTTGCTTTTTTTATCAACTTAAAATTATTAAAATAAACTTAAATTTATTAAATACTTTTTTACAATTTATATTTGGATCATCGTCGTAATTATTTTCTGTTATATATATATGGATAGAAAAAATACGATGAGAAAATGGATAAGGATGAAGAACATTGAAACCTTGTGATTCATTGTTAGGAGAAACATTGTTATTCAAATTACTATTATTCCTACTGTTTTCAAATTCTTTTCACAACTCACACATTCTTACCATTAATACTCAAAACTATTATTTCATTCTTAAGTCCTTTTTCTTCATTCCCATAAGCATCCTAAATTCTTCTAACTATCGGATGAAATATGCATGGTGCCAAGGGAATCATGAAAGAGACTTGTTATGTTAATTTTTGTATGATAATTTTTCATATTTTGATAAAATAATTCACACACACACATCTATGAAAAGATGAAAGAGGATAAATAAGTGGAATATATGTTTTTTTTTTAGTTTTTTTCATCAAAAACTAAATTACAACTATATATAATATTTTATAATAAAATATAAAAAATAAAAAAATGTATTAGAAATTTTCTATGAATTAATATAGTATTTCTACATTTGTAATCTGCCATATATCAGATATAGGCAAAAAAAAATATAGGATAAAAGTTTTATATACATATATCACAATAAAATTATTAAACAGCAATCAAATTTATATATTAAAATAATTATTAATTAAATCAGAGGCATTTTATAAAATAAAAATTATTGAGATGTTTTACAACTATATATAATAATGTTTTATAATAGTTTGGTTATATAAAAAGGGCATAAAATTTAAACTCCATGAAAGGAAAGTTGTTGAGTATAAATAAGCCTCTTATGAAAGGAAACCTTTTTGTGATATAGTCATCAATCAAAACCACATCCACCAAACTAAAGGAGGAGAAAAATGGTTTCTATAAAGTCATTTACTTCGAGATCTCATCATTCAAGGGCAAAACGTTTTCTCATTTGTATCTTACTTATGTCTCTACCCTTCATGGTATTCATAGTTTTAGAGAAGCACAACAGGATGATGAACAAAACAACTGAGGTGGATCCGAAGTCAAGACCAAGACAAAGACCAACCTGGTTTGATGTGATAGGAAAAGGTTTCAATAAGAAGAAAGTTAAGGTAGGTGTTGTTAACATCGATGCTAGAGATGAAGAATTGTTGTCACTTGAGGGTGAAATGGAGAGTGTGTTTGTAGATTTTGATCATGTTGATGGGAATTTGAAATGGGAGGAGATATTTCCAGAATGGATTGATGAAAATGGGAAGTGGGGTGAAGCCAAATGCCCAGACATTCCAATGCCAAAGTTGGAGAATTTTGAAGATCTGAATGGTGTGGTGGCAAAGGTTCCATGTGGGGTTAGAGATGTGTTTAGGTTGCAGGTGAATTTGGTGGTGGCAAATTTGGCTGTGAGAAGTGGATGGGTGAACAAGATGGAGAATCATCATAGGAATGTGTATGTTGTGTTTGTTGGTTCTTGTGGTCCCATGGAAGAGATTTTCAGTTGTGACAACCTTTTGTCGCATCAACAACAATATTGGGTGTACAAACCTGACCTATGGAGCCTAAAACAGAAAACACTTATGCCTGTTGGTTCATGTCAAATTGCTCCTGGGTATGCAAAAACAGGTACACCTTAATTAATCCTTCCAATGCTGATAAATACATTGTATTATTTTTAAGGTTAAATATATTTTTCACTTTATAAAGGTTATATAAAACATCATTTGCATACTATAAAGGTTCATTTTTTCATTTCGCTTATTTCAAAGATATTTTAATTACATTATTTTTATAAAACTATAAAGACCAAATAGATATATAATTTAATTAATCTATTAATGAAATACAACTTTTAAAAATAGTATAAAGAAAAAAAATATTTAATTCTTATTTTTAAACTCATTTTAATATTGTTTAATTATTTTTAATTTAGTTTTACCATTTTTTTTAACAATGTTTCGTGAATTTGAAAAGAAAAAAAATCAAAATATTACATTTTAAGGAAAAAAAAGTATTAATAAATTATTTAATCAACGGAAATTGTTCTTTTGATGAGATAATGATGTAACTTATATATATGCTTGGCACGGTTAAGGAATGTTGGAATTTACAATCTTCCTTAACTAATCAAAATTTCCAAATTCATAGACATTCTTTCCTATACCCAATCTCTTAACCATAATATGTGCATGTGGTGTAGCTTTTCATGTATACTTTCTTTTGTTTTCACATTTTTCATATATAAGTGACGACATGGAGTGTCTAAATATCAGTTCAGATAATTGATGTATCTACAAATCATGTATAAATTAATTAATTCTGATTTTTGTAACCGTTATTTTTTTAGACATATACTCAGGGCTTATGATTTTAAATTCGTAATATCTATTTAATTATAACGTTCTTTAGTAATATTTTTCATATATTAAACTATAATCATTCTACGAGCTTGCTTGAAAACCTGTTTGTAATATCTTCTATCTTCGTTCAACACTTCACTTTGTAGTGATTTGTATTATGTGAGATTTTACGAGGAAAGATACTTGGCATTGATGAGATATATAAGACAACAATATATCATTTTCAACTTAAATTCATCCAAGATATATTAAATATTAATAGGTGATCATTAGATTTTATGATCCAATATTGTTCAGAATTAAATTTTAAGTGTAATCCAACATTATAAAATCAATTCTAATATTATTTTTAACCTAAAATCACAATTGATACAATAACAGTTCCACACTAATAATAAACCACACTAATAATAAACCTAACAAATAATAAATTTCGTTAAATAGACTATAATTTATAACTTTAATACTATATTAAAAAGTAATTTAATTCAATTCTATACAATTAACTTATAATATAAGATTTATATATACTTATATTTATATATATATATATATATATATATATATATATATATATATATAATATTTAGTACTTTCATGTGCATGAAAAAAGTGATACTCTCAAGTGTTAATGTTTTCCTAAGTACTAATGAGTTTTTGAGAGAAGTTTGAAGAATTGGTTTATTGGTATAAAGCAAAATTAGCGTATATATAAGTGGGATGTATACCGCAAATGCATGGACCATTGTTTCACTGTCACAAGACATCATGGAATATAAATGATAAATTTATTCAGTTTATGATGATATTTTGCAGGTAAAGAGGTGTGGAGAAATTTCTTTAGTGTTCCAAAAGTAGCCTACGTATCTGTTCTTCACTCTTCAGAAGCTTATGTTTGTGGTGCAATAGCACTTGCTCAAAGCATTCTTCGAGCAAATACCAATTTTCCAAACGATCTTCTACTCCTGGTTGATAAATCCATTGGTCCAAAATCCATAACTGGTCTAAAAGCTGCAGGGTGGAAGATCCAACGCATCAAACGCATCTTGAGCCCCTTTGCCAAAACGGGTGCATACAACAAGTGGAACTACAGCAAACTACGAATATGGCAACTCACCAAGTACGACAAAATCATCTTCATAGACTCCGACCTCGTACTCCTCAACAACCTCGACCATTTATTCGTGTACCCTCAGTTGTCAGCAGCACCTAACGAGAAAGTCTTGTTCAACTCGGGCTTGATGGTGGTCGAGCCATCCCAGTGCATGTTCCAACAGATGATGAACAAAACCTTCAAGGTACGTTCCTACAACGGGGGTGACCAAGGTTTTCTGAATGAGATCTTCACGTGGTGGCACCGTTTGCCAACGAAGGTTAATCTGCTGAAAGGTTTTCAAAACGATGAGGACGAGAATCATGAAGTCCCTTATGCCATACACTACTTGGGTTTGAAGCCATGGATGTGTTATAGGGATTATGATTGCAACTGGGACATGCAGGATCGTCATATTTTTGCAAGTGATTCTGCTCACAGAAGGTGGTGGCAGGTTTATGATACTATGCCTGAAGAGTTGCAATCTTACTGTGGACTTACGCAGAAGATGAATGAAAGGATCGTGAAGTGGAGAAGGATAGCAAGAAATTCCAGTTTGTCTGATGGCCATTGGAAGATCAAGGTGAAAGATCCAAGAAAGGGTAGTTATCATTCAGATTAGAACATGCTGGTGTGGTGCTGTGTATGCATAAAGGTTTGGATTTAACCTTCAGTGTTCTTGCTGATATTGACTTCATAGACTTAGAACATTTTTCTTCCTGTTACTTTGATACAGACCATATTAACAAAATCATAGGTTCACTTTGTTTGCATTTTGAAATTATGATGACATTCCATTTGGTTTTATATTACAATTTTTTTTTTCGAATAACATGATCTGAATCATCAAACAATTTAATGCAAGCATCTAAAATTAATGATAAAATAATAATTCATTTTAAAATTAACATATTAAAAAGTACAACTAACAAATAAAATATTTTCTATGAGAGATTCTTACAAAGAAAAATTATCTTATAACACTTTTTCAACCATTTAACAACGCAATTTTAAAGATAATATATTACGATAATTACAAAATATATATAATCTGCCTGCTAATTACAATATATATATATATATATATATATATATATATATATATATTATATTATATTATAAGCAAGCTAATTAGAATATATAAACTTTGAAGACGTATGTTTTGAAATCCAGTAAAATTAAGGGTAAAAGTTGACGTGACGTAACAAGTGTTATATATTTTCACATTTTTCATATTTAATATTTTTTATAATTATTTAATGTATAATATTTTTATTTTTTATTTATAATTATAAGAATTTATTTTTTTAGTAATCATGTTATCCTTCAAAGTAGTTTGTTAAGCATTTGTTAAATTAAAAATATTTTTTCTAATAAATGATAGTTTTCAATATGATGATGATATTTTAATACAGTAATAAACACAATTAAATTACAATTAAAAAATTAATACTATGATAACTAAAAACCCGCTTCATAATTATATTATAATAATATAAATGGACTCTGGTTTACTAAAATAGAATTCTCATTTAGTTTTTATTAGGAAGTAAAGTTCGCTTACACCTATATATTATGTCTCACATGATATATTTTATTTTAATAATATAAAAATTTTCAATCCGAGATGTCCAAATATGATGTTATCTATTAATTAGTTTAATTTATCAAACAAACTACAAAAGAGAATTACTTTAAATATTGAGTTTGTATGGACCAAACTTAACCAATTGAGCTAAGATAGATTTAGTTTTATGTTTACATAAGAAAAACAAAAACAAAAACATAATATCAAGTCTAAAATGTATTAAACAAAAGTTGAAAAATAATTCGTCAATTCATTGATATGGGTGGAAGGAAAATAAGACTGAGATTATCAATAACTTTGGTATTAGTTTTTCAAACCACAAATAACAATTTTAATTTTAAAAATAACTTTGCCAAGTTAAATTTATAATTATTTTCAAACTAACAATTTTTTAATTTATAGGCTTTTAATAGGTTACGATATTAAATCTAACCCACATGTTTAAGGATCAAACAACCCTTTCTACTTAAAACTATGTTTATGATATTTTATTTTATATGTTACTCAAATTTCTTATATTGTGGAACTTAAAGTTAATTTAATTCTCCATACTTATAATTTATAAAATTATTTAGAAAATATTTAGTATTGAGTATTTTTATTAAAAACATTAGTATAATTGTAATTATTTTTTTTATGAATATTAATCATTTATTATAATTTTTTTTATATATTCACTAATTAAATATTCAATTTATAACTTCTTAAACACAAATATTTATATTGTACTACATATACTTAAGATTATCTCGGGTACTTAACTTGAGAACATCTCGACTTATATTACTAATATATTCTCATACTTATCTAATATTATCTTAGATTATACTTATATGATCGAGATTCCCTTGATCAATAGCATATCATGTCGACCATTACATTATGAAAAAAGTCCTAGTAGTTAAAACATGTTACTACGACATTAGGCAAATTAATTAAGGTGATTATATTTGTGTATCATGTCCAACCAGGTCAAAACGCATAAATATAGTATAAATAACACAATTCACAAGGTAAATTAATTACATATTCATTATTACAACATTTTTTATCATTTGACGCACACTCCTAACTTACATCAGATTGTCTTTTACAAGCACATTCCCTCTCAGCTTGAAACAATATATAAACTGAGAAATATCTCGACACTTAAAGGTTAAAGAGTGAAGATAATAACTTCTTGTGGAGTCTTTCCGGTGTATTCTTGAACCTACAAGAACAAAAACAAAACAACCTTATATACTTATATACTAAAGTATTTCAACTCCTTTCTCATCACAAATGCTACCATCAATTATGTATAATCATTAACTCCAACAACCTAAAATTTCACAACCAAATCATACATAACTTCAATGATTTACAACCAGTCAACATATGATCGTTCATCGTACAAATTCATAAAAAATCTCTCACTTGTACTTATTTCACATAACCATTTCAATCACAAGAAAAATAACAAGTAATTATTTTTAAAACATTAAGTAACAAGATGTAAATTTGGAACAATCTAATAAGAACATATCTATTATACTTCTTTATCATAATTAAAACAAACACAGATTGATTAATTGGACAAACTTAAGCTATTTAATAAATTTGACAAAGATGTCATTGAATAAATTTGATGTTACTGAGACTTTCATAACTCCTTAACACAAGAAGGTGAAAAAAACAAGTATTTTTGTTATTTTACATTGAAGAATTTTACAACAAAATATATAATTTTTCAACACATTTGGTGGAATATAAAATATAATTTTTTTTCTTAAATAATATAAAAATATCTTTCTTTTCGTTCACATATAGATTAATTTATTACAGATTGAGTTAAAAAAAAGTTAGCTCAACCTAATTTACTTTTTGTGAATTAAAAATTTTGTAACATGATAATATAGGTTGTTAAATTAGGTGAATTAACTCGCTTAAAAATGTTTTATTCTTCTAATTCATTTTATATATTTAATGCAACACAATTAAAGTGGATTGATCACACTTATATATATTTATAGTTATATAATTAAAGTGTTTTCCTATTTCATGAAATATTACTATAAAGATTATAATTAAAAATTGAGGTGTCAACTTATATAAAAAGGCAAATAAATAAACTAACTATAAAAGTATTCAAATATTATTGAGTAATATCTTAATTTTTAAGAATATCAAATTCTCAACCTATATTATTAGAAAGTGGGTTTAAGCCTAACTCAACCCCACAAAACCGGCTTGTAAGGTGAGGTTTGCATCCAATTATAAACTATGAATTGACCTTATCTCTAATCGATGTGGGACTTCCAACATATATAATTATAAGTAATAAATATTTCAAATGAAAAAATTATGAAGAATGGTAAAAAAATAACAAAAAGTTGTTGTCAGAAGATGATAAATAATAATATCTTCAACTTGTTTTAAACGGTTTGGTTTAACCTGTGAGTTAAGTGATTCAGATTGAATTTGACTCACATTTAAAGAATTGATTTTTTTTAATTCAATCTAATTCAATGGAACTCACGTGAGTGGACAACCAATTTTAATATCTCTAATTAAATTATAAATAATAACAAAAAGAAGATAAATTATAAATTATAAACTATTTTAAATAACGTTGTTTATAATTCATAAATTGAATTTTTAAATAAATTACTTCAAAATATATTACAAAAATATTTTTATACAGTTAGAATGAGGCTGTAATGTTATTAGAAAGTTCAGTGGTTTTTTATTATCATTAGTAAATTTTACTAAATTGAGGTAACATTTAAAAGAATTTTGAATTTGAGTTAGTCGTGTCAATTTTACGATTTCATAAAAATGAATTAAAACGATTTTATTTTAACTGTGATTTTATTAAATCAATATGACTTAAAAAAATAAAGTTGTCACAATTTAAACGACTGCAGTACATTTTATAAAAACGAAAGTCGATTTCAATATATTTCATAAAAGAATATGAAATTATGTCTCAAATTATAAATACTTTTATTTTTAGTTGTCTTCACTTAACATGATTTTATTTCAATTAAAACAAAATCGTTTGAACATAGCACAACATGATGAAATTAAACATGGTAAAAAAAGAATTTAGTAATAGTCGCGACGATCCTGAGTAACCTAATATTGGGGTACTTTATCCGGTCCCTTTAATTCAAAGTATATCCTTTTCTCTTTTCAACCCAAATTTCGGAAAAAAACAATTTAACGTAAATCATCACCTGGAAGGAGCAAAATCCACGTGTCTAACGCAAAGATAAAAACGAGTGTTTTTCTTTTCCTTTCTTGTTTGCGTACGCTTGAACAAGAGCAGTGAAGAAGAAGCCTCTCCGGCGATCTAAGGTTTCGGTGATGGCGGAGCAGCACCGTAAGAGAACGCTGGATTCAGGTTGGCTCGCAGCAAGGTCCACTGAGGTGCAATTCACCGGAACCCAGCTCACCACTACGCACCCTCCAACTGGCCCCACCTCACCATGGATGGAAGCTCTCGTTCCAGCAACGTAATCACAATTTTTTTTATCTCCATTTCTGTTATTTTACTTTCATACAATGTTGACTTGATTCCACACAATGTGACATAACATCATAACAGTGTTCTGGCGACCTTGGTGAAGAACAAAGTTGTGCCCGATCCTTTTTATGGACTGCAAAATGAACATATCATTGACATTGCTGATTCTGGAAGAGACTATTACACCTTCTGGTTCTTTACAACCTTTAACTGCAAACTTGTACGTGTTGTGATTGTTCTCTTGTACATTTTACAGATTTGGATTTTTAAGTGGTACCCTTTGACTTTAATTTCATACTCCTTTTTTTGGCTTATGCTGATATTTTTGTTTTTTCAAGTTTGTGAGATTAGTTTTCCAATAGTAGGCCAGTATAGTATACAGTGCGTAAGGTTTTAAAGTGTGGTTAGTCACAGACTTACAGTTGTGGTTTAGTTATGATCTGGGATATTTCAAAAGTTTGTTGACAGATGTGGCTGATGTAGCTTGAATTTGCAGTTGTGGAGAGTCCATTTTTAAAACCTTTCTAGTATCTCAACAATAATCTTCTTTTGAATATACGATGGCGGTTTCTTATTTTGATGGAAGGGGGCATCACTAATTACTTGACTCCTTTTCATTTGCAGTCAAACAATGAACACTGTGATCTGAACTTCCGTGGAATCAATTACTCTGCTGATGTGTATTTGAATGGCCACCAAATCGTCCTACCAAAAGGGATGTTTCGGAGGCATTCCATTCATGTCACCGATTTTGTTCATGCTGATGGCACAAACCTGCTTGCTGTTCTTGTTCATCCTCCAGATCATCCTGGGAGAATTCCTCCCAAGGGGGGACAAGGTGGTGATCACGAGGTTGGAAATTAAATTCATACTTCTAATCAATTAATTTTATTCTTTTAACTACTTAACCTTTCTGTTACATGTAACCTTTAGATTTCAATTTCAAGTGTTTCCTAATTTCTGGAATCAATTAGGACTACAGTGAAAGAGGAAGAGGAACAATGCTTTGTTGTTGCGTACTGGATATCTAATTCATTTTGTTCGGGGTTATTTTGTAGATAGGAAAAGATGTGGCCACACAATATGTTGAAGGTTGGGATTGGATGGCTCCTATAAGGTGACATTGCTAATACTTGTATAGATGTATTGATGTGTGATCATTGGCTTTTTGATCCAAAAATAAATATTGACTTTTTCTTTGTTTTCTGAACTAAAACATGTAATTCTTTTTCTACAGCAATTTTAGCATTAGATATTGAGTTCAAAATTTGGAGAGTTGGAAGTAAGTACATCTATGACTAATGCGAGTTTTTAATATGATTGCAGAGATAGGAATACTGGAATATGGGATGAAGTTTCTATTTCTGTTACTGGGGTGAGTAGCATTAATTATTTAATTACATCCCGAAGTCTTCACCATTGGTCTTTTAATCAATTTAAGATTTCCCACTGAGACCAATTTCGGAGGCCTTTCATTTTCCTTCCCGACTCTTCTGTGTTTATTACATTTTTGCTATAACTAGTTTTTTTTTGTAGTTCATAGCAAATATTGATGAACTTCAAGTCCAATCATAGGCTGGCTTCATGAAATATTGTCTGGGGAGTCCTCGATATGTTTGGAAAACTAAACCAGGAAATTGCGGAGGCATAGAATTGCTATGCTCTTTTTAGCTTTTAGTGCAGTCCATAAATCAACAAACCCGATTAAATATTCTAGAGTTTTGATTGTCTTTCTTTTATAGACAATGGTGCTTGTAGTTGTTCCTTGGTTGAATAATTTCATTGTCTGTGTTTGGTGCAGCCCGTAAAAATAATTGATCCGCACTTGGTTTCAACATTTTCTGATGACTACAAGAAGGCGTATCTACATACAACGATTGAATTGCAAAACAGAAGCTCCTGGACTGCTCAGTGTTCTCTGAGTGTCCAAGTGACAATAGAACCCGAGGATAGCATTATCTTGGTAGAGCATCTTCAATCTCAAAATCTTTCTATACCCGCAAACTCACGGGTGCAATATACATTTCCTGAGGTTAGTGATTGTATTCATTATGCTTGTGACAAATTTTGTTTCATTGCGCGTACACCTTTATTACATTTGAAGAACAACTTTATCAATGAATTTGGTTATTTTAGTAAATTTGTTCAATTTCAGACCCTATTCTCTTGGTTCTTAGACATCATTGGTATATGTTTATGTATATGGCTTACATCATGTGTCTGTGGTATATAAGTTTGTCTAACTTTTAGATAACTCTAATTTACTGTAATTATAATTGAAATGTACTATCATTTCTTGAGCTTGTAATGTAACCAGACAATCTTTACTACACTGCTAATTGTGTTTAGGTTAAATGGATCTTATATTTCCTTACCTATCATAGGAACAAAGGTTCAGATATGATTGGATAAATTTGATAAATATACATTAGGAATTGTCAAGACATTGGATTCCATAATTTGTAAGTTATTACTTGATGTCTTTCTTTACCGGTTATGCTTGATGTGTATGATCTGGAGTAACAAAGCTGATGGCCAAATACTTAGATAAGCCAACTGATCAAAAGTAGCCAAGTTATCATAGGGAAACCCCTGCCCCCTTTTTTACATTGAGTGTATGCAATCCTGGATAGATATAACAATAAAGCATGTAGAAACATTTAAACCAACCCAAGTGATCATAGGGACAACGCTATTTCTTTATTTGGCATTGCACACATGCAAGCCTGTTATTTTGCACATGTTGGGGCTTTAGTTTTAACGTTTCTTTTCAAGTTCTAATGATGCAAATTAACAGCTTATCTTCTCCAATCCGTATTTATGGTGGCCGAATGGAATGGGAAAGCAATCTTTGTATGATGTTGTTGTTAACATTGATGTTAAAGGATTTGGTGAATCTGATTCATGGAGCCATCACTTTGGATTCCGCAAAATTGAGAGCCATATCGATGATGCTACTGGTGGAAGGTAAGGTGATTTCTCAAATTTAATCAATGTTGTATTTATCTACCTTTTACTTGGTAGAATTGATTCAATTTTTAAATTGTTTCTGTATATGTTTTGTTGTGTGCATTGAATATCATAGATTATTCAAAGTTAATGGAGAACCAATTTTTATTCGAGGGGGTAACTGGATATTGTCTGATGGACTTCTGCGGTTATCAAAGAAGCGGTATAGTTCAGATATTAAATTTCATGCAGATATGAATTTTAACATGATTCGGTGCTGGGGAGGTGGGCTGGCTGAAAGACCCGAGTTTTATTATTACTGTGATTATTATGGCCTTCTGGTAAGTTAAAACTGCTACCAGATCCTTATTTTTGCTTATATATGCATGCCATCAAGTTAACATCCAAATTTCAATTTTTGCTTATATATGCATGCCATCAAGTTAACATCCAAATTTCAAGGCCACTTTAGAAGGGTAGAAAGAAATGGTTTACATTAATGTGATAGAATCCCCTCAATGTGTCTATGCACAGCTGAGTAACATATATGCATGTATGGTTTGTCACGTTCTCTCATTTATGGGTACTTTAGTGTGGATATAGCAGTGACTTGAATGACTCAAACACCCTGCTAAGGGCAGGTTTTTATAGTTCACCTGGTTATTTAATACATTTTATAATTCCTCTAATGTTTTAGTCTTATGTTGTTTAAGTGGAGATTTGATTCTAATCTTCTTTTTCTAAAACCCATTATTTTGTCTGGGTTTCTTGATAGTGATTTTAAGTGAATGGTTGTTATGTGGTGATTATGATGTTGGGGATACCCAGATTGTGTTTCTGAAAAGTGACGCTACTCCTGCTACAGCTAGACCAGGTGGTCACTGATGATTTATCTGGTTTGAAGCTTAGACAAAGTTTTACCATATAATCCTTGGTCCTGTCCAATATCTTGTGTTCATGTTTATACTACATTAGTAGCAGTGTTGGTTTAGAAAATTTATCTAGTTGCTGGCTGAGTTTTGTAGGTGTGGCAAGAGTTTTGGATTACTGGGGATGTTGATGGACGTGGTGACCCAGTATCTAATCCAGATGGTCCTCTGGACCATGATCTTTTCTTGTTTTGTGCACGAGACACAGTTAAGCTTCTAAGAAATCATCCTAGTCTTGCCCTATGGGTGGGGGGAAATGAGCAAATTCCACCAGCTGATATAAACGCTGCTCTAAAATATGATCTAAGGCTTCATCCTTATTTTGAAAGTAAGGATGAAAGCAGCAAACCCGTAGGAGATTTGTCCCCAACACCGTCAGATCCTAGTCAGTACCTTGACGGCACACGGATTTACATACAAGGTTCAATGTGGGATGGGTTTGCTGATGGGATGGGGAACTTCACTGATGGTCCTTATGAAATTCAAAATCCTGAAGATTTCTTCAAGGACGATTACTATAAGTATGGGTTCAATCCAGAGGTTGGTTCTGTGGGAATGCCAGTTGCAGCTACCATACGAGCAACAATGCCTCCAGAAGGTTGGAAGATACCATTGTTTAAGAAACTTCCCAATGGTTATGTTGAAGAAGTTCCAAATGCCATATGGGAATACCATAAATATATTCCTTATTCAAAACCAAACAAGGTTCATGATCAGATTCAACTTTATGGTGATGCAAAAGATCTTGATGATTTTTGTTTGAAGGTAAGAAGAGAGTAGAAACCTTATCCTGTTGGCCACTAGTGATGAATATTTCATCATCCTATTTCTCTTGATCTTTTTCTTTTTTGCTGAATTGATGTTTAATTTAGATGCTATAATCTCCTCAGGCTCAACTTGTTAACTACATTCAATACAGAGCTCTTCTTGAGGGATGGACTTCTCACATGTGGAGCAAATATACAGGTGTATTGATATGGAAGACACAAAATCCTTGGACTGGTCTGAGAGGTCAATTTTACGACCATCTACTTGATCAAACAGCAGGTTTCTATGGCTGTCGGTGTGCCGCAGAACCAATTCATGTACAGCTTAATCTTGCTACATATTTGATAGAGGTAAGTATCGAAATGAAGTTCTAGTTCTATGAGTAGGTCATATAAGTAGTCATGTTATTTTACCGATTTGATAATATATTTTTAAAATTTAAAATTTAAAATTGAGATTGGAAGTCAAAAGTGGCCAGTTAAAAAGATTTGAAGGATAATGAAATTGTGGAAAATTGTTTGATTATAATTTTCTTTTCAATTTATGCATGATTTTCTAATAAAAGAGTAAATCTTTAAAGGCTGTGTATTTCTTTATCTTCCTCCCCAAAACAGGTTGTTAATACTACATCAAAAGAGTTGTCTAATGTTGCCATTGAAACTTCCGTGTGGGATCTTGAAGGAACACGCCCGTACTACAGTCTTAATGAAAATCTCTCTTTTCTGCCAAAAAAAGTAGCACCTATTATTGAGATGGAGTATCCAAAGTCAAAAGATCCAAAGCCTGTCTACTTTCTTCTTCTCAAACTCTATAACATGTCAGATAAAAGTGTTATATCCAGAAACTTTTACTGGTTGCATCTTTCTGGTGGAGATTACAAGTTATTGGAGCCATATAGGGAGAAGAAAATACCTCTCAACATAACATCGAAGGTTTCAATTGAAGAATCCGTTTATAATATCCAAATGCATGTGACAAATTCATCTGAAAGACCAGAGTCAAGAAGCTCAACAGTTAGGCCAAGTGATGGTTTTTGTGGCACACAATCACTGGAAACTCCACATTTTAGTGTTGGAAGAGAACATGAAACTGTTTTGTTGAAGGGGATACACGGATGTTTTTCTGGGAAAAGTGACGGTCTGAAAGTTACAGAGATAAAGGGATCTGATGTAGGCGTTGCTTTCTTTCTTCAAATTTCTGTTCATACTTCAAAGAAGAACAGCAAGGAAGGGGAAGAAGACACAAGAATTCTTCCTGTTCATTACTCTGATAACTACTTTTCACTGGTCCCTGGAGAGACCATGCCTATAAATATATCCTTTGAGGCTCCTCAGGGTGTCACTCCTCAAGTACTTCTTCATGGCTGGAATTACAATGGAGGTGAACTCATTTATGAAGTTGTATAAAACCCCCTGAAATTATCAGGGATTGTTGTTCTGGTATATCTTGCCATTAAAAAATGCATCATAAAGAGAGACCTTCGTGATTTCAATTTTTTTTGTTGGTTTACTATACCTTAAAAGGCTAATATATCCAATGGTAAACCTCTGCAATTAAAATAAAAGAGAACAATGCATGTGTGTAGTTGCAAGTTCTTAAATTATGACAATTTCAATGCAGACATAAACTTAGTGATAACATTTTTTTTACAAACATGATAATGGAAATTATTTAGATTTTGCGGACACCTTCACGCTCTTTCACTTGTGAACTTTTGACTTTCTTAAATTTCTTCTGAAAAAAACAATGAAGAGTGAAAATAATTGCTTCGGCTTTGTCCGACTCTCACTCTATCTCCCATTAACAGTGTTCCAAAATATGACAACTGTCTAACTTTGTCTTATAAATAATTGTCTTAATAATGTAAAAACTGCTCCATAAATGAAAAAAAAGAAGAAATTATACTATGATTTATAATGTAAAGTATAATATAATCTAATCTAAAGATTACACATTTACCAGTTCTATGAACTCCCAAAATACCAAAACACAGAATGTAATAGTTTGTAACTACTAATTACTACATGATTCTGCAGCTCTCAACATTCTCATCACTGAAAGTATGAGTAATAGGATCAGCCATTGGGTGAGATGGCATAGGAGGTGGTGCCATGTAGTTCATAGACGGATGTGGCCTACCATACATCATGTTTGTTGGATACATGTTGTTCATATTTGTTTCATGTTGATAATGATGTTGATGCTGATGTTGTGGTTGGTTCATCATCATAGCCATGTATTGCTGCTGCAGAAGGTTATTATATGGAACATGCTGCATCTGCATTCCTTGATGTCCCATTGCATCACCCTGCAATGCCTGATACCCTTTTTGGCTTGGATCCATCTGACCTACTTTGCCATTTTTATGAAGAAGAGGAGTCTTGTCATAATCAAGAAAATCAAAATCATTTTTACCATTGCTATGGTCCTTCATTTTTCCTTCCTTGTTTTTCTTATTTCCACTTTCATTGCTTTGGTTCTTGCTACTGGTATAAGTTACTTCTTCTAATCCAACCTTTTTGCTCTTTCCCCCAAAGCTTAGAAACCTACCTAGCAATCCACCATCCTTTTTTTTAATCTCATCTTTCTTCTTCTTTTTACCTTTTTGGCTACTTTTCTTCCCTTCATTATCATCAACTTTGGCTTCATTGTAATTCCCACCTTTGCCCTTGATTAGCATTGCTTGATCAATGTCACCACCTTTCTTATCACTTCCATTATTGTTCCTACTCCCACCAGCATTGTCTTTATGGCCATTATTAATGGCAGGCCCATTCATTACACCAGCAGGCCCATGAGGCCCACCTCCATCTCCCATCTTTGGCATCATCTTATGATGCATTGGATTGCCATGCCCATACCCATGCCCATGGCCTATTACTTCATCTTCATCTTCCTCTTCATCATCATAGTCATCTAAACTGTCCTCATATTCATCAAAACCATCATCACTAGCTTCAAACTCCTTCTCTGGTAAGTTGAACCTAACAGATTTTTGTTCCTTGACAGGTTCCTTGAGATCTTGAATCCCTTTCATGTTTGTGAAGTGTGCCATTTGACCAACTTGACCTTGACCTTTACCTCCTCCACCACCATCACCACCTTTCTGACCCTTCTGGTTTTGGGACTTAATGTCCCTTCCCACTTTGTTGTTATCAACTTGCAAGGTCTGGAATTTAGGGTTGATGTGATGGTTCCTATTCTCTCCACCCCATATCTCAGCATGTTTCCCTCCCACCTTTATCTTTTTCACCAGTTTCTCTGGATCCACATCCCCTGCCACTACCACTTTCCCTCCACCTGCATCTATTTTCACGGAATACACACCTGCACAACAACAATAACAATTTCTTTTACAGGCAAATGAATCTAATCTAATGAAGATTAGACCAAGTAAACTTGAAGAACCCAGATAATATAATCTGTATAAGGGAAGTTGCAAACCACAAAAAGCAGGACATGTTGATTAACTGACATGGTAATAAAGTTGAGAACGAAACATGTTAACATGGAAAGAAATTTTGAAATAAGAAACAAAAAAAGAAGTGTGCTAAGATTAATGTACCATCGATTTTCTGCAGGATTTTCTTAACTTTCTGTGCACAGCCATCACAGTCGATATTAACCTTGAGAACACAGGTCTAAAAGGAGACCAAAAACAGCAAAAACGGTTCAGAATTAACATTCCATGGGCCCAAAAACCAGACACAAACATAACTGTAACAAAAACAGTACTAGAGAATGAAGTGTGTAGTGTACCTGAATTTTCAGCAAGTCCTGTTTACTCATTCTTAACAGAAGTGAGAGAAGAGAGAGCAAAAGGGAAAGAAAAAAGTAGTGTGAAAGATAAGGAAGAAGAGTGTTGAAGAAGACAGTACTAATTTTGTGTGTGTTCAAGTTTCTATAGAGTGTGCAGACAGTGACTATTGCAGAAGACAGTTCCTTTATTTATAGAAAATAGAAGGCGGTCATAGACATCAAATAAACAAAAAGGGGAACAATGAGTTGTCTTTCACATACAAGGCGGTGGTGGAAGCTTCATTCTCAAACCTGCATTAAGCAAAAAAAGAAAAATCATTGTTCAATAATTAAGGTCTCTCACTAGCTTTTTTGTTTAGTTATTAATAAAACTATATACTGTATCACCGGACGGATCCGACTGTAAAGATTCATATTAAATACCTAATTTAAGGAAAGTTAATACAAGGATCATCAGTCTACTCTAGTCTAGATTGATGATCAAAACATTTCTGATCAAAACATTTCTTAAGAAATATTAAGAATCAATTTTAGAAGTAAATACCAATTAATATAATAGATTGAGATTGAATCGTGATTAACACCTTACTAATTTTATATTTATCTCAAAAGTTATAAATAAAAGTTAAAAAGTAAGAATAAAGAATATATAATTATATTTATTATAAATTTAAAACTTTGTTCTGATTTTATTTAGATAATTTATTCATTTATTGATTTGAGTATCGAATTACTTTTGTACGTACTTTTGATTTGGAACAAAAAAAAAACGAATTTGGATTATAAATAAATTTTACTACTCTAATGGTTAAAGAGTAAAAATATAAATGTGTTTCATAGAATTGTTCGAACCACCTGAAATAAAAATTAACTTGAAACTTTAAAGGAAGGTTTAAATGTTCTTCCTACCATGTTTAATACTTTTATATGGTTTAAAAGTAAAAATGAAATCATATATTTTTTTCTATTTTTTAAGACGTGTTTTAAAAATAAATAGTTCTAATTTCTTCTAAAATATTTATTGACTCTCTTGACTTTCGTACAATTTTAAGATGTTACTGTTAAAGAAATACGCTTGACATTTAATATAATGTAAATTATGTTAAACTATAATTTGATTAGAGCAAATTTTATCTTTTAAAAAAATAAAAATCTTGAAAATTAATTAAAAGTTGATGTGACCAACGTATATGAATTTAAATTAAAATGCATGTTGTAGTATATACTCTGTATTGAGACAGTGTTGCGGAAGAATCTGCACTTGCAATGGGTACGATGGTTGGTACAGTGGGTGACATATGTTCTTTTGGAATACAGATAATGGGAAAAAGACAAAACCTCATTTTAGTGATCCTTGTGTTTTAAGTTATCCAAAGGACATTTTTATGCACCCATAATTTCCATGTGGGTCTGTGTTGAATCACTCGTGAATTTGTGTTCTGAATTCTATATTTTAGGAGATATTTTTATACGATAAAATAAATTTTGGAAGTAAAAATACTTTTAAATTATATAAAATTAAATATGTTTTTAGTCTCTAAATTATGAAACGAATTTATTTTTAATCCCTTTTTTAAAGTAAGGTACATTTTAATCTTTTTTTTGAGAAAAACTTAATTTTTTGTCCTTTAAAACTAACATCGTTAAAAACCGACTGATGTGACTAACGATAGTGTGTCACGTTATTTTTTTTTTCTGACACCAGTTAATCTTTCTCAGTTCCTCTCCCTTCCTCTCTCTCTCCGATTCTACCACAATCACCTCCGACGCCACCTCCAACACCTCCGACACCACCATCAACCGCGAAACTCTCATGCGCAACCACCCTCCACCACACTCACCTCCATGGACACCGTAAAACCTCCATCTCCAGTGTCCAAAAATCTCTCCAAATTATGTATCAGTTCATCTTCTTCCACCACCATAGATACCCAAATCAAAAAACTAAAAGCATCCAAACCTTCATCGCGATCTCTTCCATCATTAACCCAATTCGCACAAGAATCGCAAACATGCAAACAAAAACTAAATTTTGAATTAGGTTTATACTAATGTTCTTTAATATAAAATTTTACTTTTTAATTACACAATTTAAAAATAAAAAAAAATCATATAATTTGAAAGTTAAAAATAATTTTCAAAAAGTTTGTTTTTTTTATGTAAAAATAACTTTTAACTGGTATAATGTAAAAGTAAAAAAATCACTTTTAGATACAAATTGGAAATAAAAGGAAAATCGGATTATATAATTTAAAAGTTCAAAAATCTTTTAAATTGCATAATCTAAAATTTCATACTTTGGATTATTTAATCTAACATTCTTTAAAAAAAAGTAATTTTTGGATTTCATGCAGATTTTTAGGGTTATATAGTTTGAAAGTTAAAAATAATTTTCAGATTATAAAATTGAAAAACTTAATGTTAAAATAATTTTTAGAATAGAAAAAATGGATTATATAATTTAAAAGTCTAAAAGTCTTTAAATTGTATAATCTAGGATTTAAAGCAATTTCTGAATTACATAGTTCAAAAATTATTTTTTAATATTAAGTATGAAATTTCATATTTACGGAGGTGATGAAAAGAAAAAATATTGGTGTGCAAAAGAAATCCTCCAAAAGGAACCTGTTTTGGTTTTTGCACTTCTGAGTTCAAAGTTTATAAGAAGCATGCTTCAATTCTTACAAGTGGACGGCACAAAATTATGTTTATAATATTTTAGGTTTAATTAATATTTTAGTTTTCTTATTTATGTTTTTAATTTGTTTTAATTTTTATAATTTTTATTTGATTAAGTCTATATCTTTATAAATAAAACTCAATATGACCATTTTTTTTAGTATGTTATATGTCATTGAGTATTTTTTATTTAAAATATGTCACGTGTTAAAATTAAAGAGATTATGTATATATTTTGAAAGATATTTTAAGATATATTTGTTGGTATAAATATTCAAATATATGTAATAAAATCTCAATATTTTGATTATGTCATGATATTTCTTAATAGGGTTAAATATGTTTTTAGTCCCTAAACTATTGGTCATTTCTGGTTTTAATCCCTCTTTCAAAATAAGGTACAATTTGGTCCTCATTTTTTTCGAAACTTTGGTTTTAGTCCTCTAAAACTAACACCGTTAAAATTTAGTTGATGTGGCTAACGGTAGACTGACACACTATTTTTTTTTTCAAGTGTTTCTCACCATTTCTCCCTCTCTCTCTTCCTTCCATCTTCCACCCAACTTCATCTTTCACAGCATCTCCGATCACAAAGCTGGCAACTTCTCAACCAAAGCTGGTAGCCCATCTTTTGCATCTGGAAGGAAAAAGTACATGGTGTAGCTCTCCTTGGAATTGTTCCCTTATCGACTTGATGGTCTGTTTTTGTAGTTCTCCTCATTGCTGTCTGTTACAGTCGTATTTATGTGGGAATTTTTTTTTTCAAAAACTTAAACACTTTTATTGAAATGCATGAGATAAAAGGGGCACCTGTCCATTTATACAATTGATTTTAAAAATGAAGAAGAAATGAGAAGAAAAAGGAAGAAGTTCCTCTGAGATCTTATGCATAAAAGATAATTTGCAGAAGTTTTCCCATATTAGGTTCTCCAAAAACTAGCCAAAACACTTTTATATGAAGAAAACAAGGAAAGAGAAATAAGCGCAAGCTAAAATTAGCTTCGATATCTGGATAAGATAAATGATTTAATTACTCCAAAAGCAGAAATTAGTTTATGCATATACCTAATTTTATGTTGGTAGAGAAACTTATTTTATTTATTTGTTTTCTTATTTTCCTCTTAAACAAGTCTTCATCTAAACATTGACATTAGACTATGATCAATGCCACCTTCAAACCAAAATATTTAGTACAAATTTCAATAGCATTGTGTGTGACAGTGTGGATGCTTTTTCATCCTTTTGAAAGCTTTAGCTATTTATAAGTATGAAATGCTTCTTATTCTGTTGATACAACCTTGCCACTGCCCATAAAATATGGAAAACATCCAATTGATGTCTTTGTAGTCATTACCAATTTAAAATTGATCCAAGCATCTTCATTTAATCACTGGACTTGCTAGTCTTTTCGAGTTTGTGACCATGTGCCAACCAGTGCTGCAATAACTTAACGAACCTCTGGTCTTTTGCTCCCGTAATGTAGTACTAGATAGAACACAAATCTCTCGATCCATCGTCAAGTTGATTGTAGAGCACCACGACTGTCAACTTCCCTTGGAATTGTTCCCTTATCGACTTGATGGTCTGTTTTTGTAGCTCTCCTCATTGTTGTCCATTTATACAATTGATTTTAAATTTGATAATAATTTTAAATTTCTAAGGCTGTTGAAGTGGCCAATGAAGTTAATTCTTGGGCCGAAAAGGAGACAAATGGCCTTGTAAAAGAACTTCTTCCTGCTGGATCTGTTGACAGTACAACCAGACTCATCTTTGCAAATGCACTGTACTTCAAAGGAGCGTGGAATGAGAAGTTTGATGCTTCAATTACAAAAGACCATGATTTTCACCTTTTTTATGGCAAATCAGTCAAGGTTCCCTTTATGACTAGCAAGAAGAAGTAATTCATAAGGCCTTTTGAGGGTTTTAAAGTCCTTGGTCTTCCCTACAAGCAAGGCGAAGATAAACGCCAATTCACCATGTACTTTTTCCTTCCAGATGCAAAAGATGGGCTGCCAGCTTTGGTTGAGAAGTTGCCACCTTTGTGATCGAAGATGCTGTGAAAGATGAAGTTGGGTGGAAGATGGAAGGAAGAGAGAGAGGAAGAAGTGGTGAGAAACACTAAAAAAAAAATAGTATCTCAGTCTACCGTTAGCCACGTCAGCTAAATTTTAACGGTGTTAGTTTTAGAGGACTAAAACCAAAGTTTCGAAAAGAATGAGGACCAAATTGTACCTTATTTTGAAAGAGGAACTAAAACCAGAAACGACCAATAGTTTAGGGACTGAAAACATATTTAACCCTTCTTAATATCATATATTTATATAATATTTGGAATATCAGGTAAGATATCACGTTATTGTTATTATTTCGCTAATTATCATATATATAGTAAGTTATTATATCTGTTAATATTATCAACAAGCATTATGGGACCCAGAAATCCTATAAATACACATGGTATTTCACTAGGAAATACACACACAATTTTCTCATACTCTCTCTTTTATTCATAAAGATCCAAAACATTATTACTAACTTGAGTGTCGAATAGTGTTTTGTGGATGGATTTTTCCTTTTTAAATAATGAGAGATTCAATTCCAATCATGAGGAACATTCAAGTCACTGTTAAGATTTTGTCACCTGTTCAAAGGTTCACACATCGAATCTCGATAAGAACATTTGACCCTCAAAATGGGGCCGAAGTAAAACTTCCTTCTGCTTCCCCTTTTTATTCCATATTTATGCAAGATGATAAGTCATTTCTAGGAGGGATTGTGAAAATAGTTCATGTGTACTGTTATATCTCTTAATACATAAGTCATGAGAAGGGTGAATACCTTGCCTATTAAAATTATTATAACAATGAATAACAATAATAAACTTTACAAGTTCAAAATGTGATAGTCTCCTCCTAAAGCTAGGTTGGGCCAAAGCAATAAGATAAAACTATGAAAGTGGAAGTGGGGGCAGAAGATAGAGGTGGAAGTGGTGGAATGAAAGTAGTTGATGGTTCTCTTGAGAGGTTGAGTCAACTCTAGAGAATGTTGATTAGAGAAGACCACATGTTGTAATATAATTCTTGCACTTTAGAATGGCAACATTAACTTTTTATTATTAGGATTTACTTTACTGAAATAAGTTTCTCAATTATATTGATTTGAATATTTTTAAAAGTTAGAAAAAATAGTCTAAAGTTGGAATTGCAATGAAAGGATTTTGAAGCGAAGAATAATAGATGATATATCAAATCGTGTATAAAAAATTTGAACATTTATCATATTTGCAATCTATTTGTAACAGAGTTTTATAATATTGAATTATTAAAAAACATATGTAAGGTTTCTAATTTGATAGGTAATGATCCATTCTCTTTTTTTTTTTATTTAGTGACCACTGCTACTGAGGATATAAATAGAAAAGATTTTAAATAGTAGTAAATAAACATATATATTATTTTAGAATAAAAATTATTTTTATTATAAATTTTAAAAATTAATAAATATTCTTATTTTCTTTCATGTATTAAATAGGTATAAATAATAATTTGTATTTGCATTTTATACGTTCAGTATGCTAGGGATGTAAGCATTGAAAAAATAAAATTAAGAGAATTTTAAATGTAATCAAACCCAAATGTAAGCCAATATGCCAAACATACAAGTCAAAGTCAAAGAAAAATTATGGATAACTTAAATATAATAAGTGTGATTGAAACATAAGAAGTATGAATCAACCATGGACCAATCTAGGTCGTTGATTTAAATCTAAATTTGAATTCTAAAATTCAAAAAGTCCTTCTTGCTTCCTTAAAATTCTTGACCAAGGATTTCAACATTGGTATGTAAATTTAAATATAAATTTATATACATTTATTTTTAATTAAGCTTCGAATTTTTGGATTGAAGAAGTTATACATAGTTCATTATTTTTTTTTCATAAGCAAAGTTTAGATACTAATTGAATCGATAGATATCTATAAAGTTTTTTTTTAAGATGAAATTTTTTTCTTGATCGAGTTTTAAATTTAATGATTAGATATCAACTAACCACTTCATCTTATTTTTACTATTTTTTTTTTATATTCTCTTAACGTTAAACAGTTCCGTATATAGCACCAAGAAAATATAAGTTTAATCTACACATAAAGATATTAATATAATATTCAATTTAAAGCTTTAAAACAATAAATATATATTTTATTTATCTTTATTTAATATAAAATTTAAACTCACATAGTATTCTCAACAAACACATGATCATACATCCTCCTCATTCTCTCACCTTACCTTAATCACAATAAAAATGTTATAAGATAATAAAAAAATGGGTTTAGGTAATAGAAATTCATAAAATTACCTAAAGTATTTCAAAATAGAAGAGTATATGAAGGAGGAGAAAAGGATTTCACAAAACATAAATGTATGCTAAAAGGTAGAATGAATTTAACAATAAGAAGTGTGGAAACTAAAATGGTTGCATGATTGATCATTCAAGAGTTTCATGATCGAATATTGCAAAACTAAAATTTTTGTTTGGTTGAGTGCAATCATAAAGAGATGACAAGTTAAAGAAAGTTAATTTATAAAAGAAAAGTTGAATTGACACTAAAGTCAAAGGAATATAGTATCATATTGTGTGTACACTAGTTTGGATTCAAAAACCAATCACCAAAATTCTTAGTAAAAAAGCAGAAGGAAAGTGGGTTGCTATTGCCATAGTTTAATTTAGAGCACGAAATAAAGGAATTTGATTCTTGCAGACAAAGAGAATAGATTCACTTTTTGGAATACCTTTGTTGTGTGTCTTTCTCAAACGCGTTTATAAGGGAAAAGCTTAAAAAACCAAATATGTAGACAAATAGAATCTGTCCTTCTTTAACCACGTAAGAGAGAGAAATAACTGCGAAAAAGAAAAAAATAAAAAGTTAAATTGACTGTTTTCTTCACTTATTGTATATTTTTCGGAATTCTATCGAAAAACAAAACAATTTCTTCATGCCAGTGTAGCAGAGTCGAGAAAAATGATGTTGTCTTGAATGTCAAGACAAAAATGGAAGGGAAAAGTATGAGGTTTAGTTGATAAACATTTTGAATTGAATAACAATTTTATTTCTACGCTAATTTAATTTAACAACAAAAATATATATATATATATATATATATGGTACAAATACTTCTTTAAATACGATACAAATAATTTCAGAAAAAGAAGTTACTAATTAATTTATTATGTTTAAATAATTTTTTGAAAGTATAAATTAGTTGAAAGTGTTTAGTTCAGTGAAATATTTTTCTAAATAGACATTGATAATGTTTTTTTATCACTGTAAAATCTAAACTTAACAATTAACTAAATAGCTAAATCTTGAAATATGTCAAAATTACCACAAATCAACACGCTAAACTAACTTATTAATAACACACGCCCCTTTACAATTTTTCCAGCCAAAATGAAACTTTGAAGAAAAAATAAATAAAAAATAGAAAAGTTACATGGCCAAACTCCCCCGATTAAACCGGTGGCCGAGCCGAGTCAACGGCCGTCGGCGGCATAATCGGCACGGTGGATGACGATGACATTCTTTCAACATCGTTGTTCCGCACCCTGGGGGACCTAATAGACAGTGCCCTAGCGAAAAACGGCGCAGCTACCGAAAATATCCATCGGTCCGATTTCAAACTCCGGTCCAACCGCCTCGAATGTTTCCCCCGACTACTCCCTTCTCCTCCGATTCGGTAACCCCGCCTCGAACTACCTTCCCTCGGTAACACGATCAAGCTACTTGCACGATGCAATTGCCGGTTTATTAGTTGCTTGCGAACCTCCAAAGGAAGTACCAGAGTGAACCGGTCCGTATTTTCTCCCGGTTGGACGATCGAGTGCCCAGTCGAGTGCGACTTCGAGAACCGGCGCGGCCGGTTCGACCGAGATCCACGTGTGCGGTTCCGGTTCAGCGTTTTCTCCAGAGAAAGAACTTTCGGTTCGTTCAAGAAACGGTCAGAGTCCGTGTTTTGCTGCTCTGGCGTGGCTTCTACGGCGTCGTTTTGCGCTTCAAGGTCCGGCGTTAACATTTGGGGATCGGGAACAGCAGCAACACCGTTGTTGGCGTCAGATTCCTGTGATTCTGTCGGTACGAGGTTGGCGCGGCACACGGGACACGTGGTGTGGGAGCTCAACCACTCGTCTATGCAATCGGGGTGGAACACGTGGTCGCACTTGGGGATCAAACGCAGCGTTTCGGTGTCTTCAAACTCGCACAAACACACCGCGCATTCCAAGGGTTCTTTTCCGATCTTGTGGATCTTGACCTCGGAGTATTCGAGGGTGGGGAAGGTTTGGATGACGGCGGGATCAAGGCCACGCGCAGCTCTTCTGGAGCGTGCGGACGTGAGAGGCCCAACGCTGTTGGAAGGCGTATCGGCGCAGTGGCGTACGTAGACGGAGAAAACGGCCATGACGAAAAGCGCCGCCACTAATATGACGATTATTGCGGCTAGAGAGGGGTTGAAGGTGTTTAGTCTTGGGTCGGTGTTTTCATTGGGCGAGGGCTGGGACTGCGCGACGGCGATTGGAATTGACGCCGCCACCACCACCTGGAGGAGGAGGAGGAATTGGGTTGCGTGATGGCGGTGTTTCATCATCTTGTCGAATGAAGAGAGTGAGACAAAGGCTCTGTTGTTTGTGTTATTTAAAAGAGAGTGTTGCTGTTGGTCATAGTGTGTGTGCTTTCTGCAAACGCGCGCTACAGCTGCCTTTGGAAGCTTCCACTGAAAATGCAGAAAATATTGCTTGCTTTAACACAAATTCTACTGAATTTCAGTGCTCGTATAAATATTTTTAATTCACACAAAAATTTTATCTTGCAATAGAAGTCAATGAAATAAATTTATGTAAAAGTATTACTTATTAATTATTCCCCTCAAAATTATTACCGTTTTTGTAATTTTTTTTTCAGAGTAATTATTATAGACAAAAAGTGGTCATGCGTTAGTAACATTACCAAATGAAATTCAATAAAAATAATAGTTAAGTGGATTATAATTTATATTCCACCGTGAGTGTAGGTTTTTACAAACGTGAAAAACATGTTAAAATAAAATTCACTTTTTATAACTAATTTTAAAAGATAGATAAACTTAATTATTTCTTAGGGATTTTATAAATCTGAAATTAGCATTTGTTTGGTTAGAAGTGAAAATTTGTACAAAACACTGCTTTGTTTTGTGTTTTAAAGTTCGTTCTGATAGACGTAGCTTGTCAAAATAATAAAAGAACTAAATATTTTTAATTCAAAATAATCACGTTTCAGGAATAAATAATAATAATAATAATATTTTACTAAATAATAATTCTGTTACTTGAATTGTATTATACTTAACACTCATTATAATCAAGTAATGATATAACTAAGAACTAAATAAAAAAAACATTCATATTGAAATGATGTATGGTTATTAAATCCAAATTGACTGAATCAACACTAATGGAAAATGCATGTTCATTTAACTTATTAAAAAAAATATTTATTTACAGTAACTTCCTGTTTTTATTTTAAATAATTTAAGTGGAACAAGAGTTTTTACAAGGAAAATTAAATTTATTTTTAATCCAAAGAAGGATAGAATAGTACTTAAGTCTCCGATTCAGCCCAATTCGTGAGGAATAAAAAGCTCCGATAAAGCCCAATAAATAAATAATAGAAAAGCAAGCCGCGAAGTTTGACCAAATCTATTAGAAGTTTGTTAACCATAGAATCGAGTATCAATTTGCATTAATTAATATACACCGTATTATTAGTGATTATAATTTCGTTTACACGGTTTCAGAATCAATAAACATAAAACTTAGTTAATTTTTGTTGACTTAAGCAAAATGGATCACTCCATTAACTCTTGAGCTTCGACAACACCGAGTTTTGTTTTTGTTTTTTTATTATTATCAAATTTAAAAAGAATATAAAATGGAACATATTAATATTTTAAAAATAGTGATATTTTATTAAAATTAGACGTCTTAAAAGCAAAAGAAACTAAAGTTTGACTAGTTCTTGCAGTTGAGTGCGGAAGCAAAGTAGGGTGAAAGTCAACGTTCTTTAAGCTATAGTCAAGAGCTAAACTATTAGTCAACCTTTATTTTCAAAGAAATTTTCCTTGCTAGAGGTGGCTGCCATAACTATGGTTACTTGTACAACATCGTTGACTAATATTGGTTACTCACCAGATTTTTTTTGTTTTCTCTATTTCTTTTTTGTCCTCGGTAGTAACTAAGAAAAATTGAAAAAAACTTAAAGGAAAAAAAAAAAGGAAAGATTGAATAATGTAAGAAGTGTGTATTGTTTGAGAAGAAAATAAAGCAAAACCATGAAAAGAAAACTTATTTAAAAAATAACTAAATAAATTAGTTAAATTTCATAATTGTATAATTACAAATTTATTTATATGTTTAAACAGTAGAGTTAATAGTGAGTTTTATTTTATTTCAATTTTTAAGTGATGTGAAACTATTCAATTTATAAGAAAAAATCTTCGATCAAGTATTTGAGAGTTTTCGTCTTCATAAACAACACCATGTTTTAGTACATCTCAATAGTTTCAGATAATTTGAGAGTAAATGTCAGATAGTTTTTAAAAAAGACCTTTTAACTTTTAAGGTGTGTTTTAAGGATAAAATTGTGACATGAGTTTAGTTTTTAAAGTAAACAATATCTTGTACGATAATTAACACTAATAATATTATGACATTATTTGTTGTTTGTTGAAGACATCGAGGAAATAAACCAATCGAATCTCAATAGTTTCAGATAGCTTAAGAGTCGAGGTTAAAGACAATTCAAGTACATTTTTCTTCTTCAACTTTTAAAGTGTCTTTCAAGAACAAAATTGTGATAGAAATTTAGTTTTTAAAGTAGACAATACCTTATAATATTATGACATTATTTGTCGCTTGTTGAGGGCATCGAGAAAATAATAAAAGAAATCAACATACACATTTTCATGGTGAGAAAAAGAACATGTCAAGACAAGTAGGGTAAAAAGAAAAATCAAGCAAAAAACATTAGTCAAAGATGTTAAAAGAGACTAATCAAAATATGAATAAAAGCATTGATAGAAAAGTAATTGAAATCAAGATTTAAAAGTAATTTGAAATTAAAGTTATATGCGATAAATATTGAAAAAATGTGAAGTAAATGAAAATATTTAGTATGATGTAGGTAGTTTTAAGACAGTTATTTTCATTTATGTATTTTTTCTTTTATTGTATTGTGTCAAATAACAGGCAAAATAAAGAAAAAAAATATAAATAGAAAAGTCTAAATAAGAGATAATAATTATGAATATAATTTCAAATAAATGTTGATAATATCTTTAATAAAAAGAAATGACAAAAATCAATGTTAATTGTAATAATTTGATTATTGTTTTTTTTATTTCCTTTAATAGTTCTTATTTTACTCTTAGATAATTTACTTACCATTTTTCTATCGTTTATTATTATTTTGATTTTTCTATTGTTTCATCTTTAACAAAAAAAAATACTTAAATATGATTAAAAGAAATACATGAATTATTGATTAAAGGTAATATCAATGAATTATTTGTAAAAATTATTTTAACAGTACATTTATAAACACTTATATATTTAAAAAAATTAAATTGAAAAACATTAAATTTAATAACCCATTAGAAACTAATATACATCAAATAAATCTGATTCATTAAAAACATTATTCACATATGAATCCAAATCATCAACAAACATCTATACATAAAAAAAAAAAAAGTCTTTTCCTTCATATAGACAAATTTATCTCTAAAAACATGTGCCTTGACCAATAAACTTTTTCTTATAAGTTCTTGTTAAAGACTTTGTCCCAAAGAAAATAAATTATTGGTTTTGTCGAGCTTCGAATGTTGGATAGGGAAGAGAGGCTGTGATGTTTACTTTTTGGTAAAAGACATGAAACGTTTTTAGACTTTCATGTTTGAACTTTGAACGTTTCTTTTAATAAAAAATCTCACAAAGTTTGAATAAAAGGATGGAGATAAAATAATTTCATAAATTCTAGAAGATATTGAATTCGGATTACAATAAATAATGTTTTAACTAACTACGTGTCATCAGTGCAGTTCGATGCAACCTAAAATTTAACTAGCTTGGAAAAAGTCAATCTTTTTTTTTTCTAAATAAATAAATTATTAGATGTTGTTGTTGCCAAGATTTTGTAATATATTACTTTTATTATTATAAAACAGAATCCAATTAAAATCTATCATCTGAGTATCGAATTTATATTTGTTTTACTCTATATTAGGTCTTGTCTTTAAAGATTTGCCTTACTTCTTTATCCTTTTATTATTACTACAAAATAATGATCAATTATACTTCAATGACGTAGAAGAAAATACAAGAACAAAATTATAGTTTTAAAATTGGGTTATATATATTGATATGTATAAGTTTGTAAGATATTCAATATTAAAACTAAGAGTATATAAATTTTATAAACAATGATACAAATATTTTTGTAAAAAAAGAAAGGCTTAAAAAGTTATTTTAAGTCATGGTAAGACCTTTTTTTCCAAACCTTTATTTACGTTTTAGATGCCATTTCCTATATGTTTGGATATTGGTCAAAATGGGGCTCATAGTCCAAATTGAAGTTTAATTAAGTGTCTTCAAAGTCCTACAAATTTCAAATAAATATATACTACATTAATAGAAATTTTACAAGACTTAAAATAAAAAAATAAATTCTTATAATTCTAATATTTAAAACAGTAAAGTTTTGTTCTTTAAAAATTTATCTTTTTCCATCCTCTTAAGTGTAAATCTTTAATTAGATAGTTTCTATCGAGTTTTATTGTAGAAAAAACTAAAACTAACACAAAATATGAATATTTAGAAAAAAAATGTATTTAAATATGTACAAACTAAATACAAAAGAATGTCTTTATAAGTGAAATAAAGCCAAATCTTTGAATAAAAAACAAAAATATATATCTATGATATAAATTCATTTTGGTTAGAGTATTTAAAAACTTAATCGAAAATTGATGAATATAAGTTGTACTTTGTTCTACATTAGTAAGAAATAAATTGGTATAAAATTTCAAACTTTCTACATCAGTATCTTAAATAAGGATAACGGTACTTTGAAAAAAAAAATTACTTATAAAAAAAAAATAATAATAATAATAATATGCTTGGACCGTGTGTATATGTATTAATCAGTATATAGTGGCTAAATTAAATCAAATCAATGTTAGGATGAAATCAATCATGCAAATTAAATTGAGTTAGCAATGTATTTAAGCTAAACAAATTAATAATCAAATTTAACAAAATTGGATAATGATTAAATCAATCTTAATAAGAAATTTATGAAAAAATTCATAAATACATATTAAAGATATAGTAATGTGGTTGTTCATATTTTTATGATATATTTATTATAACATTAATTGTTAAATTGATTACATACTGAATGACTTAATTATTAAAGTATGTTTAACATATACACCTACTAGTTGGAATATCTAAGCAACAAATAAGGAAGCTAAAGAATAAGAAAGACTAGTTGAAGTAAACCCTGGAAGCATTTAATATGACAAATAATAAAACCCTGTTTTATTTAATAACACGAACCTTTTCTAAAAGGGTGTTGTTCCCTCCACCTCCACAGCCTTCTCCCTCCACCTCTCCAATTATCTTTAATTCCAATTATATCCTTAAAGTTAAAATTTTTTATTTTTATTATTTTATTATTTTAATATTTTAATATTTAAATATAAACTAATATAAATATACATTATTAAAATACATTAAAAAGATATTCAAAAATAATAAATCAAAATATTAAAATATCTAATAAAATAATAACAGAAACATAAAATTAAAACAAAGCTTAAACGGATGTTGACATCCGTTGAAGGATGTCATCCGTTTAGGCTTCGTTTTCATTTTACGTTTTAGGGTTAAAGGATTATTGGAAAGATTATTGGAAGGATTATTGGAAGGGTTTAGGGTTTAGGGTTTAGGATTATTGGAAGGATTATGACTACGTACCTGGAGAGGAACCACGACAAGCACATTACACCACAAACGCACTGCACCACGTACTGCACCGAAAGCAAGAGGAAGATTGCTTGATAATTCTTTTCACGATCACTGAGCTTTGCAGAAAAATATTTTACTCATACAAGGAACTACGTAGGTTATCAGTGAAATATGTTATAAATGAGTAAAATTAAAAACAATAATTCTAAAAATAAAATTTTACTGAGGGGCAAAATAGTAAAGGGGAGGTGGAGGGAGAAGGCTGTGGTGGTGGAGGGAGCAACACCCTTTCTAAAATTGTCACTCCCTCTGTTGGGCCCAATGGAACTCGCGGCTTGGACCATTTCTTCCTGGACCTCCTTAATTTCAACCTAGACCTCATAATTTTGTGCATTTCGAAATATAAAATTTGGAATACAAAATAAAAATTATATTTCAAATTTTATATTCTGAAATACAAAATTTACCTCTCAGAATACAAAAAAAATATATGAGAGGACATATGGAAATTTATGGAAGAGCAGAAACAGCCAAGAGGAACTCTTGAGTTGATCCAAACTATTGGGCTTTGGCCAACCTAATGTCCATGCAAAATCTTAAATATTATAAGAGATATCTTTTTACACCCTATGGTTTCCTCCTGCACGCCTCATGAGTGTGTAAATAGCAAAATTAACCCTAAACACCCACCCTCTCTGTCTCGGTTGTTCTCTCATTTAATTTATGTGATTACAGACATTTTCCACATTGTAGAATTTAAAAGTGTTTTTCTAAATTTTAGATTATACGATATAAAAGTCTCATCAACCTATTTCAAATTACACAAAGCTTTCTACAAAGTATAGTTTTAACACAAATGCAAAATATAATATTGACAAAAATTCCCAATATTTTATGACATAAATTATGTGTCTGTGGCCCATTTTTTCGTGTATATTTTAATTGAAATTGATGTTTTTCCTGAACTTAAATTAGCTAGGGAAACCCTAGTTTATCCACAAGCCAAAAAAAGGAAAAACAGAAAGAAAAAAAAAGGTTTTGAATGTCAATTTTATTATGGGACCCAAAAAATCAAGCATGCAAGATAATGAATATGAAAAGGTGTCCTATAGAACACTTTTATTTAGGTAGCTTCTATGTAATTTGGAATTTAGTTTAGATTCAAAGCAGCAATTATCATGTTAATCATCATAATGCTAATCCGAAATTAGTAAATGGAAATGACTCAATCCTATCCCTTTTACTCATTTTCTTTAGAAGATACCCACATAGAAAATTTGTGATTAGCATAATATATAACACTACTTGTTATTCAACTCTTCCTTTGTTATAGTATCATTTGGCTAAGTAAGGGTGAATGATTTTTTATACTTCTAAGTGCTTAAGTTATTATAACTTTATAAATCACGGTTAATTATATCATACCACCATACTTTCACTAATAATTGATATGTTCATATTCAGTATCAAACTTCCCATTAAGTACTTCTAATCACCTTTAAAAAAAATCTAAAGTCTTTGCGATTATAAATTAATTTAAACAAATTTAGACTTGAAAAACAATGTTTTCTTATGGATGTGTTTGTAAGAATGCAATTAAAATTAATTACAACTTCAACTTAACAGACAGAATAACATACTCATACAATTAAACGGAAATTATATATATTTAAAATTTCTTACAGTCTGACAAAACAAATTTATTTTTGTTTAACACTGTTAATTGTTTAAATTATGACTTCAGAACCGATCTTTTTTAAATACTTAATGGTAACTTTAAACTAGTCAATACAAAATGTTTGTGTTAATATTTGAAAATATATTAGTTTCAATACTCTTAAATACGTGCAGCATCTCATTTAATATATAGATTTATAAATAATTCTTATTTCAAAATTAATGATAGTTTGTTTAATTAGTATTTTTATCATGGAAGTTAGTCAAATAAGTTAAAAAGAAATAACAACGGACGACTTAAGCTATAACACAGTTTTGTTTTATTTTAAATTTCTATATAATATAATAAAATTTATAAATTCACTTTTGAAAATCACTTCAAACAGTATGAATTCGAGGAATGATTAAGTTGAATTACATTCAATTATTTAAGGTTCGTCATTAAATTAAGTTGAATTACCTTTAATTTTTGCCACTTTAATTAGAATCAAACTAATATTGGGTAATAAATTTCTTTTCCTAATCTTCAAATAAATATATATACTAACTCACCGTTTTGTGTTGAACGTGGTTGCCGTCGCTATTGTGCAAAAGAGGTGCTGCCACTATTTTTCTAATTACTGCCATCTGCCATGGTTGAGAAAACTTCATCCTCTCGACGTTAGTTTCATTTTCGTTATTCCTCCTCGCACTCGTTTCACCGTTTGCTCACATTCAATTCTATTTGTTGTCGATTGAATCTTAGCTTGTTTCGCAACATTCTGTTTTTTTTTTTTAAATCAAAACATATAATATCGATTCTCATATTGGTTATATGTATTCTACTTATTATATCATCTTAGACAATATCGATTTCTAAACCAATATAATATATCATAAATAACTTATGTAATATATTATTTTTGTAGTAATGTGGCTCTAAGTGAATCAGAATCATATTTAGTCGAGTTGGAGTATATCAAGAGGGTTAAGTTCAATCATCTTGTATTGAATTGAGTTAGATTCAAGTGGGATTATAAGAAACGAAATAAAATTTGATCAAGTTGAGTTAAAATATTAAGTTAGAATTATGCTAAATTGAGTTAGATAGATCATATATTAAATTAAGTTGGATATATGCCGACACCAACTTCACTTATACCTAGATTGATATAAACTAAAAAAACTAAAATAAGAACTTTATTTTATTAAAAAAAATCAATTTCTCATTTGTTTATGAAGAATATGAAATTCTTTAATTTAAAATAATCTAATTAAATTCTATTTTTTTAAAATAATCAATTGCTAAATAACTATATCAATATAAATATATATATATAGTTATATAAACATACGGATGGGAAATCAAGTTTTCTTTTGTAGAAACACTTTGTATGTATATAGTATACGGTTGAATATTTTTGATAATCGGGCATGGTATGGTTATGATTTAAGGTTCTGAAACAAGCATGTCTGTCTGTGGAGGGTGAACGAGACTGTGAAACTTGTGGAAAGTGTTGATTAACATGTTTGTTTGTTTGTCTTGTTGTTTGGAAACCGCTTTCAAGTTTGGGGGAAGTGGTTTTTCATCGCAAGCCGTTGTTTTGATGGTTTGGGACACTGTAGTTTGATGTGTGGTGACACGAGGAGAGACACGTGTACGACTGAGATGACTCAACACATTTTGGTGCCATTCCAAACACATGATGACAAACTCCTTTACGTCCAATCGAAATCACCTCAACCCATCTTTCTCCTCAATAAATCCAATCATACACGTATGCATGTAATGGATCATTCTTCCTACACCTTCTAGGGTTTGCCTTTTCATCTTCATTCTCTCTGTTATATTATATTATATTATATATCATACATGCCAAACCTTTCCTTCTAATAAACACAATGTCACGTTGTATGGTGAAAGCAACAAATCTACTTTTTTTTTAATAAATAAGTTTTAAAATTTGATCCATGAATAATTAGGGTTTATAGAAGAATGGAGAAAGGTTAGTTTCACCTGGAGAAGATCGGCAAAAAGGGTATTGAGAATGGTTTGATTGGAGGTGAATCGAACTTTCACTGTGAGAATCATAATAATTATGCAAAGGTACTTTGGATAGTGACGTAAAGAAGGGTAGGTGAGGTTGTGGGCGCTACAAGAACAACAAAAATGCAATTTGATTTTGCCTCTACATTAGGGTTTACATTTGTGGAACAACATTTTAACCTTTTTCTTCTTTGTTTTCTCACCTTTTCTTAGACTTCGAATTGATTTATGTGCTTATTGTGTTTGTGAAATTGTGGATTGAATAGTAAAGCATAACTATTCATTGTGAAGACCCACAACGAGGTTTGTTCTCACAAGATGAAAGAGATCAAAATTGAACACAGTTCAGTTTGTCAAATGCTTTTTTGCTTAGTGAAGATAGAACAAACAAGCCAATGGATTAATTATATTATAAGTTTTTTTGCCTTTATATTAATTGTATTTTATTCTATACACTAATATATGTGTATATATATATTTTGACACTAAGAAAATGGGACATGGATGTTCAAATTATGATAACAATACAATGCATGCCCTTGTTTCATTTCCATGTGTTCATTAATGCAATCATCGTTATTATCTTACTATTTATTATTTTAAAATTCATATATTAATTATATTTCTAAAGTATTTTTCAAATAGTATAATAATTATTAGTTTCTTTCTTATATATTTTTTTCACGTAAAAAGTTTCTATAGATTTAATTTTATTTTAAATTTTAGAAAAATATAGTTTAAATATCCCGCCCCCAGATAGAATAATACTATATATAATGGTCCAATGACAACATGTTTCAACTAGATCCTAAACTCTTGGAACATTTAATATACGCAAGCTTGGTCATAGCAGTTAATTAATTAGAAAAAAAAGAACTTGCAATTTTATTCAATTTGTCAATTACTAACTTTCTGAAAATTGAAGGCAGGGACTTTTTTTAATGAGTAAGACTCAACTTGTTATTATTTAATTATAAAACTTTTTTGCATCCTCTCCCATAAAAAAGGGAGTTTCTTATTATACGAAAGATTAGTTAATGACTTTAATCGGCCATTAATTATAATAAACCAACGTCGTATAATTAATGTCTGTTTAGGTATACACATTTAACCCTACATGTCTGTCAAGCTTTTGGTTGATGTGTATAGTAAACGAAAGACTGATTAAAATGACTTAAAACTGTTATTATAAACTAACCCAAATAAAATATGTAGTTATTTAAACAGGTTGAACCCTACATGGCAAGATTTTCTTCGATGATAATACTAGTTAATACGATTAAACTCACATGAAATGTGGAGATTCTTGAGAGTGAGCTGTTATACACTTGGATAAACTTGTGCTGATAATGATTCATGAACATGCATGTTATATAGGATGTGATTCATAAGGGACAAGGCTCATACTAGACCTGCCGAGGCTGCGTTTGTTTCGTCTAGGCAACAACAAAATCTAAATCCTTGAAATTAAATGTTTCCGTCCCAGTTACGTAGCCTGATATAGACAACCTTTTTCTTTGTCCTTAGCGCTGTAAAATTAACGACTCTTGCATGTATATATACCTTCTTATAACCAAACGCTGAAAACTAATACTCTTTCATAATCTAACCTAATCCTCGGAGATGCGGAGAATGGATTTCAAATATTGTCAGTGTCAGAATTTGCATTACTGATACCAGTTTTGATTAAACTCTCCAGCTGTGGTTGGAGAGGGAATACAACCACTCTTTATGGTGTTTCTGTAAAAACATAAACTGGTAATAAAATGATTTAAACTTGTTTCAACTCTTTCCATTATAATTAAAACTAATTTAAAATATAAATAGTTGAAAATTCGTAAGGTGATGTCTGCACCACTTATATATTTTAAGTGGATTTTATTTTTAATTAAAGAAATTCAATTCTACAAAATCGACTTGTAAGATGAGGTATGTATTTACTCATTTATGTACTTTAAATTGATCTTATCTCTAGTCGATAAATAGACTTGGAATTTCTAACAAATTACACGTTATCAAATTACCTAATGTATGATTCTAAACTTAACTTGAGTATAATTGGTCAACATGTATGACAAAACGTCTGTATGTACGTACGTGAACCCAACTGGATGGCACTGTAATTTCAGTTGGTGTATATATTATGGTGAATGAACACATTTCATATATTATGGTAAAAGTTGAGGTGAGTGATTGGATTGTATTGGTTAGTGGTGAGAGTTGAGAAATTTTGAAGTTGAAAAATTTCCGAAGCTGTGTATCCCGTGATGGAATCAATTGACAGGACTTGCAAATAAAAACATGGCACGATCTGTGAAATGGATGATCCTTCAAGTTGGTGATGAGTGCACGGATACATAGTTGGCCCCATTATTCACATAACATTATATATGTCTCCCAGGGTTTACCTCTTTCCTACACTCACGCTGCTTGTTTTCCACCATATACGTACCTTTGAAAGTACTTGCAGGGTACAGAGATTTGGGTTATATGCTGAGACATCTTGGCTTATATTGCAGGGGATTCGTTTGTTTTATACATTTTTTGCTTATTTAGAGTCATATTGTGTTAATTTCAATGATTTTGTTACCATAATGTATGAAGCTATTACTCTTTAGGGTGAAAAAAGAAGCATTTTTTGATACATTATTGTGAGTTGACTTGTGTAATATATAGTCATTTGGGTTTCTGAGATAAACCAGCCGGCCTAATACCTAGACAATGGCGTAGCCCTAACCACGTCCACTCCTAATTAATTATTAATTAGCGAGTACTGTTCTGATTATAATTAATTTGTGTGCTTTAATTACCTACTTCATATCTCAGGTGAACTTTTGCTGTGGGTTTCACCTCGGTACTTTGACATTGGCCAAGAAAATGTTTAGTTTTTGGAGTCTTGGAGTTGGAAAAGTGTAACTTCATGTTTGTTTTTTTTTTGAAATTGTATGTTTCTCAGAAAAAGAAAAAGGTTTCTAAGACTTTCACAAAAAAAGGAGAATCTAATTTTTTCAAGTAAAATTAAAAATGTATTGAAAGAAAACTATGTTACTCTTTAAATTAAATTTGTTCAACGAATAACTGTAAGTGGTTGTTTAGTCTAACTTTTGATGATCTCTCACTTACGCGTGAAGATGAAAAATGGAAGAGTTGGTGGGTTGACAAACAAATACACTAAGGAATTTAGTCCATTTTTGAAAGCTGGAAGGAAGAAATTTGGTCTAGAGGCATACGAGAGTCACATGCAACTTTTGATTTAAAGCTAGAAAGAACTTAATTAGCTAGAATGAACTTAATTAGCTAGCATCCATAGGAGGTGGAAGATATAAACAAAGTACAAATCAGTCCTGAGTTGATTATGTGCACCAAAATTTGTACATTTTGACCCAAATTAATGTAAATCTATACTTGATTGTATTTTATTGTCAATGGTGATATGGTTGCATTGAAAGTCCAAGATTTGCAAAATGTAGATCTTGATTAGTCATGCTAATTACTGGCGATAGGAAGAAAGTTCAAAGAAAAATGAATTGGTATGACGAGGGACCAAAAAGTTCGGAAGACCCATTTTATTTGAGAGATAGAGTAAACTGGTTAGCCAATGTGACGATGAAGAAAGACCATTAAAGTCAGAGTGTATCCTTTTTTGCTATAAAAAAAGTCAAAATATATCCCAGTAAGCTTTATCACCTTACCATTTCAAATTAGTGTTACAGCATTATTTAATCGATAAGATGTTTGTATATATTTCGAGATGAAAAAAAATGTATTTTAGAAATTGTAGAGGTGAAAATTGTTGGGATCGAACGTAGATAATATTTATCCATTATTTAATCTATAATAAAAAAATTTGTACATTATTAGTCTAATTATCAATTAAATACCTATCTAAAAAATATTCACAAATATTTTAAAATCCACCAATACTAAAAAAGATATTTTATAAATTTTTAACATAAAATTACAAAAAGTAAATATAGTATAAATTTAATTTAACTTTAATTAAATTTAACCAAATAAAATATAAATTAATTTAATTTTAATTAAATTTAACTTGATAAAATATAAATTAATTTTTAATTTAATTATTTTAAATAATAGATATTTGTAACTAGTAGTATGACACCTATTATTAAAATATTTTCTATCCACAAATAATAAATTCTCACGAATACTAATTGTCATGGTAGATATGAACTATTCGTAAAAAAAATATATGTGAGTACAGATATTTTTGTCATTCCTAATACTATCTTAAAAATAAAAAATATCATAGATAATAATCCTACCTTGAGTAAACTAATCACATTTATGTAATGATACTTTGACAACATTTTTTGACAACATTGTAACATCATCTACGTGTCATACCAACATAGACCAACACTAGTAAAAAAACAGCATTTAAACTCGCACAATAAGCCTCGGTTTAGGAGAAACCGAAGCCTATCAGAATGCGGTGGCATTTTTGTAATTTTTTCGAACTTATATGCCTCAGTTCAAAGGAAACCGAGGCATATAATTTGTATTACCTCAATTGCAATTTTAACCGATGCCTAAAACCCTGAAAAATTCAACAACTTTTCAGATCCTGCTTACTGCCTCGGTTCTGTGGCGAACCGAGGCGTATAAGTTGAATGTAATTTCAAAAATAACATCTTATATTTTTCTTTTATTTATTTCTGAGGTGTATAGGCATCAATTGCTTTGTTAACCGAGGCATATAGGCATTTATTGCCTCGAGTAAGTGAAAAACCGAGGTAGTATAGCTTTTTATACTTCAAAACTCGTTAAAAATTTTAACCTACTGTTTAATCTTCTTCTTCCTCCCGCAAGAGCTCTTCTTCCTCGCGCACCCAAGAAGTCTTCTTCTTCCTCGTGCAAGCCTCCATTGCTCTGGTGCCATCCTCGTTGCTCGCTTTCTTCACACGTTGGTGCCTCTGGTTCTCTCGCTGCTGCTCCAAAGTGTCTCGTTGGGCTTGGCTGAGTTTCGCGAGATCGGAAGGAAACTCTTTTCTCATGGCACAACGAGGACGCGGCGACAGCGACGTGGTGGCGGTTAGGTGCTGGATCTCGCGATTTGGGGCTTGATTTCTAGTTTTGGTGATTTTTGTTTGTAGGTCGCGAATGGAGTTTCTGTGAAGACGAAGCTTTCAAAGGCGCTGTCTCGCAATTTCCATGGTGGCACGATGGCTTCGCGTGATGAAGATGAGTTCTTGCGGTGGTTGTTGCAATTAGTTTCGCATATGGAGGAGATCGCGACAAGCTCGCGTGCTTGGAGGTTCGGAGATGATTTGGTGGAGGCGCGAAGAAGGAAGAAAACGCGGCTAGGGTTCCTGGAAAAATGGATATCCGATTTGGATCTAAAAAAATTTTAAAAAAAATTTAAAAATACTCTACTGCCTCGGTTGTCTGTGAACCGAGGCAGAATCCGAAACCTTTTGCCTCGGTTCTAAACCGAAGCAAAAAGTCTACTCCTTTCTACCTCGCCTGTATATGCCTCGGTTGCGGAACCGGTGCCTATAAGCGAAAATAACCGCTGTCGTTTCTCTTAACTGCACTAGTGCAATCACAAAATGAGACGTAGATATAGTGTTAAAATGTTGTCAAAATATCATTATTTTTTTTTATGATGAGAACTACCACGACAAGGTACTGAGTTCTAATTGACGTTGTTAATTATATCCACCAATTAATAGTAATTAACACAACTGCAATTGTTGAAAAGTAATAAAGAGGTCCCACTTAAGTGACGAATACTATATGTGTTGCGAAATTTCTTATTAGCTACAGCATCCTTTGTTAGAAGCATCTTCACCATTATCAATATAATTATGATAATCCACACATCTGACAAGATGCTTAACACATGATTAATGTTAAATTATTGTTGTAATAGTAATTATAATAGTCAATGTTTTGGACTATTCCTTTAGTTTATCTTACAAATTTAGTTGTTGATGAAAAGGGTTTTGTACAACATACCTATATTATGTAATAGTAATTGTGAATCATTCAATCAATAATGAGTACGTGGCAGTAGGGTCTACAATTTTCATATTGGTTCTATATGATGATGATCACCATTAATTATAGCCTGATTAATTAATTATCTATTCCATTTTGAATGACGCGTTTTAGTAACAAAAAGTAGTTTCATATCTGTAATTATTTTTAATGTTAATGTGTTTAACTGGGGTTGGATTGGGCTGGAAATGGAAAGAGAAGAAGCAAAAAAACGAAAAGCGAGTCAAAAATAAAATTATCTGCACTAAAAAAACTGAAAAGTAAGTATTAGGTAAAGTTTTTATTAGATTTTATTGATGTAACAAATTTTGTTAATTAATTATATACAATAATAAATTAAAAAATATTTTTAATAAAGTTGAGCATTAATTAAGATTTAATATAATTAATTTATAAAATTGAAAGTGATATTTAATTTTATTTTATTAATATCTATGGGTTTAAATGATAATTAATTTTTTAATATATATTTACATTTTTTATAACTTTAATTTATTTTGTTAATATTCATTTTACAAAGAAAATAAAAAAAATAAAAAAGGCTGATATAAAATGAATTAGAGTATTAGAAATTGTAACATCAGTTTAAATCAGCATTTAAATACTATATTTTTCTATCTTGTGGATTAATCCATTCCCTTATAATGTAAAAAATTCGGTGTGATGAGCGTAGTTTTGTAATCCCAACTTTAATGAATTTTAATTATTATAATTAGAAATTATATGCATTAAATAATAAAATTGCATTATTAGTCAATAAATACATAAGTGCATAGACATATTTTATTTGGACACGTGTATTTATTCAGTCAAGAGTTTACTCCCTTCTTTTATCTAATTGACTTAAATCCATTTCTTAATAAAATAAAAAATGACTTTTACTTTGATAAATTTAAATAGTATAAAAGCTTGCAAAAATGAAACCGATTATGAAAAAAAAGAAAGAAAACATGCAAAATGAAAGAAAACATGCAAAATAAAGATTTGAAATGTAAATAAAATTAAAAATATGATGTAAAAATTAAAGACATTGAAACTTGAAAAGGAAAAGGATTATTAAAACATTTGCAAAAGAAAAAGTTGTAAAATAAAAACAACTATGTATAAACCAAAAAACGACGTATCACTACAAAGGGACAAGTATAATAGAAAACAATACCTCCTCTTCAGACAAACTTCATAAAAGTTAACATATTTTAAATTTCATTGTTAAATTTATAAAGTCTCTTTATAGTGGTTTACTTAAAATAATTAAAATGATTGCCATTGGTACAATTATTTAGATTAGTTGGAGGATTAAAAATTATAATAGATTTTAGGTTTCAATTATTTTTATTTCGGTTGTTTATCAAATTAAGGACTTTGTGTGTATGGATGGACATAAATATGAGAAGTACATGAATAATAATGTTTTTGATTTTTTTGTGTTAAAGAATTTTAATATTAAAATTAGGGAATGTATGATAGTTTCATTTACAGATATAATATGACGAGTCTCGTACATGTTAATTGGCTTAAGGTGAATATTGATGGTGCAACTTGTAGTTGTTTGGTTTAACTAAATGTGTTGATATTTTTAGACGAAGATCGAATGAATATGCCAAATTCACGAGGTTATTTATGTTTTGAAACATTTTTAGAGGAGAGACTTTCGAAAACTTTGGTTAAAAGTAATTCTACTTTGGTTTGTCATGATTTTATGATCAATAAGTGATTCTTTTGAGTTTTATAGGACAATGTGTCAATGTTTACATTTTTATAAGCATATATAATTCAAAATTTCTTATGTTTTTTTTAGAGAAATCATTATGATATAAAGTAGTTCATTTTGTTTTTATTCATAAAGAGCATTACAAGTGATTTAATGTTTTACATATTTATTTATATTTTTTTTATAATAGATATAATTTATTTGTTTCGGGTGTATGGTCAAATAACTTTAAACACTTTCACAATCTCCTCTCCAACGTCATTCGGATAATTGTATCTTCATTTTGTATTTGTCTTCACTCCAATCGACCGGGTTGCCTGCTAAAAAGACACTCTAATGCTTAAGTCAGCAAATAATTTGTACAGGTCAAAATAATAGTCTTAAATGCACGCAATCACCTACCTCTTATCTTTTACTTTTATTTATAGTTGTCAAGATGAACTTGAGATTAGTAAAACCTTAATTACGGCTCAATCTCAGTCTACTAATCAGTACTTACCTTTAACTTTGTTTCTAAGAGAAATTGATTATCAGTATGGGAGTATGGGTCGTCTGACCACTTTTGAGTGATGGATGGACCGTTCAAATGGGTGTGTCAAATCTTTGCTCTATTCGTGGTATTTTACAACTTTAAGCCGCCTAGTCTCTACCTATCATCTAGGGCCGTTCAGCCCTATGATACATCATCTATGTTTGATTAAGTGTGATTTTTATAATTTGAGGTGTTTTTATATTTTTAATAAAAGTTTATTTAACAATTGATGAATTTTAAAATGTGAATATAAGTAATATGTTAAAAGTTATAACAATGTTTATCTTGAGTTTATTTAAAAATAATGAATGATAAAGACCTTTAATATAATTCTTACCCTTAGAATCTGTATTACAATATTATATTATATTATATCAGTGCAAATATATTAAGTTTTAAAACTAGTGTATTCCTACCCTTAGAATTTGTCCTAACCCATTATTGAATATAGCTTGCCTTCTACAGTCTTTTCAATATACTATTCTGAATAACGAATCTATAAAACTATAACATTTCTCAGTCATCACATTCAAGAAGTTTTAACTTAAAACATCCAGAAAAAAAATCTAACTGGTACCAAAACAAAACAGAGCATAACTTGGATCAAAAGAATGACTATAATACTGTTACATTGTAGTACTATAAAGCAAGGTGACATTAGTGTCCAGAAAAAAAAATATAAATTCATAGTTAAATGTCTGTTTTAATTTGAAATCTGTGGCAACAGCATAATAAATCTATGGGCAAACGTTGAGTCTGAATTTTGCTGAAATGAGTTTGCAAATGGAATCCCTTTGGTATTTTGGAAAAATTGTTTGTTCACGTTAGTTTTGAAGCACATGGATTCTCTGCAAGTTTCTGACGGTGAAAGTGTGGACAAAGTTCTTAACCCTTTTTCTCTCAGCTTTGCAATGCAAGAATCTCTGTCTGACTGCATCAGCTTTTCTTTTCTTCTTTGCATTTTCGCCTTTGTGCTCTGTTTCTCCTATTTCCGACCGTCTTATTACCAAATCACGAACTTCTTCCTCTTTTTGTCTTTCAACTTTCTTCACGCTCCTCGCTTTACGTGTGTCACACCTCCCCGAACTTGAGGCTCTCAACGCTCCTTGACAACCACGCGCACCCTATTATCCTCTTCTGTTGTTTTTGGATTTTGGTAGGTTGTTGGAACATTGTAGTGAAGGATACCCATCAGAACCAGGTAAAATTAAATCCTTTGTTTTTGCAAGGGGTATTCACGTGCCGTTTTTATTTTCTTTCGTTTATTTTAATTATCTTAATATATTTAAATTTTCAATTACTTGAAAAGCTAAATTTTTAAATTATACCACAGAATGTTATTTTATTTTTAACCAGTACTTTGTACTTGTTTACTAATGCACTACAAACAATTTCTTATTTGTCTCTTTCTCTCACATTAATGGTTTAATGTTAAATGAAAATAATGCATCCACCTAACCTTTATATTGATATATACACCTTATTATTTGAATGTGTAATAATAAGTTTGGTTGAAAATTGAAAATTCAAATGTCTCTACATTGAGTAGATTAAGAAAGTTGAGCAATATTGAAAATAAAATTTATAGATGTATTATTTTAAATTTTTAGATTTGAATAAGGTAAGTTTTTTGTATATAAATTTGATTGATGTTTTACTGATATTTTGAATCATTGGTTATATCCATATTTTGGATTATAAAGTAATTCAAATGACAAACTTTTATTTATTTCATTTAGAAAACAATTTTATACAATATAATTTACAATACATTCACTGTTTTTTTATTGATAAAAATTAGTTATTTGTATGGAGCATTCGAATTTCCCTTACGGTTTCATAATCAAATAATAATTTTCAAAAAATAAAAAATTAACTTGAGTTAATATTTAATTATAATTAAACTGTGATTAAGAAAGTACATAATAATAAAATTAGTTATAAACAGCTTTATAATATTAAAATAAAATAAAAAATAAAAGTTGTACAATTCTTAACATTTCATATACACATTTTAAAAAATATTTAAAGTGTACATAAAACTTCGAATCAAACTAATTATATTACTAGGTTTAAGTTTTAACAAAATATACCATATAGCTAGCTAATAATAACAACGCTATATGCAAAATAAAGGAGAGAATGATAAATTAATTCAACTTAAAATAAATAAAAATAAATAAAAATAAATAAAAATAAATAAAAAATATAAGTTATAAGTTAATATAAAAAACTAACTTATATGTTTTATAAGATACAAAATTGATAATATTAGTAAAAGAATCTATACCTGTATCTTTTATCTTGACTGATGTTCACTTATTCTAAAATGGTTTTTTAAAAAAAATAATAATAAATTAATTAGCATTAGCCCTCAATATAATGCAGTAATCAGTAAAATACACTATGCATTTGATGATACATATGTCTGATTAAAAAATAAAATTAGTATAAGCACTAACTAATGAAAATACACATGCAAAATCAATCAACATTTTTTTAATATATATATATATATATATATATATATTAATAATACATTGATCATTCAGTCATTATCAATCACTTGATTAGTATATTTAATAAGATCAAATATATTATATAATTTCTTTAGATTTTCTCATTGTTTTTTTGTTTCTTGAAATTTGATTTTTCCGATAAAGCAACTATCTGTGTCTGAACTGTTGGAGAGTCAATGCAGTGAATAGTAAATATGAAGCTTTCTTGTGAACATTTGACACCTGAGCTATTCTAATTCTAATTTAGTTTTTTTTTATGTAAATATACATAATTAATTACACTTTTACTAATATTTTGATATTTATTTTAAAATATCTTTATCATTAATCTCATAAGATAAAAATAAAAAAGTATTGTTCACCTAGTTATTACAGGTACAAACAAAATGGATTACATACTGCAATAATACAAATAAAAGTTAAATATTAATTAAATTTAAGATATTTTAAAAAATATCATTAAAAAATCTACAAAAGAGTTAAACTTTTACTTATTTTTTATATCTTTTTTTAGCATGGATGGAACATTGTTTTACATCTCTTTTGATTTGCGGTTATTTTTGAAAAAAAAAAGCATTTTTATTGTTATTTTATTATAAGTAATAAAATAAAGAATAAAAAAATCTAATTAATATGAACAGTTAGAGATATAAAGAAATAAAAAAAAATCATGAATCTTAATATATAAATCTACCACTAAAGTTATTGAATGCAAACATTACAATGTGACATGAAATATATTTGAAGTTTACAAATTGATGGAATATTTTGCAGGAGAGTTTACTGGTGATGATTTTTACAATAATTTTACAAAAAAAGTTAAGAAAATTATTAGAATAATGAGAGGAGATATAAATTAACCTGTCATCTGTATGGAGTTGATTCTAATATAACTTACAATCCAAATATATGCTTCTAATCTCATCCATCTTTATTTAATGTAAACACATAACTTTACACTTAAATTTCTATATAAATTAATTTATATTTTAAAAATTTATTCTTTTTAAAATTTTATCAAAAAGACTTTGGTTAGGGTGTATTTATAATATTTTATCAAAAATTTTCTTGAATTTATAACATTTTTAAGAATTCAAGGTGATTTAAAAATATCATAAGTAAAAATGAATAAAATGAACAATATACAAGATGAATGATTCATAAATGTGTTATCATTATCATAAGTTTTAGAATTGAATGTCTTATTTATATATATATATATATATATATATATATATATATATATATATATATATTTTGATATTAAATAACTAAAATATTTGTATAACTCTTAAAAAAATATTATTATAAAATTTCAAAAGTATTTTAAGATTTTAAATTAAAAATAATTTCTTTATTTCTTATATTAATAACAAATTTTCTTAATGCCTATTATCGGAAAACCTCAGATAATATAGTGTCCAGTCTGATACTATAATGTGAACACTAGAAAATGCAATATATGTATAAATATATAATGATTATTTTGTGTATAGTCTTCACTTAGAAGAGGAAGTTTCTGAAATAATATGAAAGTTTTTGTACTCTCTGAAGTCTAAACTCTAATCCTTATTGTTCCATGCTGTCCAAAAAAATTCTTTATTGTTCCTATTCTTGTTCAAAGTTGTGTTGGCTTTTATATATATGATACACAAAGGTATTTATTGTTTGTACTTCAACCCCAAAGAATACACATTATTTAATACATCATTTTAAATTTATCTCTGTCATTGTCTATGAAATATATTAAAAAGTTAACTTTTTTTAATATTTTAAGTGTATAGTTTATAATTAATTGTAAGCAATACTGTATAGTAAAATATGCATCAGAAAAGAGGAGTGTCTGGTCCTATTTTGTTCTTGTTTTTGGCTACTGTAAAGTCCTAACACATAGGTGTTCTCTCAATTTCACGTGCAAAGCACTGTCCATTTTGTGTCTTCAAGCCTTTAAAAGCTCAAAAACACTTCTCAATAGCATGCAACTTGCTATTTTCCATCTCCATCTTCTTCATCTTGTTCTTGTTTCAGAGCACCCACATAAAAAAATTTTGCATGTGTTTATCTGAGGGAGAGAGAGGCATGGCTCTAGAAGCAGTGGTGTATCCCCAACCCCAGGACCCTTTTGGCTGTGCAATCAAAGACCTATACAGTTACAACAACTTGTTAGAAGCTGCTGCAGCCAACTTGGGTTATGGAGATTTCACCCTTGAAAAAGAAGACCAAGCTTCTGTCACTTTTCTTGACAACCAAACAGAGAATTACTCCTATGGAGAATGGAACTCTTCTCCTCCCTCTTTGTTGCCTCACACCATCAATGCATCAAATCCTCCTTCTTCAGAAACCAGCAACACGCAGAACAACTTAGATACTTCAGTTTCCACCCCAGCTCGCCCCAAACGCCGCAGAACCAAAAGCAGGAAGAATAAGGAAGAGATTGAGAACCAGAGAATGACCCACATTGCTGTAGAACGCAACAGAAGGAAGCAGATGAACGAGTACCTCTCTGTTCTTCGCGCTCTGATGCCTGAATCTTACGTCCAAAGGGTACTAAAAAATGCTTCTGCTTTTCACTTTCTTCAAAGGGAAATCTTCAATTTAATGTCTTTAAGTTTGCCTTGTTTTTTAAGCTGCCAAACATCATGGTTAAAGTGTTTCTGTTTTGATTCGATTCGATTCATTGGAAATGCAGGGTGATCAAGCATCTATTATTGGGGGTGCTATAAACTTTGTGAAGGAGCTTGAGCAGAGGCTGCAATTTCTTGGTGCTCAGAAAGAGAAAGAGGGGAAACCTGAGGTACCCTTTTCTGAGTTTTTCTCGTTTCCTCAGTACTCAACAAGTGCCAGTGGTGGCTGCGATAACTCTGCAGCCATGAGTGACCAAAAGGGCGAGGTTCAGTCTGGCATTGCTGACATAGAAGTGACAATGGTAGAGAGCCATGCAAATCTCAAAATAAGATCCAAGAAACGACCAAAGCAGCTCTTGAAAATAGTATCTAGTTTGCATGGCATGCGTCTCACAATCTTGCACCTAAACGTTACCACAACTGAGGAAATTGTCCTCTATTCTCTCAACGTCAAGGTTTGTGCTACCTAATTTCACTTTCAAAGCGAAAACAATGTTGTAAAAAACATTATGATACGTGGTACATATGTCTCTGTGAGTGCTGATGTTTTGAAAATGTTGTTGAAGGTTGAAGAAGATTGCAAGCTGGGATCAGTGGACGAGATAGCTGCAGCTGTATACGAAATGCTGAACAGAATCCAACAAGAGTGAAGGGTGAATTAAGATCTGAAGTTGAGCTAATTTAGCCCAATTTTTTTTAACCTGATAAAGACCTTATCATATTTGTTTCTTCTTTGCTTTATTTTTTGTTTTGAAGTTGTATCTAATTATTGCAACGGCTGTTCAACTGTTGTTAAGCTACTGAAGCACCTTGATCGATGTGGGGCCCTTGGAGGAAGTTTTTGGTTTATTCCTTCTCACATTGTCTTTTTTTCTTTTTCTTTGTAGCTAGTTCTATTTTTTGATCCTTCTCTCTTTCTTCTCTCTGTACTTTGGGTGGAGAAGATCGTAGTGTATTCTGCTTCAGACACATTTAAGTGCTCAGTCAATTCTGCTACCTTGCTTTAATAGCTGTAGGCCCATCTTAATCTCATTCACATCCCAATTTGTCAAGTTCAATTTCAGAATATCTCTACTTGACTTTGAATAAAAGAGATAGATAGCCAAAGATTTTACCAGATTCACTCCATTTTTCCATTTGCTTGTCACATCCGTTTCTATATCTTGAAGATTTCCAATATCTAAAGATAAAACAGATTCATATTTCAAATCTATTACCGTAATATTTGTTATGTAGTTATATAAAAATGGCCAAATCCAAAGTAGATTGATTGATCCCTCTTCTGAAATTTTGATGCTTCACACGGAACGAAGAATAATGTTTCATCCTTATCATCACTAAACTCAACCCACCAATCTACACATAAATTGATATCTTATGTTGCATTATTGTAATTAAAGTATTAATTGATATCAATTCCTCACTTGTTTTTTCAGTCTTCTTTTTCGTGTCTTTGTAATGTTATCCAACTTAAAAGAGAAACTTTTGTACCTTTTACTTTTGTCATAATCAAACCATTTTCCTTTTATCATATTAAATAGACACTTTTGTCATAACCAAAATATTTTCCTTTTATTGAATTATTTTAGTTATGTTTCAAAACTATTTATTACACGTTTTAGGCTATCTTTCTAGCACAATGAGATGTCAATGAGAGTGAGAGATTGTTGGTTCAATATAATATGTTAAATAAAGGAATTCCCATTTTAACTTCATATGTTTTCTTATGGTTATATAAATTTCATCTTTTAGTTTAAAATGTATTTTTTTTTTGTTTTCACAAAATTGTTTTAATAATTTTTAGTCCTTTTTAATTTCCACCATCCAAATTTATGAACATTGAAAATATTAGACATACCGTGCATACACAAGACTTAAAAAATGAATGGTTTTAAATATAGTGAGTAAAAACAAGAAAATAAAAGTTAAACCTAAATTTTATAACTTTTTCATACTATTTTTTTCTTCACACACTCCTTGAAATTTTCTCAAATTATACAGAGAAGTCAATTTTTTAAAATTTTATACAAATTTTATTTTATTTCTTTTTACATTACTCTTTAAGTTTAAACACATTATACTCTTTAACAAGGGACACCAATATAATGCTAAAAAAATATAAATACAATCGAAGAAAATCCCATAATTTTTTTACTTTTACATCCTCAAAACTTTACTACTCATCACATATCTATATATTTTTTTTTCACTTTCTAGTTCTCTCTTGTATAAAAGTTATTGTAAAAATTTAATACACAATAATATTAATCTTTTATATTGCAGGAATACAGAAGTGTTGTTTGTTGTATTGTCCCAAGGAATTGTTTTTGAAAAATGGCACTTTGACATAATTTTCAGAAACAGAGCATGATCATGACAGCTGTTGACTGGAGAAGAAGAGAGAGTGAGAAAAGGAAAAAGAAATAGAAATAAGAGAGTGGAAGTGATTGATTAACGGTGGCTGATACAGAAAAGTAGCTGAGTTATTATAGGGATCATTCTTCATGCACTCTTTTTTCACTTTCTGGCTGTATAATTTTTTTAATAACTATTGAAAAAAGGCAAATGATTAGAGCATTGAAGGTAAAAAAACAATGGCCCCATCGAGTTGTACTATATTCGTAGTCGAATTCCTAGGTGAAAAACATAAATAAAAAGAAAGTTGTGTTGTGGTGGGGTCATCGAATAACTCAAATGGTAAAGTTACAAACATAGTTTGAACTATTGCTGAAAAGTGAGCATAAAACCTTTTTGTGGTTAATGTTTTCTTTCATTCTGGGTGATTTGTGTCTCAGCAATCGCTAATGTGATCATTTCAGTCAACAAAAACAGTATAATGTTTGGGTAAAACCCTTTTCCCTTCCTTCATTCACTTAACTCTACTAAAAAATCTTATGCTTGTGTTTCAGATTTTAATTCTTCCACTCATGATTGCCTTCTTACCAAGAAATGCATCCTCCACCGTTATCACATTTTCTCAAATTTAAAGCCTTGTTATTTTCCTTCTTTTGGTTGGATGAAAATTCAATCTCTTTCCAATCCACGAAAATAAGATTTACTAAAGAGATACAACGTTAATAAATACTTTATAAATGTGTTTTCAATTGAAGGTGATTCAATGGATTCTGATAGAAACATTGAACACAACACTAACACAAAATACGTTGACACTATATTTTGATACTATGATTCCTTTTTGAGCAATGAGGTTTTGTTTTATTGATGTTATGTCACGAGTGAATTTTTTTCGAAAGATGCATCATTTTTCTAATGCTATAAGAGCATGTTCTAGATCAAGTATGGGTCAAGAAGCAATCATGGTGGCTGCATTGCATAAACTCATGATGATAGCTACGTTCCAGAGACTCGATTAGCATCATAACATGAGTACAAAAACTAAAAAGTTTTCAACACAATTGACAACTTACATGCTTACATATAAACGGTGATTTTTTCTTTTACCACAGAAGGAAAATCAATAGAATTTTCAAAAGGGTTGTTAGAAGAGATACTGAAATAATCAAGGCATGCGTAAACTGTTGTTGAATTGAAGTGTAATAATAATAGAGAGAGTTCTCGGTAGCTTCTTGTGTAATGAGTCTCATAATGGAAGAATCTTGAGCGTTGAAAGTGTAAAACGAAATGATATTTTGATAGGATGTAGATGTAGTGATCACATGAAGTCTAATTCATTCACATTTGAACTTTGTGCATAAAGTAGTGTCAGAAGAAAATGAGTATTATCTTCATGGGAAGATTAAAGAAAAAATAATAAGAAAAAAAGAGTGGAAAGCACAGGATAAGAGGGTAAAAGATAAGATGATGATAGTGCGATTGATGTCCTTTGCAGATTTTACTGTCCTTTGCAATATATGTTAGGTCCCGTCCCCTATTTTTAATTGTCAGATTCTAAATCAATGGTACCAACGAGGCTCTTTGTGAACTCCACCAAAATATACATATTATAATAACAATTCATTGGTTGCTCATGAAACTCCAGGCTTGTCTTTTGGAAGATTCCAACTCTAACACCTCTTTGTCTTCTTCTCCCTGTTCTCTTCCTCCCCAACATTCAGTACATATATTCCAACCCATTAAACATCAAATTTTAATCAACAATCAAAGCATCTTTTCCAAATTAAACCACTACGTACCAACATTTGGTTGGGAATCTTAAATCGATAAAAAATAAGGCTAATTTATAATTTATAAATGAATGCAAACCTTATCTTATAAGCTGATTTTGTGAGATTGAATTAGGTTTGAAGTCCATTTCTTAACATGGTATTAAAACTATGTTAGATCCTATATCCTAACGATATTTATTCTTTATTGGACATATTGTTTCACCCGCTATCAGATCGTTATCGAATCATTTATTAATATCTAGTCTCACGTTTGACAATGTCTGTACTTCGGTGTAGGAGTTATACTTGAGGTCTATCTCTTAACACATCTCACACAACATAGTCATTTTGTTCTTTTTTTCACCTGACTTAAACTTCACAAAATGTTATATTGGAGACTAAATTCACCGATTAACTCTTGCTCGTAGAAAATGAAGTGGATGATGCAAAAGGGTTGTTAACTTTCAGGTTTAATTAATAATTTGATACTTATATTTTTTACAACATCATCAAGTCCTTATTTTTGTATTTAATGTTTAATATTAAATTGAATTTAATTAAAGGAGACACATTAAATCTTTTTATAAAAGTAAAAACTCAATTTAAATATCATAAGGAATGGAGGGTTTCAATACTAAGTTTTATAATATAGTAAAATTTTTGAATGGAAAAAGTGGTGTTAAGACAGAGAGAATAGGGTTGGGTTGCAGCTTTGAGGAAAATGGGAAAGAAACAAAAAGAGTTGCAAGTGTTTGATTTGCAGCATATACACATACTGAGAGAGAGTTGAAGGGAAGTTATAGAGAAGTAGCAGAGAGACAGAAGATAGTGACTTTCTTTCTTTTCTTTGTGTGATAGAAAATACAATAGAATAAAGTAAAAAGACATAAAGCTATTTATTAGAACGATGACAATCACCCCATAACTGGAAATGACATAAAAGTGGAGAAAGACACTAATAATTGAAAGTGAATGCGATTATGCAGTGAATTGGTCCACATCAAAGTTGCTCTTTAGCCATTAATCAATGTGTGTGCACTTTTTAACAAACAACAATATCAGATAAAAAGTAGCATATATCCTTTTTATTCTTCAACATGATATCAGAATTTAGGTTAAAGTTTATCTCAGCAAAATTTGTATCGATATATTGTTTCACTCGCTATCAGGTAATCATCAAACTATCTATTAAGGTTTAGTCTTATATTTGATATTATATATATTAGTATGAAAGAAATATATTAAAAGTTCCACATCAATTAAAATTAAAGTTAATTTATAGTATTTAATTTAAATGTAAATCTTATCTTAAAAATCGATTTAAATCTATTTGTTAACATATGTTTGGAAACATATTATAAGAGAGCATGAATGTCTAGTTCACTAAATTGAGTCAATGAGATGTTTGATTACTTAGTTGTTGTTGTGCCTAAATTGTGTGCAGTGCATGCATGAGATGGTTGGTATGTTCTGATCTCATTTGAATGAATGAATGTTCATCACAATCAACGCCAAAAGAGAATAAAAATGCCTGAGGCTGGCCCAAACACATTCTTTCTTGCTGTGTAATAATGAGGCTTTTCAGAAAAGTTCAATTATTGTAGCCCAAACTCTGTTGGGCCCGAAGCTCAAATTCCATGACGCGACAGCATTATTAAATCCATGAAAAATCACTCAAATTCTTTCTATTTCCATTACTTTATCAGTGTTTTTTTAATAAATTAAACTTACACACATTTGTTTGAGTTGAAAATTTAACTCTCATTTTAAGTCTTATATTTATAAATATATTGTTTTAACGTATTTTTGTTGCAGTGATATCAATTCTTTACAAGACATAAGTTACTGTGGTTTGTGTAATAACTTAAGAAGTTTAATTTTGCTTCATAAATTCAAGATTTTAATGTGTTATTTATTTTAACAAGTTATATTTTTTACAAAATTAACTTACATTTAACCTGTCGAATTTAAAGTACTTTATAAATTACTTGTTTGATTTAATTTAAACTCGTTCTTCTTGCTCTCATAAATTAAAGCTGCCATGGTTATAGATTCTTATTCCTTTCATTTTGATCCTTGTACTATCTGCAGGCAATACAGATAGAGTGCAATGCCTTTATACTTTTTGTTTTAGAAATCCATGTATTTTCTCCTACATTCTTTATCAATGATGATAGGTCAACAAGAAAGAACTTTAATAAAAATAAACTAGAATCCATTAAAGTATTACAATAATTGTTTGTTAAAATGGATGGATCATACTTTATAGTGAAATCTAATTTGTTTTTCTTATGATATTAGACTACTTTTAAAGATTCTTAACACAAATGTCTATTTCTAAAGTCAAATCTAATCTTTATTTATAAATTATTTAAAGACACGTTTGCAATAATACATTCAAATATAATAAAAAAAGTTACTTTATTTCTTTTCATGTATGTTAATATATATACACATGTAATTAGTTTTTTTAAGAATTCTTTATTGTTGTAGGGAGTGGTAACCAATAGTTTGGAAAGCTAATATAATGTATTCAAAATATACGTATTACGATTATCATTAATAAAAAAATATAATTTAATATAATTATAATTATAAAAAAATTACTCGTATTTATTTAAATTATTGTAATTGCTTCTTTTAATTTATTAATAATTCAATTAAAACTAATTTTTTTAGATATGTAATTATTAAAAATAGAATAGAAGATTTTCTTTCATGTTTATTTATGTAGTATTAAAAATTATACATGCATTTCTAAAAAAAAATTAAGAACACTTGAATTAGTTAGATTATCAAAAATTGAAAAGAAAATTTTAAGATATACCTATTCAAATTTTTATATTTCAAACATTGCATATAAAAAATAGGAAAATGATACTTGAACAACCATTTTTGACAACATTTAGACACGCGCACACGTGTCTAAATTTGAGTGGTCCATTTTCATTTAATTTTTCCAACTGGACCACTCAAATTTAGACACGTGTGCGCGTGTCTAAATGTTGTCAAAAATGGTTGTTCAAGTATCATTTTCCTAAAAAATATTCATAATATTAATGAGAAACAATAAAAGGTCGTATATAACAAATATCATACTATAACATTTCATTGTCACGTGAATCTGAAAAGAGTTACTTTGTTTTTTCTTTTTCAAAAGTGGAATACAATAAGTAATAAATAAATAGAAATAATAAGTTTGTTTTTACTTTTTTTTTGCTTTAAAAATAAAACGGAAACAAATACGAAATGTGAGAACACAATAAACTGAGTTTATATATTACTATTAAACAGATAATAAAATGAAGAGTTGGAGAGAAATAATGTAAAAAATATCTTAAAATTTTTTTTCTTATGCACTCTGTCAGTTTTTTACTCTTTATTATATTTAGTTTTATGGGTTAGTATTTATTGTAATTAAATCACTTTGGAATTTTTTTAATTAATTCTCTTTATTATTAATTTTTGGATTAAATGTTGAGGACGAACAACAGAAGAATTGATGAATTTAGAGTGAAAAGCAATCCAATTTTTCTTTTAAGATTAATTAAAGTGTCATATATAATAATTGTAGTAATTGTTCACAAGATATGTGACTAGAATAATTTATTACAACCTTACTATTTATTGTTAATATTTATTGTTAAAAACTTTCTGGGAGATCACTCAACCTTTACCGAAAAAAAAACACATAAATATTAGTAGTAGGCAAAGATAATCCTGTTTAAATAATAGAAACAAATAAAAAAATACCCCGTTTAATCCACTCAAATATAAATTTCTCTTCGAAATCGCTTGCTCCAAATAATGCTTTCCATGTAAATTTACTTACATAATTTTTCTCATAAATACTGATAAAAATAACTTGTTTCATAAATCATCTGCTAAAATTAAACTATGTACAAGTTAATTTGAATTTATGAAAGATTTTTCTTTTCACATGAACTTCCTTAAAAATAAATTTGAATTTATAAAAACTTATTTTATTTAATATTGATTCAACTCAATCAATTTTGAAATCATAATCAATTCTACAAGTGAAATCGAACTTCCGATCATTTAGCTAAAACCATGTTAACTGGTCAGTGATTCAGAAAAAAGTTAACTTGAAACCAAACTCAACCTTAACAAGCTCTAATGGAACAAAGAACTTTTTAATTCCATCCAAAGAAAAAAAGAGTTTGTTTTTTGCTAATTTATTGAATACCAAAAAAGCCATTTTTTTTCTGAGGGAAAAATGCTTCCATATATGTAGAGCTTTTAGCAGTGTACAGCAGCATTTTCCTCTAGCTTACAACTGCAATCTACAAGAGATGAAGAGAAAAAAGTGATTATGGAAAATTTTAAGACCAAAAAAATAAAAATAAAATTGTAGAAAAAAAGAGAAAAAGATGCTAAACCTTTTCAAGTCTTAACATAGGTTGGTATAGGTATACCAGATTCTTCTGTCAACTTTTTATATGCAGCTTGCAATCTTCTAGTGATTGCTCCAACTTCTCCATTGCCAATTATGCGACCATCAACCTTCACCACCTAAAGAAAAATCCAATAAATTTTAATCTCATTCCACATAACTCGTTATGTCAGAGTTAAATATGTTTTTAATTCTTAAATTTTGATAAGAAATTAGAACTCATACCTGTCCCAAACTCTCACATTTTAGTTCTCAAACTTAAATGTATCAATATTTGGAATTTAGACGAATTCTAATTTTTCATCCAAGAACTAAAAACATTTTTAATCCTGAAATGTATGGTAAGATTCAATTGAAAAGGTATAATTGAAACTTACTGGGCTTAGTTCTCCCATTGTTCCAGTTGTCCAGACCTGCAAGATAGTCTTCTTGCTATATAACTCAACATAATTGTACAATTTTTGCAGAAATAATTTATATGCTAAAAATAATTGATTAATATAAAATTATCAAATAAGAAAATGATTAGAACAGTATAAGATACTTATAACAGTATAAGTTGAGAGTTGAATATTAATGAACTGAGAGTATATATTACCTAATTGCAATGCACCTTTGACATGAATTTCAAAATAGTTACGGTGAAGTAAATAAACTTACCATGGTAGTTTATGACTAGATGATGGAGTAAAACTATTTATAATGTCAGTGTATGGTCTTTTTATTCTCATAAGTGGATCCCTAATATTTTATAGCAATTTTTGTTTAGAAATGTATTTTGAAATTGTATACGGGAACCTCATCTGCAGTATGCACTTCTGACAAGCTGATTCTGCGCTCCTCTAAGATTATCTGTTCTTTCACAACAAGATCCATTACCTAAAATTGCAAACCAGAACAGTCCAATCAATGCCAAAGTACACTTCATTGATAAGCATAACTTAGAATGAAATTACAAACCTAAACTTTTCTAGTGATCTACTCCGTTTCCTACCAAAAAAAAGTTATTATTTGCCAACACAATGGCACTCTGATAAACAAAATCAGATGATGAATAAAAGCACTTCTTGTAGCTGAAACTGGTATTCAGGTGTCATCTGATACTTCACTCCCAACATAAATTTTACAATGTATACAGAAATTGGTTTAAAAACAACAGGATGAGTGTACACAGCTTACAGTTGCACGAGTAATGCCAGGAAGACAGTAATCAGCATGAGGTGTCAAAACACGGCCTTTTTTAACGACGAACTGCAGACAGAAGAACAATAAATGAGTTAAGTGTTCCAGACATTAGACCCTGTACCATTTATGTTGCAAATAAACCTTGTTGCAAAAACAAAACCCTGTGATCCTTCTCAAAAAAGGGGTCTTGAACAGGATTTTGTTTCCCTGAACACTGCAAGATGATGACAAACCAACAACATATCTGCTGCATCTCACATCATAAAAGGATGTGATTTCACATCTTACGAGCCATACATTGAGTTTACTAATTTTTCATTGGCACAAGTCAAAGTTATCCATGCTCACTCTTTTTAAAACAATATAGTTTTGTGTAGATTAGTAGTCCAAAGCTTTGACTCCAAGAAATATCTGTGTTGGTTGCTACCTAGTACAATGAAAATAAAGACTTCTTTGACAGTAAGGGTAAATTTGAGGACATACAATGTTAGTTGCATTGGTTTCTGACAAATAACCATCTTGGTCAAGCATGATTGCATCATCTGCTTTGGCATTATTGCCTTCAATCTGCACTTGGCCAATAATAATATTTTAGTAATGAAGTAAGATATATCACCGAGGCAGGATATTAGTAAGACAAGATGCTACAAATTATAATTTCTATCAAGCTTGTGACAGTCAACTGAACTAATATGCTGTAATTGCAGCTATGGCAAATAATCGTCCATGTATCTCTTTGCATACAATAATAAATGGTTAATTGAAAGGGTAAATAAACATGGCTCATTTTCGTTTTATGATACAACATTATCCAAAATACTCCATAATAGTGATAATAAAATAAGGATTACCATGTTAAACTAACTTAACAACCATAATTGTTCCAACTAGAAATCATCTACTACTAATAACAGTAATTAGCACATTTTGGTTGAATGCTACTTCTAAACAATCTTGAGAAGAACAGGAAAATACCTTTGCAAGTATGTTATTGAGAAGGTTATTGTGATGAATCTTCGAATCCAAGTTCTGGTAAAAAAAATAAAGAAAAGGGGATGGAATAAAGTCAATTGATTAAACTAAGGTGTAGATCAAACAGAACACTAAAGGTTGAATAGATCTCATTCTTTTATATGACAGTATAAAGCTACTCATAATAATAATAATAATAATTACAATGGCATTAAGCTCTTCAACTAAATAGCATTAAATATTTTGTAAGTCTTTCTTTGCCAGCACAAACCAGGACTGGGCAATGTAAATAGTGATAACACCACAACACATCTTTGCATTTTCTACTTGTTTTGTCCTTCTTTCATTCTCTTTATGCACTTGTCAAAATTTCCATATGATTATAACTTTTGTTAAGAACCTCTCTTTTTTTCTATCTATATTATCCAATGTTTATATTTTTTGGGGGGAAAGAATAAAACTCTCTGATGGAAAAACCATGTCCCTCAAATGCTCTCCAATGTATAAAATGAAAGAAAACCATGATAACAAGTATACAAGCAGAAACTTACATTTGGTGAATTACGGCGAGTTGTAGCAGTTACAAGAACTATACCACGGGTATTATCATACACTGGGGGTTTCCATTCAGCAAGCACTGCATATATAAAAAAGAACCAATATGGTATAAAATGTTTAACCATTTCAAAAGCAGTGATAGACAAGGCAACCTATACATGGAAACACACAAAATTGTCATTTTGTATTCTCCATAAATGAACCACAATGTTTAAAATGCATGTTGGAGTCATAACAAATATAAAAATCACCTATGCAAGCTCTTTTCTCCTTTCTTTAATTTTTGTATTGACCAGTCACGTTTAAGATTGTGTTTGATCTGCTATTAGTAGTCTAATATTTTCATTAATCATTTCATTCTTTTTGTCAGTTTTCTATTCTCTATCATGTTTTGCTTACTTCTATACTTTAACTTAGAGCTCCTCATGGGGATATACTTGACTTGTTGCTCTTCTAAAATCCTTTTTAACATAACAAAAATCATATAACAGACCGTGTTAGGTCAATTTGAAAACTTCAATTCGCTCAATAATGCAGAAATTGGTATATAAAAACTGTTCAGGAGTATAATGATGTTACTTATTTGGCAAAGGGATAGGAAGTTACCAATTAATGTACAGCCATAAAGATTGAATGCTGGGCTCATCCCAGAAGAAACCTGGATAAACAGAATATTCCTTCTACTTTAGTTAAAACAAGAATGCTCCATAGAAAGGAACTTTAATACAATTTATCTTATCTTTACCATAGCTTCATTGAATAATCAAACAAGCAGAACAATTTGCTTCTTTCTATTATAATTGAGATTTCTGGTTAATATAATCATAAGGACATCGTGCAGCATAAATGCTGAGAGGCTTTTTTGTTCATATACTCTAATATATTATTAAAATTATGAAGCTGCTCCCATATAACGCTAAGCACTGCCATGAGAATGGTTATGAAACAGAATTTGACGAATTATTAGCTTTAAGAAATTATTTAGCTAGCTGAAATGATAAGTGAGAGATAGTAAGACCTTTTTCCCTCGTGTTAGGGAAAGCCGTATGTGTGAATTGTCAAACATGCCATTCCTAATCAAAGTTCTGAAAATTGCTTCCTTTATCTGCAATTTTTTGAACATTCATTATGATGACAACTGAAAAAATAGCAATTAGCACATAGCTTTTAAAAGAAAAACAGAACCATCTGACAAAAAGCCTATCGGGATAACTAGCAAAGAGTGTTTCAACTGACACATGCTAGATAGATGAACTGAATGCATCTAAGACTCACCTCATCCCGATTAGGAACATTTTCAAAAGCTAAAGCCTTTGCTGAATCAAATAACCTATAAGAAACAAGAAATGTAAGAGGACATATCATGAGTATTTCAATGATTGCATTAACTATAATCATTCAATTTATTGCATTACTATTGAATTATGTAATCAACTGATCAGACAGAACGTTATTGGAATAATGTTATAGCATAACATATAAACTATTCAATTTCTTAGTTTTGTGACATCACCTGTCTAGATGCTCCTCAAGCTTAAATATCTTTCCATTATACACCCGAAGTCCCTCCCAAACCGAGTCACCTCCTTGGACAACTGAATCAAATACAGAAACCTGATATATCACAGGGTAATATTTTCAAACCATGAGAATCTGTCCATCAACCACATAAATCTGAACCTTTTAATTGCCATACAACTGATTACCTTAGCACTATCACGAGGCATAATCTCGTCACCAACCCAAGCAAGCAATTTCTCATTTGCAGGAACAGGAAGATCGGGAGTAGGTAAAGGAGAGCTCAGAAGAGATGATTTTTTCTTCACATGACGCTGAAGCATATTATACAGGGGTAGACTTTGTTCCAACAATTCGTACAGAGAAAAAGGAAATGGCTGAAAAGAAGAAGTTTAAACTTTACAGATTAACTATAGTCATGTTTTTGGTCACCTATGCCAGTCAAGGTACCTCACCCCATTACACTTGAAAAATAACCTTGTCTCAAATTTTGTATCCTCCAAAATTTTTATGAGAAAAGCAAGAACAAACACGGGTTCATAATGAGCACCCAATTTCAAATCTAATCTCTGTTATTAGGTAAAAAAATGGCAATTAGCAATGGAGCAAACAACATCCAAATACTAATACTAACTCAAACAAAATAACATCACGGATTCTCCATGAAAGACTAATAGAACATGATAAAAACAACCAAATACCTCGGGATACTTTCTAGGTTTCTCAAAACCAGTAGATTTATGCACAGTCTTGTACCACCAAGGGGCCCACAAGCCATCTATTTCCTTTGGACCTGCTTCCCACCTAGAATGTATTGTTGCAGAATAAGAATAACAGCAATATTGTTTTGTTTGAACACTAAATGGTAACTTGATCAATGCCTTGACAATATTGTTTTGTTTGAACATAATTTAAAAGGAATTCATAAAGTAGAACGGCTTATTTTTTGGGTGCATTAATGTAGCTTTAATGATAAACTCATCTTCCTTGACTTCCTCTCAGTGATTTTAACTTTGTTGGGGGAATTTATGTAAAGGGAAAAAAAATCTACATACTTGAGCATAGCAGGTTGAAAGGGAATCTCCAGATCATCACAGAGACCGCGTAGGGTAGCCTGCAAATCAACAAGATCATGAGACTAATGCAAGATAATTAAAAAATAATATTTAAAGCCATATTTGAAGTTAGTTTGAAAACATTATTATCTAGTGTTCCAACTAAACAAAAACCAATCAAGCATGTTCAGAAAGGTCAGATAATACCTCAGGATCTTGTTGAAGTTCTGCAGCATCAATAACAGGTGGTGCCTTTCCAATCTCACGAAGTTCATTGTATATACAAACCAGCTCTGCCAAACCCAACTCATAGAAAGATGGAGGGACAACCTTATCGAAGGATGGCTGAACATACACAATTGAGTAAAGCACACAAGAACTATCACGCAGTAGCCATAGACATAAATAACCACAAAATACCATAAAAATTGATAAAATATTTGCAACACCCTGTATACATTATAAATGAAACACAAAGCTCATAGGCTTTTTCACAAGCCAACTCTTTTTAAAGTAGATTTATGATGGATCTTTATGCTTTTGGACCAACACTACATATGCATATGACAAGAACATGCAGAACTGGCTATTATTTTAGTGACAAACAAGTAATAAATGAAAGACATTTTACCAATATATCAAGAGGATTTCTTATCAGAATGAAGTGCTTTCCTTTCTTCATTAGATCACCAGTCAAACCTTGTAAGCGTTGCTTTGATATATGCTGAAAACAGCAAAAGATAAATAATGAAGTAGAAGAACACAAACTTGGTTTTGATAACATGTAGCTAAGGCTCAACATAAACTAAGGCTCAACATAAACTAATTATTATGGGTATTTTTCATCTGGATCAATGAATCAGTTTCCTTCCACCTCCTCAAAGGGACTTGTGTTGATTTATTTGGACACATGCCAGTTGTGGGACCTTCCTAGACCAAAACCAATTCCTAGCCAACTAAACTACTTACACAATTTAGAACATAACAGCAAAAGATATAGACTTTTGTAACAATTGAAGCTTCTGCTTCAGTTTCTTTGACTTAGTGCAGAGTTACCCCATCACAAATTAGAATGAGACACAGGAATATAAAGTTAATAGTACAATACCTCCTGTCATTGAAGTAAATGGTCATAATGTTCTTCTATTTATACATTTTTTGAGAAAATGTGTATCTCAAAAGATACATTGTTTACCTTGCAGAATCTATATTTCTTCCTTCCTGGACCAAAAATTATGTCACTAGTGACCTTATTTCCATCAGATTCCTGTTACATTTGAAACACCAACATTTTTCAATATGAAGCATGGGAAGAGGACACTACAAGAGACACACAGGATAATTATAATAAATGATAGCTGAGGAAGCATTGCAAGTTAATTTTGGAGTTCAATATGAAGATCTTAATCTTTAGAACTCAATTAAAAAAAAATGACCATAAAGAACTTGAAGCTACTTTTATACTTCCACTCTGGATCAGAGATGCTTATATTTATCAGAATTCTCACATCCTATGAACACCCTCTACATTTAATAAAGCATCATTTCCCCACCAAACAAACAAAAAAAAATGTTTATCATCCCTATAGACAGTCATTTCAAATATACCAGGCTGACAGAACAGTGATTGAGTGAACAGAGATATGTTAAAGTGCTGAGAATGCTGTAATAAAAGCATAATCAAATCAACCTAGTTCTTAGCACCAACAACAAGACGATTAGAGGAGAGGTAATGAAGGAGGACATTTTGTGACAGATATACCATTTTTGAGAGTAGCTCCTCCCTGTACGGTCTATCAAGACCTGTTACTCTAAGGAAATATGCATAGAGAGGCTCATCAAGCACTTCTATGTCATCCCTCTGCGTAGCACAAATGAAAACACCTTCATCAGAAACAGGATTCTCGAGTAATCATCAATAGCAAAGCACGATTTCAATCAATTAATGAATCATTAATCTATCAGCAAAATACTAGGTACACATTTGTTGAAACTGACAAAATCAAAAGAATAATAGCAACAACTTGTCATCACCGTCATCATAAAAAAAAAACATCATCAAACAACAACAACGTTCTCTTATCGTATAAAATCTGTTACAACCACTGCACAAATCATGATGAGAATTTTTTTTTTTTTAAAAGGGTAAAATTATGCAAAATGTTAATTCCTTGTTTGCACCGAACAAAATACATTGACAAGAAAAAAGGTGAGAGTGAGAGAGAGGCACCTGAGCAAAAGAATACATGAGACTGGTACTGAGGGACCTTGGAGCAGACCATGAGTGAATCACCTCCACTTCACTCTCCGCCATCTCTGATTTCACCATGCAAAGCTAAGCCTTTCTTTCTGATTCAACTTGATTAGAATATTATCAGTAACAGTGATGATGGAATCCAATGGATTGCCACTTTTCTTTGTGAGAATCACAATACAACAGAATATAAAAAGATGGGTCCAAATCTCGGAACAGGAACCAACAAATTCCCAGGAATCTCAAAGGAGTTACAATAAATTTTGAGACGACTTTAGAGGCAAAAGAAACATGGTAATTAAGAAAGTACTATGGTCTGGTAGTAATTAATTTTTACTAGTTAGTACATGAGGTTGACACATGAGAGATGCATTTTGTTTAGCATTTTGTCTTTTAGTGCTACAGTTACTAAAATTTGGAATTGCAGAGAGAAGATAAAAAGTGTTTAGATTTTGATTAGAATGCCATATAAAGTAACGCCTAGAATTTGAACAAGAGAGACTTAAAAAGAGTTTATTACTAATTATAATCTGTACTACACTTTTTAGATATACAACTATTTCATAATCTTAATATAATTCACCCATAAAATGAAATAAATAGAAAATTATTTACATTCCATTCATACGAAAAACGAAGATTAAAGTTTATACCTTTTAAAAAAAAAACTTTTCGTCTGATTAGGGCTTTTCTGAAATTTGAAGTAATCAAAGATCAGAGCTTGCAATTACTTTTTGCCACTAAACAATATAATTTGGTTGTCACAACTTTTCGACAAGTAATGAGAATTCCTTTTCACAAAATCATTGCTTGTCAACAAACACACATCACAAAATCATTACTTCGTTGTGCAGACGTGTTATCCACTATATTGTCCGATATCATCCCCAAACATGTCCTTAACTAGTTTTTATTTTATTTTATTTTATTTTAATTTAATTTAATTTAATTTAATGAGCAATTATCATATTCAAATATCCTTTATCTTCTCAATCCAAGAGAAAAACCATGAAAAAATATTTAAAAAAATAAGATGTGCATGAAAAAATATGCACAATGTAATTTCTTTTATTCATTTACCATTCTATTAACGCTTTAATTTCTACGATCTTATTTACTAATATAAAATTATTAAATAAAATATTATAAAATTCACAAAAACAGATATCTAAAAATAGATATAATATTAATATAATTATTCAAAATAATAACTACAATAATAAAATATATAAATACAATATAATTACTAAGAGATAAGAAACTAATACACAGTATCTCCGTCATTTACTTGAGGTATATCATTATTTACTCATACAACTAAGTAATTATAGGAAAAAAGACAAAACACAAAAAGCACAAAACACATAATAAGATAAGCTATTTACAAAAGAGTTATCCATAAACAATCAAATCATATATCAAATGTAAACTTGTTTAGAAAGGAAAAAAGAAACGTTCTTATGATAACTTGTTTAATTTGAACAAGTCACTGTGCGGTTTCGTAAAAGAATTGTGTCCACAAAGATTTATGTCAAAGTTACATGACAATAACTGCATATTAATTTATGAAATTAAATTTGAATTTTCTAATATGTGTTATTCAGATTTCAATATTTTAAATTCTGCCTATTTTGTTTTGATTTTTTATTTGTTAAATTATCATATATTATAATCAATTTCTTGACATTATCAAACTTTTAAATTTCAGAGACAAAACTTTTATGATTTATTTTGATGCTATTTTAAAAGATATTTTATTAATAAAATATATAAAATATATTTTATATTTATATAAATTTATGTTCATCTCTTCTCTTAATTTATTTTTAAAACTTTGTTTATGCAAGTAAAAGTTGGTAAAAGATTTCTGTGTTGCTCTTATTTGTTTTTCATTGGACAACTTTAAATGACATTATTTTTTTCTAGAATAATAACTTTTGATCTTGTACTATCAAGATAATTAGAAAGAGTTTCAGAAGTGACCCATACATATACTGTTTTGATGTTGCGTTTTGACACTGCCAAATAGAATTGGCAAAAGGAATTTGGAGACAGAGTTCTAGTTCAAGGGTTTGATAGTTCAAGAATCTTAATCCCAATAAATTGCATATGAAACAATATTGATATTATATTAAATAGGTTGTTTCAAAGATATAATTTTAAATTTTTAAAATAATAAACATAACTTTTATATTAGATGAAACTTTTTATATATTTTAAACTGTATTTTAATTTACTTTTCAATTTTTTATTCTATATAACATTTTTTAATTTAAAAAAATACTATATAACATATAAAAAAGAGTAAAAATGTAGATCAAAAAGATTATATCTATTTTTTTTTAAATTTGAAATTAAAGTATATGAAAATTTATAACAAAAATCAAATCCAATTCAATGTTTAAAAACTAAAACATACTAACCCATAAAAAAATTGTCTCAATACATAAACAAAAAAAAACAAAATAATTATCCCCTCCAATTGATCCTCTCCAATTTCAAAAAATGAACTAAATTCAAAAGAAAAAAAACTTAATTATTACAAAATTTATAATCGTATTATACAATAAAATTAATTTTAGACTTAATTAATTTCTTATCCTTAATAAATTTGAATTTGAGTCATGATTAAACTTTTTTGTCAGCAAAACGAGTTTTTAATTAAGTGTGTGTTGATTTTTTTATATATGAATAATTTTACTGAATTATCTTTATATATTAAGGTATGAAGTTTTGTAATTAATATAAAAATATAAAACAATAAACGATTTCTATTGTTAGACAAAAATAATAGTTTTTTGATGATAATAAAAGTAAGGTTTAATGTTTCAATAGATCCCTATTTTTGTTCAGAATTTGAAATAGGTCCCTTTATTTTTTGGCGTCTCAATTGGTCCTTATTTTTGTTAATTTGATTTCCGTCAATTTCATCAAACGGCGTTAATGAATGTGTGACGTGGCCTGAGGACAGTATTGACACATGTAAGGCCACGTCACACATTCATTAGCGTCGTTTGATGAAATTGACGGAAAGGATTTATTTGCATTAAATTAACAAAAATAAGGACCCAATTGAGACGCCAAAAAATAAAGAGACCTATTTCAAATTCTGAACAAAAATAGGAACCTATTGAGACATTAAACCTAAAAGTAATTCATTGACATTTCGACGATGACAAAATTGTTATGTTTTTAATTACTTTTAAATTATTCAGTCTTGCACATACTTTTATATTATTTAGTCTTCCACACTAAATAATATCTAACAACATTCATAATAATAAGTGTATCATCAATATTTTATATTATATAGTCTTCCACACTAATTAGATTAATTTAAAAAATATTATTTTAATAATTATATCAAAACAAGTTTTGATTGATATTTTATCAATACGTATATTAAATTGTGTAATTAATTGTATTAAATTGAAACTAATTTAATAATTCTATATCTTAAAAATGAGATTGCTTATTCCGAAAACAAATTATAAGTTATATTTCATTTCATACTATTCTTCATCTTAGTTCAATAAAAAATAATATCTTCAAAACAATTAAGTAAAACTCTACTTTGTGTTACTATAGATCTCTTTTGATTAAGGTAAAAATCACATTTACTTCAAAATTAAAAGTATATTATTTCCAATTATAAATATTATTTCCCATCATAAAAGACGAACGTTAGAATATAAAATATTATAATTAATATTATAAGAAAATACTAATTATAAAATATAGGTTAGCGCTTAAGCGGAGCTTGTGGTCACTCTCTCCTCGCTTGTTCCAATCCTAGTCAAGAGCTTCAGATCCAATTCTACACTACATACGATATTTTCGGCCCTCACTAGCTCTTCGCTTGGTTGTACAAAGAGCATGCCCGAGGGGGCTACTATGCTCACCGCGCACTTGCATCACCACCTGAGCTTCGCTACCGCTTCGCCCAGCTCCTACGCCTACCACGAATCTTAAATCATCACGTGGCTGCTAAAGCAAGCTAAGCTTCACACGGCCCTGAGGAAGCCAAAAGACAGACCCTCTCATGGCTGAAGGCTCCGCAACACGTTGGAGAACTTTTAGATCTCGCCCTAAAACGCCCATTTTCCTAGAGTTCCGAAGTGATCCTCATTCTCACCGCAGCCTTCTTAAGCTGAAATAAAGCCGGGCAAGAATCGCATTGGTAGTACGAAGGGGGAGCAGAATCGTATCTGGCAGTGGTTCTTCGGATCGATCACAGATTATCGGCCCCGTCGTTTGGCTTCCACTCCAGTTGACCTCTCTTGTTCTCCCCCCCCCCCCTTACACAACCGGGTGGAGGACTCATGTAAACTTATTCCTTTAGGTCCCCGTTCAGGAAGGCATTTTGAACATCTAATTGGAACAGAGGCCAATCTCGATTCGCAGCAATAGAGAGCAAGAGACGAACAGACTTCATATTGGCTACCGGGGCAAAGGCTTCCTATTCATCTATCCCATATGTTTTAGTAAAGCCTTTACTAGCCTGACCTTTTCCTCCTTTCTCCCACAAAGCTTCCCTTCACAACCAGTCCCATATCCAATTAGTAGAATTCGAGATGGGGAGAGTCAAAATGAGACAAATGCGCATTTCCTATCTGAATCGAGAGGTATCAGATCGAAGTCACATAAGTCATGTATTATAATGAAAGTTCTTTCCCGGAGAACAAAGTGGATTTATGAGCAAATTATGGCATGAGAGGACCAATGAGACAGAACACTGTTGGATGCATTCCTTCGCTAGCAGGGCTTCAGCCCATCTCAATGGAAGAGTCTTCGGTCAGTAATCTCGTACTCTCGACCGGCTCGAACCACTACGTTATCCATGTTCCGGCTCATCCTATTCATGTCACCAGAACCTGTAATAAACCATCATTTCAAACCATCCGTTTACAGGGAATCTTTGGATATCAGTTCAAGGGGAGCCCCAGGGAATTTGATCAAACAAAGTATGTGATCGGAGGAAGGAATAGAAATAACCCTAGTAATCTTAAACAACAAGGACAAACACAAGGTACAGAGACAGAAAGAGAGGCGCGACAGCCGCAAGGCACTTTTGCTTTGCTTTGATTTGATTGTATCGGGAGATGGGCTTGCGTATTAGTTGGGTTTGCTTCTACCGAGGCAATGTTCCAGAAATTAGGTTTATCTAAAGAGCAACCGGTTGAGCACGAGGTCCCACATTGTCTCCATCAGCGGCTAGGAAAAAAGTCTTTGACTCTTCTTCTAGTTAACCACTACTTTAGACTATTCCTACTATTCATAGTTCTCAATCTGATCTCGTCCATGTCTTTTTTTTAGAGTATTGTCTTCTTAAGTATATAAAGAAAGAAGAAAGTCAAGCTTTCGGGAAAGGAGTGAATGATTTGAATACTTCTTCCTCTTTCGCTTCTTCTCAAGCTCTTACTCTTATTGGCGCAGAGAAAGTCTTACAGCCAGACGACTTAAACATAGCGCTCTGATCTCCGACCTCCTAGGACCCAAGCAAAGGATTGACTTCGCTAACCTCAGCTTAATCGAAGTCAATATTCTAACAGAACTAGAAAGGGCATACCTTGAATACAGATCAAGATTCACTCATGCACTCTGGAACTTACTTAGGAAAGCTAGCCTTAGCCCAAAAATAAAGGAAGGCAGCCGAAAGCCCTACAAAGAATATCGCTGATGAACAGGCCCATCGGGTGGGGTTGTCAGTTGAGAAGGAAGTCTTTATTGAATTGATCATAGAAAAAAAAAGGATAGAAATGGAATCGGTTGTTTAAGTCGGAAGATCAGATGTTTTGAGCGGAGAATCGGGTTCTGCTAAGCAGAAAAGCCTTCTTTCTCTAATTAATGGGTCGATTCGAAATTGGAATGGAGTTTGAGGCTAGTGGAGCAAGCATGAATAAGAAAAGGAAAAAGCCAAAATGAGTGGAAAAAAAATTCAAAGCTAAGCCACCACCACCGAATAGAACCGACGAGTAATATCCTATCCTTCCCTACCTACTGTATTCAAGCGAACAAGTGTGTTAAGCGAATCACTTTCCGCCGGTGGTACGCACTACATGAAATCAATGCCCAGACCACTATGTGCGTAATCTATATATATATATATATATATATATATATATATATATATATATATATATATATATATATATATATATATATATATATATCCTTATTGATTTATTTCGCCTATGGAGTGTTAGGGTATTGCGAAGCTTCTCACTGGAATAGACTCGAGATTAAGCACAAGAGACGCTTGGGCCTATTACAGACAGGCTCGCAAGCTTAACACGATGAGAAGGTTCCCCACTTAACCCTAGTTTTCGGGTAGAGTAGTGGTCGCCATGCGCCCATCGGTTATAGCCGCTCGCTAGTTGGGGGCAGGAGACAGCCTTTAAGAGAAGAGAAAGAAGGTCTACTGGCCCAGTACGATGTGGTTTATTTGGATTTATCCGTCCGCATACTTTCACTGGCCTTTTGAATCGATCCTGAAAGACTCCCCAAAAAATAGAAGGTTATCCGCTTCTCCGCTGTTTAAGCTCGAAATCTGAACTTTCACAACCACCAACAGGAAGACAAGTCAGTATGGGATCAAAAAAAGTCTTTTTCTAGTAAAGTTCCAGCTCTAGATAGGGAAGGACGACGAAAAGCACGAGTTTCCTTTGAGGTAAAAAAAAGCCGACGGTGCCTAATCTCCTCGGATATCATCGGCCATCGTTCTCATCGATGCGATGACCAGACATGTCACACCATCCCTCGCTGCCCTAACTCACCAATCCCTAGCATCTACCAAAGTGGTATCCTCTCACGGAGGCTAGTAAGTAGGCTTTTCTCATATTTGTCACTCTCCACCCAGTCCTCCGATGGAAGGGGTACTATCCCATTGTAAGTAGCTTGATTACTGTCTGGCCTTTATCCCTTGCTCCTAAAAAACGGATATGGGAAAGGTTGGTGAAAGTGTAAACTAGTGACCTCGAAAGATAGGTGGGCCATATCCAGTCCAGAATGCATTAGACTAACTGCATTGGTACCGAAACATCTGATCAGGCCGTCTGGGGTATATGATATGACAGGTCGTTGTACTAATGATCGGTAGGTGGGACTGATACCTAACTCGGGTATCTATCCCTGTGGAGGGCCCCCATTCAATGATCAGATATGTCCATGGGATTAGGTATGAAATGGGCCATACCAACTTGTTGCTTGAACAAGTCCTAGTGGTGGGGCTCCTCATATGGTTAGCCTCCCTGACCCGTAGCGTAGATTGTGGAATGGGATTGGGAATCTATTTGAGTATTAACCGAATTTCGGAGGGGGTTCCAATTCATATCCGAGCGTTGGTGCACTTCCCATCTGTTCCCGGGCTTTGACGTAAGGCCTGTAGACCGAGCCTCATATCCCTGACTTCAGAGTCCTACGGTCTTCTTCTCCCTAATTCTCTGTGAGAACGAATCTGAACCCTTGCTTGGTCTTTTTCTTCCTCCTGACTCTCACTTGGAAGCAAGAGATGAAGACGTAAGCCTTCCTTATGATCGATCACCCTTTCCCGCTGGTCCAGTCCGTTTTTCTTTCTTCACTTCCTTCCGCTTAGCCGATAGTGGGAACTCTAAGAATTTTTTGAGTAGGCATCCAGGTCTTCACTAGGGCTGCCTCTTTTCAGCTCTTTCTTAGGCTCTCTCGAGTGGGTTTGCACTCTGTTATGCTCTGAGTTTATCTTATCTTGGCTTCTTTCTATGGATTCGACACAGAAAGATAGTCACCGAAAGGGTCAGTCTTTTCCTTCAGTTTGTCCTATATATGTTGAATAAAAAAGCTTGGGAGGACGTTGCAGATGTCCGGGACGGACACGACTTCTTCTAACGCTAGAAGACCACTGGAAGACACCCGGGACCAGAGCATGTCGTGAAAGAAGCACACTGGGCGTGCTTCGACCGTGTCTCCGGGGCACAGTTGAATGTAGATATCATGAACGCGAGGTGCAGGATACCAGGCCGAGAAACCCGGGCAACCACCCCCTATGTGCCGATCGCTAGCGCATCCAGGGCCCCGGCGCCCAGCGGAGCTGGAGAGGCCTAGCCTGATCTGAGAAGTGCTAATTCGGTTCGGATAGACTTCATTCAAGAACGCCGCCGCCCCTGGAATCAATAAGAAAACAAGTGCTAAGTTTCAGATCAGTGAATAAACCGAAACGAAAGAATAAAGAGACCTTTCTCGCTCGGCGCCTAAAGCGCACTATGCTCCGCTTCAACAAATGAGAGTTTTCGGTGGAACCGGTGAACCACGCGAGCTGGTTAGATGCGTGGGACAGAGGGCTCATAGTACCTGCTAGCGCAGCTATGCAGTGGAAGGGAAGGAGCCTAAATCGACCCCCTTCTTTTTCATTTTAAAAAGAAAAAAGCAGTACAAAGAAAAGAGATTAGACTCTCGGATGAGACTAAGCAGCCACCGACCGTTCCGACGCGCCCCTTACCTATTTTTTTTATTAATACCGAAAACCTATCTAAAATGGAGCCTAGTTTAGGCTGTCAAACAAATGATAAAATGGAAAAGTTTTAATATAACCACTAGTAGGGATATGGATGGAGTCTCGCTCAGTAAAGAGAGTTGTAGATTCGTAGAAAAGGAGAGGAGCCTTGACTTTCTATGATGTTATTAGTCAAGAAGCGCTAACGCTGCAATCTTTCTAAAGCAAGAAGCGATAAACTTGACTTTGAGAAAGAAGGTGCTTGTTGCCGCTTTCTTTTTTTAGTAAGTAAACTTGTTTTGTTTTATAAGGCGAAAGGTTGCTATTTGAATAATGATTATAGCGTTAGCGCTTTCGTTTTCAATAAGTTTAGGCTTGACTTATTCGAACCGAACGAACGATAGCGGCTTAAAGCTAAGCCTATCACGCACGAGCAGCGTCGCTGCTTGATCGGCGGGGAGAAGCATCTCAAAGTATGGGGCAAAGGATCAAGCGCTTTGACTTTGTCTCCCGGGATTCACCACAGGTTGGGTTTGAGAGCCGTGTGATGGGTGACTATCCAGCACGGTTCGGAGAGCACTTTAAGTCTGCGTAGGTGAATGGAAGCCCCTCTTGAAAGCAAGAAAGAAGCGGCTATTCCCACGGCGGAGTCACCATTGACTCTATTTATTATTATGGTAAATTACTGTATCAAGATGTCAATCTGAGATCTTATTTCGGTTCGATACGTCCACCTGCGAGACTAACCTTTGGCTTTCGTCTCGGTAGGTGTATTCTTATACATTTTCCCAAAAGAACATTCATTCATTTCTTTCTTCCCCGTCGACCACGACGACTGAAACGACGCCAAAAATCCAGACCCGGAAAGGAGAAGGGCCGGTGGTGGGCATTTGGTAAAGTCGGGCCGATCGGGTGTCTTCATTCCAGCGACAATACAGAAGAAGAAGAACGAAACGAAGTGAGAGGCCGGAGGGCAGGGAAAAGAGTCGAGTCGATCAGGCTCGACGACCGGGAGAAGCAAAACGAAATTCGGATTTGGCCGAAAAAGAAGCAACGCTATGGATACCATGACCGATCACCATCGATCAAGAAGAATCTTTCTAAATCACTTCGGGTCAGCGGGGCCTTCAAGCATCCGAAATACGCCGGGGTTGTAAATGACATAGCGTTCCTGATAGAAAATGACGACTCCTTCAGAAAAAGGAAGTTATTTCAGTTCTTTTTCCCCAAGAAGTCCCGCTCCGACGGCCCGACGAGTCATCTATTTAAAAGGACCCTCCCTGCAGTGCGCCCCTCTTTTAATTATTCGGTCATGCAATACTTATTGAATAGAAAGAACCAAATGCATTTCGACCCCGTCGTAGTTCTCAATCATTTCGTGGCACCGGGCGTGGCTGAACCATCAACGATGGGGGGAGCGAAACAGGGAAGAGGCTTAGATAAGAGAATACGTTCTCGCATCGCTTTTTTTGTAGAAAGCTCGACCAGCGAGAAAAAGTGTTTGGCCGAAGCCAAAAAGAGGTTGACCCACTTCATTCGCTTGGCGAATGATCTTCGCTTCGCGGGAACAACAAAAACAACCATCTCGCTCTTTCCTTTCTTCGGTGCTACCTTTTTCTTTCCAAGGGATAGAGTTGGTTTTGATAAGAACCTTTCTGTTGAGGATGCCCGGGAACCACTCCTAGGTCAATTAAGGATCAAATGTTGTAACCTCATGGGTAAGGATAAGGTAATGGAATTGATAGAGAAATTCATAGACCTAGGTAGGATAGGAGAATGGATAAAGGGAATAGAGATGATTATAGAGATCATACTGAGAAACAGAAGAATTCCGTACGGGTACAACTCTTATTTGAACGAAGTTAAAAAAATGCGATCTTTGTTGTCTAATAGAACAAACACGAATACCTTAATTGAGTCGGTCAAGATCAAATCTGTTTATCAAAGTGCTTCTCCGATTGCTCAAGACATTTCTTTTCAACTTAGAAAGAAAACAAGATCATTTCGTTCCATTTTTAGTAGAATAGTGAAGGATATTCCATTAGTAATGAAAAAAGGGGTTGAGGGGATCCGTATATGTTGTTCAGGTCGATCAGAAGGCGCAGAAATAGCTAGAACTGAATGCGGAAAGTATGGAAAAACATCTCATAATGTATTTAACCAGAAAATCGATTATGCTTCTGCGGAAGTATCTACTCGTTACGGAATCTCAGGTGTCAAAGTGTGGATTTCATATAGTAAAAAAAAAACAGGGGGACGTGCTATATCCGAAACGTACGAAATTTAGTAAATATCGTAAAGGCAGATGTAGTAGGGGTTGCAAACCAGACGGAACAAAACTTGGTTTTGGAAGATATGGCACTCAAAGTTGTAGAGCTGGGCGTCTTTCATATCGAGCCATTGAAGCAGCGCGTCGGGCTATAATCGGACACTTCCATCGTGCTATGAGCGGACAATCCCGAAAAAATGGTAAGATATGGGTAAGAGTTTTCGCAGATATCCCTATTACCGGGAAACCTACAGAAGTAAGAATGGGAAGAGGAAAAGGAAATCCTACGGGTTGGATTGCTCGTGTGTCCACGGGACAAGTCTTATTTGAAATGGATGATGTGAGTTTGTCAAATGCTCGACAAGCCGCCACATGTGTATATGGTTCATAAACCATGTTCGTCAACCAAGTTTGTTTAGTAGTCGTAACGTAATTGGTTAGTGGGGAAAAACCAGGCCAGGATTCAAAAGATTTAGGCGAAGGGTTTGTTCCTGAACGAAGGAAGTGGAAAGACACTAAGGGAGAGGGATATACTCCTTTTTTTTGAATCGTCAAAATTGTACGACTATTCCAGGCGTACGACCCGGATACGTGATGGTTTTTTTCAGGTACTCTTTCCTGTGATTGTATTGGATATTAATCTTTATGATCACAAGGTAGTGCTTGGGCAGATCTTCTCTTATTACGTTCGGACGTGACAGGGAAGCCAAGAGGGAGGTCCAGGGACATAGCCGACCTATGCATTCCCCTTCCAGCACTTAACCGACGAAAGAGAGGGGAACGCAGCCCCCGCCGCCATATGAGTCGGAGACTATTATAGTTTGACTCTTGTGGTAAATTCCATATGTCTTTTTTTGTTTTGGCGATAATAACTTATGGGAGGGTGAATCCCAGGTTCCACCACAAGAAAGAAGGACAATGGGTAGTTCCCTACGAGGAAGTGCTGCCCAAAAGGGACTACTCTACATCGGCCGGGATTGGACACTAGTCCTTCAAGTCTTCAAAGATCGGATTCAATCGATTATTCGCATTCAACTTGAACAATTCTTGTGACAACAGAAGGAATTCCTTCGTTCCCTTTCTCAAAGGCAATAGGAAGATATCGATTTCGAACAAAAAAAAAGGCAATCTCGAGTACAAGCCAAGGAGAAAGACTGCCAGGCATACCATCGACAGAGTCAGGAAAGGACAGGCAGAAGGCGCACTAATCAAATCTTCTCTTTCAACTCTATCCCTTCTTGGTCCCAGCTAACCAAGCTCATTCCCAGCTCCCTATGAGCTCAGAGTCGCTAACGCTAAGAGGAAGAAGAGCAACTTCCATCATTCCCAGAGTAACAAGGGAAACCGAACCGTTAAGCCGAGTCCTTTTCTTCCCCACTGCTTCGACTTCATTCATACACTTGTCAGCTCTGTTAGCGAAGGCAAGGTGTGAAACGTTGTCTCCACTGCTCGTGAAACGGAGGAGACTCGGTCAGTATAAGGAATCTTTCTCGAGCTCAGGTACGGGCGACTCAGTCACATGTGCTCGACTGAATATGCAGCTACGGAACTGCTAAATCCCTCGTGAGACTCCAGTTCCGGTCAATCGTGCTTGTCAGCCTTCATCACCACTGCTTTGGCGACCCGGCTGAACGAATGCAGTGACGCGACTTGTGTTTCGAGGGGTTTTCCGCAGTGGAACCTGTCAAGTTCAGTCTATGAATCCACAGTGGGACGTTCTCAATCCAAAGTGGACTTTTGGGGCAAAGCCTAGACCAAAGGTGCCTCATATAATAGCGTAGGGAGACTAATTGGGTAGCGAATCCCATACTCAGCGAAACCAAGCCCCGGGTGGTAGCCTAATCGAAGAAGTTTAGCTTGTGCCCAAGCCCACCTTTTTATAAAATCTCAACGTGGGATAGAGGGGGTTTAGAACCTTCGCATTAGGCTTTCGAGTTCCCTGTTTGAGATAGCTCCTTTACCTGGGCTCTCGACGCTTATAGGCTTGTGGTATAGTTCGTACTCGTATCAAGCTGTGGTCTTCGTCTCTTTCGATTATTAGTAGGTAGGGGCATTCAGTGAGATAGAAACCTATTCCCTTTATGACTTCAAACAAGCTGACCCCCGCATTTGGATTCCTATTAAGGGCAAGAGTGAGACTTGTCTATTCCTACTAAAGGAAAGAGAAGAGTGACTTAGCTACCAGAGCAGAAGGCCAGAAGGAATCCTTTACTTACCTCTAGGAAAGATCTCTTTACTTACGACTCTTGAACTTTAAGGTGGGCGGGAAGGAGATATTCACTTACTTAGAGCCTGTTGGAGCCTTCGGAACCTTTACGTCTATAGGGGCTCCACAGGAGGGAAGAGAGAGATAAAATGAAGACTATTCGCCGAGAGGGAATTAAAGCAACTTATTGACCCAAGGGGGGGAATATAATGTGGTAAGGGCTAAATAGAGTATAGGGGGAAAGGAAGAGATTGAACCCCCTATCTATAAAGATTAGAAGTTGGATTCCAAACCTTGCTTTTCTCTAGAATTGATAATCTCTCCTAAATGTTCCTCTCCTCTGATTACAAGCAATATTTTCTAAGATAAGAATTGGAGGATCTATAGAGCTCGAATTCAAGGCTTGCTATGAGGCCTGCATGCAAGTCTTGAATAGATATTTAATACACTCAAAAATATATATCTTTAGAATCTCCTTGCAGCGAGCGCTGTTTTCTCTTTCGACCCTTAGGATTTTCCAGTATAAAGTCTTATTAGAAGAATTCAGTTTCATAGAGCTGAATAGGCAGCTGGAAGTCAACAACAAACATCTGTTTTCTTCGTGGTCGAATCTACGATCCTCAGCCGTCTTTCCCTTCTGACTATGCGAATGAACCTCAGTGCTTTCAATTGTTTGATTTTGTTCCCAATGTTAGACAGAAACAACAGAGGAAAAGGCTGCCCAGCCAACGAAATTGATTGAAATACATTCTTTATTGGGGGACTATGCCCTCGGGAGAAAGACGTTCTGATTGCCTCTCAATGTAATTCCTCTTCGGGGGATATTTCTTTCTTTTATAAGAATGCAATTTCAATAGAAGAATTTAGCCAGATTCAGAATCAACATTAGAGAACCAGATCTTATGGATTATCCCCCCTTTCTCTAATAGAATAATAAGGTAAGCTCGTTGAATCCTCAGAACTAAAAAAAAAGAGTTTGAACTCTCTTCGTCTTCTTCTTTGTCCCCATTTCCAGCTTCCTCTCCTTCATGTGTCCCCCCCTTTAAGGCTGATCAATTTCCATCCCCTTGACTTTCCTCCTCCTCATCAGAAATGACTGTTATTGGTGTCGTAAGGCGACGCGATCCCGGTGTCTCGTCACTTTGACCCCCCCGTTCTCCTCTCTCGTTCTTCATGGCCTAAAAATAAATAGAATCTCTATATCAATAAATGGAAGAGAAAGCATATCAAGCCCGATGTTGGGATGGAAGGCTTCTATTATTTACTTCACCCGTTGTTGTCTCGGGATCTTTAGTCCTTTCCTCTCCTTGATTTGTATTAGTAGGGCGTTCTTCATCTAAAGGCTCTTCATATCATGAAGTTGTCCAAGTCAAACTCTTCTTCTTGCGGGAGAAGGTTCCGGGAAGCTCGTCAGGTGCTGGCGTAAGTAGTAACTCCTAGCGTTGCTAAAGCTTTCTAAGGCCTATTATCGTTATTCAAACGGTATCACAGATAATCTTTACGTTCTTCTGGCAAGGGTTTGAAGAGGGGTTTGATAGCTAGGAAAGTAAAGTCAGGGAGGAAGGCGCTGTACTATTGGGCAAGTAGCGGTTGTAGTCTCGGCTTTATTGTAGCTTTGGGGATTTTTTAATGCTACTTTAGGATTTAAAAAAAGGCTTCAAGCTCAAGTGCAAGCTGAGTAAACTTGTTCAGCTTTACTGCAAGTCTAAAGAAAGGGAAGGGGCAAAGTCCACTCGCTATTAGCTCGCAACAATCTCTTCACTCGCATAGTAAACTGCGCTCGCCCTAGTCAAATCCAGATCTTGTTCCTTTGCGAGCGGAAGTCAGAACGAATACAAAAACTCCTTTCTTTTACGCCTTATTAGTTATGAAAGCGGATCGCTTTGTTTCTAATGAAAAGGAAAGAGAAGGCGGCTGTAGAGATAGAGTCTTTACGGGCCGGTAGGGCAAGTGAAACATTCTATCTTTGTCAGGCTTAAGGTAAAGGGCATGAGAGAAAGTTCTTGTTTCCGGGCATATCGATAGGAATAAGAGCAGGAGGTAAGTGGGGCAATTCCTTCCGATAGTGGATGCTGGTGAATTAGAGTCAAAAATCGATCTTTTCGGAAGCGAAGTCGTAACTTATACCGTGAGAAAGGTATGAAGTAACTCGACTGATAAGGATAGGAGCGAACACCCTTATGGATGAATAGATAGAATCGTTCTTTCTTTGCGGTTACGGTAAGCAAGTCTATTAGTACACAACACTCGTTTATAAAAGGCGAATAACTGACTTTATTGATGAGCGTGACAGCGATGCGCTTTATTTTTTGGTTTTTAACTTCTAAGAGCTTTGAAGTCGGAATGAAAAGCTAGTGCGTTAAGCAAGCTTGTTTGTTGTAAGGCTATCGGATTAGAGAATTCCCTATTTCTTTCTCGCCCTACTTCTAAGGATAGATAGTTTAGGGAAAGCAAGTGCTGTGATGAGATCTGTCTTTCGGCTTGGTCGAGGACACCATCACCTTGTTGCTCGAATTGTGATCGATGTAAATTCTTTCTGTCTAGAGCCCGCCCCGACCAGTCTTAATTGAAAAGCTTTCAGACCCCTGTGTAAGCACTAGCAACTTGTTGTGTCATGTTCGTTCTCATTACACATATGATATGATACCTATTTATCCTGAGATCTCTTTTGCTACTTGTGCAATCACCTCTCACGAGGTTGAAGCTAAGCCAAAATTTGTCCTACTAACCTGGCCAATCTCTCGGGTGAAATGTCTGGGGTGACATGTGCATTTCGAAAGATTTCCATCATTTGTTCTCGGTGGTGCTCTGAAGTTAAAAGAAGACCTTCCGCCTACCTCGAAAGGATGCTTTTCTTGAGCTTGTTTTTGTCCCCAAGGTCAAAAAAATGGGTTCAAAAAGAGCTGCTGCTTCTGCTTCACCTTGCTTGGGGTTGGCTCCTCAATGCGGACTGGAACTTATCTACTTCAATAGTTCGCTAACCACTCGGAGCAGTTTTGCAGTTAAGGATATCAGCTAGTTGGTTGTTTGGCTCCTCGATCCGGACTGGAATAGATGGCTATTCGATTAGGACTTTCAGTAGCTTTTGGGGACCAAAGAGCAGGGGTCAAGCCCAATGGGCTCATTGCTAGTGAATGGAGGAAGGCTAGTTTGAGTTTGGTTGGTGGAGATGGATCCCGGGGAACTAATGTGCCATTAATCCCATCCCTGGAACTCCATCTGAGTGGTTCCCCTCACCTCAATAAGGACGAAAAGTAGCATAAGCGGATGAAAGAGTGGACCTTTCAATTACATCGAACCTTGTTGGCCGATAACTCGATGGTATCCGCTCATGGATGGTAGTTTACTGATTGGAGTCAGTTTCAGCCTTTCTAGTAGTTGGAGTTTGTGGAACAAGTTGTAGAGATCCCATCGTTTCTAGTACTTGTGGAGAATCCACACCAGTAAGAAATAGCTTTAGTTGTTGTTGGAAGTGACCTAGACATATTTCTATTAAGAGGTCCTTGCCCTTTTCTTCCGCTAGGTAAGTTGGGAAGTCCTTAACTTAATAAGGCAGGGGAAGTCGAGTCCCTTATCTTCGACAAGCCTCGATCTGCGCTTTCGCTTTAAAGAAAGAATCGCTGAAGACATATTCTTTTTTTCGGTTGAGTAAGGGCTACTTCACTCCTCTCCCTCTGGTCAAGCTACTTCGCTCCTCTTCTTTAGCTTCTTCTGTAATACCTATAGTGAATAGCTCTAGCGGCTGCTTTTTGAGATACTAATTATATTGGGTGGGTTCATCTACGACCAACCTCAAGCGGAAGTAGTTCGGAGCGTCTCTTTCTGTGCTGTTATGATTCCATGATCTTCTCTGAGGTAGACCTGCTTATCTACTCCAAAAGTTCGCCTTCAGCTCACCTTGGATACTCCTCCAACCCTTGGTCAAACGCTTGAAGATAGTCCTATCCACACGAGCTATTGTCCTTTGATGTTGGTCCTATTTATGTGGGGTTTTCCCAGTTTGATCTCCGACTTATTAGAATCCCCAATTGAATCCTTAAAAATGCTAATTTGAATCAATTGAGCCCTTACAATTAAAATTTTTTGATAAACTGAAACGTTGACGTGGTCAATTTTTGCCACATCACTCCTGCCACGTTAGTTCATCTTCTCCAAACAGCAAACCCTAAGCGCACACCATCCTTCGTAATTCCTTTGGCATAGAGAATCCCCCAACTCCTTCCTGTTCCTTCATCTCGTACACAAAAACCTCGTGCACACCGTCCTTTAGCAACGACGTTCCCATATCGGACTTGAGGTGTTTCACTAGGCCCTTCAGGTAAATCCCGGTATAGATGAAGTTTGCGTCGAACTCGTTCTCGACGGCGCTAAAGCTAGGCCAGCTGGTTTCGGTCACGACGAGGGGATGGTCTTGTAGCCGGCGACAGCGAGGGCGATGACAACGTCGACCATGATGTCGAAGAGGTTGCGGTAGTGGACGCCAGTGGTGAAGTCGTTGCAGAAGTTGAAAGGGTATTCTTGGAAGAGCGCGATGCCGAGGGGGATCTCGGGGTTCAAAGGGTAGAGGTTGTAAGGCTAGAGGTTGATCAAGAAGCAGGAATATGTATCCTGCAAGAATTGGAGGAGCGGACCGAAGAGTGTGATCCTCGGGGGTTCTTGAAACTGTGCCTTTGAGGTCGGGAACGGGGATGACAGGGCGGTGTAGAGCTCTACTGCGATGGTGGTGATTTTGATAGGGCCAGAAGAAATGAACATCTTATTTTCTTGGATGTGGGGACACTATTCAATTTCATAGAAATGTTCAGTTGCCACTATCTTGTTCATTTTGTTTAACATTTAAATATTTTATTGTTTAGGATGCAGTGAAGAGTTGTTGAATAATAAAGAGAATGTACATTTTGTGTTTAAGGAACCTATGAGTACGTGCTCAGAACTTCTGAACAAAAATACCTTTATCACATAAAATAGAGGGGCTATCGAACTTCATCCTGGAGAAATGCTCACTTCCTCAAAATAAAGTTACAACTTTTCCCAATTAATGAAATAACTCGCATAGGACTTGAAAAGGTCACTGGGTGGGTGATTTGTGTAGCATTTTGGCCGATTGAGGGATCTCGCCTTTAGTTGCCGGAGGCCACCGGAGATGTGCCCCACCTCCTGGGAGTGGTGGTTGGAGGAGTCGCTGGGAGCGGAGTAGGTGACGCCGATGCAGGGATGGGGAAGGGAGTGAGGGAGGAGGCAAAGAAATCAGAGAGCCACGTGTTCAAAAATTGACACATCACCTTCCACCTGTGCAAAAATTTAACTCCGTTAAGTAAATTTAACGGTAAGGGCTCAATTGATTCAAATTAGCATTTTTAAGGATTCAATTGGGAATTCTAATAAGTCAGAGATCAAACTGGGAAAAATCCACATAAATAGGACAATTAAATGGTTTAAACCTAAAATATATTACACATACTAATTGACGCGGAAGGTTTTATTAATAAATTAATTTATAACAATATTGATTTTAATGTTTATTAAATTATAGATAATATGTTAACTTATCTTCTCGTGAAAAATAAAATAAGTTGTTTATTTATCTTACTTTAATATTTTAAAAATTATAAATTCATCTATTTATACATACTTATATTTTGGTTTGTAAAATTTATTTTATTCCAAAATTTTATCCTAAAATTTTATCGTCACATTCCAATAAAACAAAACAATTGATTTGAGGAAAGATCTATATTATAATTATCCAAAATAAAATATATATATATATATATATATATATATATATATATTATACTATAAGAAGATATTAAACTAAATTAAAAGTGTAATATAGAACTTACAAAACAAGGAGGAAACGGCAAAATGTCCTATTTTAAGTTTCATTTTTGTAATCAGAGAGGCATTTCTAAGCTCAGGCGGTTAAGATGATCATTGCATAAGAGAAAACAAAACACACAAATAAACAAAGACAAAATAGTAAGCTAAAGTAGCAAAAGAACATAGAACATTCATACATTTTAAAACAATAATATCACATTCATAATATAAATCAACCAATACAAAAATAATCATATCAACTTTAAACTTCGATCATTCGGATGCATGTATTGATGTCACATGGGAGACCTACCTCGTGTGTGGTGAAACAACTTACTTAAATCATACTACCACTTCATCAAACTATCACACACCAAGGTTATCTGTCAAACACTTGTACTCTTTTTCACAACAAAATCATCATTCTCTACTTGAGATTAAAAGTTATTAAGAGTGGTAGAATTATCCTTCAATCCCAAGGTTCCTACTTCAATACATTACACTTAAAGACAAAACCAGAATATTCTCCATGAAATTCCTTTTCACATCATACTTAATTACCACTTTCCATTTCATTTGAGTATCATTATACATGTAACCCATCACGTACTAAATTCATACACACATCAATGTTTACCATCCATAAAACATTCATTAATTCCACACAAGTAATTATGCATACATAATTACAATAAATTAGTAACCTAATTACGTAAAAATAATTAGTTGAATCATAGAAGAATAATTTCTAATTGGCTTAATATTCATTCTATCAATAATATAAGACTATTTTTAACCAATGACGTTTTAAAATATATATTAATAATAAAGAATGACAAAGTACAAGAGAAAAAAAAGTATATATTAAAAGAGGGATGACAAAAAATATTGAAAAAGTATTTTAATTTATAAATATAGGAGTAGAGAGAACAAAATTCATGTTACGTATTTTCAGAATAAATAATTTAATACAACTCGAAACAAACTCACTCAAACTTAATCATAGGTTTGAGATACTTTAAAATTAGAATAAATTGAATTTAAATTGTTTTTAATTTATATTTTTAATATTTTACTTAAATAAAACAACTTAAATTTATTAAATTTGAATTTTTTTTATTTAAATAAATATTCCAGTTACTACTGAATACAAGTTCATTTTAGTATTAAATATTTAATTTATTAGTCACTATTTTTTAGTTAAGATTATTTTTCAATTAATTATTTTATTTAACTTAAAACTAATTTATTTTTCTATTCATATCAATCTCAATTATTTGAATTGACTCCTATCAAAATTATTCTTTAAATTTTGTTAAATTGTTTTTTAGTCAATCTATGTCTTGCTTAATATTAATAAAAATAATCTTAATTAAAATTGATTAACAATTCTCCCAAATAGACACTAGAAAAACAATAATCAATGTTAATCTAAAAATTATTAATTATTAAACCTAGTTAAGATACATTCTAACATTATCTTTAAAAGTGAACTTTAACTCTAACATAATTCTACACAACCAACTTAAAAAGATAAAATTTACACTTATTTATTTATTATAATTTTTTTTAAACCAAATTATCATTACCATCTAAAACTATATTCATATCCAAATCCACTATAAAGTATAATTTGATACCATCAGTTTTCTATTTACAGCAAGTCTCTCACAAGCTACTTATGCATAGGCATATATATTTGTTTGTCACTTCACCATGTTTTAGGACCTTACAAGTAGAAAAAAAAAAAAAAGGAAAACATAACATGTGAAAGTCAAATAATGGTTACTGTATATTACTGGAAGTGATACGTAACAGTCTTACACTGGCTTGATTGTATGATTGCATGAAGCAGAGGAGATTTAATGGCTTCAATGAATCAGTAAGATCCACAATATCAAGGTTAGCCTGTGTCCCTAAGCTCAGAAAATAGTTGAAAGTTTCAATGTTCCTGATAACATATGCAATATAAGCCACCGGTGCTTCCTTTGACATGCTACTACTACCATCATTATATACTGCTTTGCATCTACCATCACATATTTCAATATCATTTTCATGATTTGGTTCACCATTTCCAAGTTTAATGTTTGGAGAGAGGTTCTTGCAACTTGAATGCTGTCTGCAGACACTGGAATTCATCTGATTTAAAAGAATGGCAAGTACTCGAACAAGATGTGGTAAACAAGCTGGATCATATATCACATCTGCACCCAAACTGAAATAGTAATATATTAAGGAATGGCATTTGAATTCTGAACAAATTTAAAGAAACAGTATGAGAAATTAAGTTAAGTAATTGAGTAGAAACTTCAGTTGAACTCTTACACGACATCTGGCATAATTTCTTGGAGTTGACTTTCTGATGCAGATTCCCAGGGCAGATACAAGCATTTTACCTGAGTGAGGTGCATGGATCAGCTCATAATACAGAACCTTGGCAACACATACAATACAGTTTATATTCTCTTCTATCTTACACTTGCAAAAATTCATTACTTGAGAAAAAGGTTTTCAAAAGAATGCAGATCTAGACAATTTTGGTTTTAGCTTTTATTACAATTTATCAACACAGAATAGACTGCAAAAAAAGGACAAAATAAAACTTCAAAAAAAAAATATAGATTAATCGTCTATGGACAAACGTATTAGAACCATGCACTAAAAATGTATGAAACTCAAGATAAGCACATCAACACTCTGCAAGTAGAAAGTCAATATATACAAATACTGAAAATTGATATGTATATTTGAGTTTAGCAAATAGCTCAGTATCATATGCAAAACCTGAGAGAAGATGTTGTGAGGATAAAATTTTATATACATAAAAGAAAAGTACAATGCAGAGCCTATGCAAATTCAGACTCACCATATTTGGATCTTTGTTTCCTTCTGTCATATTAGCCTCAACGTTGAGGTTGTTCAACTCCAAATTAAACTTCATGTTAGCTAAAGTTGATAGGTCACCGTCACTTAATATCACCTGTTGAGAGATAATAACAAGCTTCCAATTGACTAAATTCAACTACAAATATCACCTAATATTACTCATACAATAACTAAACAAATAGCACCATTTTGTCGTTTAAATTTCAGTGTTCTAGCTAAAACATCATACTTCGATAACAAAAATGTCATCATTGAAAATGTTCATGCATGAATCACCAAGTATAATTGGCCATACCTGGGAAGCTTTCACATGAGCTAGACATAATCCAACTAAGCCAACTCCTGAACCAATCTATTCCAAATTTTTAAAAGATGCACCATGGTAAGAACAGATGAAAGCTAATCTTAATGTGACAAATGAAATGGCAAAAAAGTTAGAAACTAAAACACTTAGAGCCTCTCCGATAAGTGAAGCTAATCACATAATTGTCTCATCATCATCACATGACTGGATAAACATTATTATTGTAACAAACTCAAACATAGAACTGACCTCAAAGCATGATTTATTAGAAAATAATTCTGGATGAGAAAGTATTAACTCGGACAAAAACAGACTTGATGGCCATATTGAGCACCTACACAACCGAACCAATATCAATTTCTAAGAATTAATGATGATTCCAAAAACATACACTTGACATATGAATATTGATAGAAGAATTATGATAAATACTAAATTTTGGATAAAAGAAATGATATTGCTGAACTCAACAAAAGTTGAATTCTCAAGCAGCAAGAGCACTGGTTATCATTTAGAAGAACTTCTGCATTGACAAACATCACATAACGGCCTTTAAATGTTACATTCTATATGCATAGTCTTTAATGATATGAAATATAAGCATACCCAGTATCACCTTCAAGCATGTTTAGAGAACACTGCAACGAAAAAACCACTGCCCTCGAGTGTGGACAACTTAGTAGTTCAGAACAACCTAGTCATTCCAATTCACCAGCCCAAGGAAATCTGAATGAAACAAAATCATAAGAATAAATGAAGAAACATAACCACAATCAAGATTTACCCTCGGGAAAAAGAAATGAAATTCTTTTGCAGATTCTTGCATCTCTCTTCGCCAAACTATCATCCTAGCAAAAAAGAAAGAAAATCAAGAAAAATAAAACTACACAACCAGAACAAAAAAAAGCTTGCAGAAAGTAATTGATGGAATAAAACCTTAAACGATGTCATGTAGTGAGCATAAAGTTCGTACAAATTGTCCAACACGTAGCCACGGTCTGACTCAACTTGACTAATAAGTTTCTTGAGAAAATTCTTCAGGTAGGGAGCATGAAAATCACCCTGCATTTATCATTCTATTAGATCAATGAAGCCCAGAGACAGAAAATTAGTTTGGTGTAGTTAAATTCTTTTTCACTTGTTTTTTTTTTCTTTTACAAGTGTTTAAAGAAAAGTTCATCTGCCCAAATAGAAAAATAAATACTACAGGAGCGGAAAGGCAATGGTCCCAGATGAATTGTTGAACTTGTCCCGTGATTGAGCCTCCGCCACAAGCCCTGCAAATCTATTTGTGTCACTGCTTTTTGAAGTCTCACTGAAATACAAAGAAAAAGGAGTAAGGAAAAGAGAAACCTGGCATGGGAGATTACACAGTGAGAAGGTTCCATAGCTAGGATTGAAGAAAGTAAATGGCGAGAAGAAGGCAGGGAAGGATCTAAGTCTTGCTCCATCGCCACTTCCACTGTTCTGTTCTGCCTCAGACAACCTCCTATTCTATTCAAAACATGTGCTTTTATATGTCCAAAACAAACTCCTAATATTTATCTTATTCTATGTTTATGTTTTTTTAGCTTCAATTTTAATAAAATCAAAATTTATTCCTTCAAATTACTAAAAAAAACTGATATTTTTAATAAAAATAAGTCCATTTTCTTTGTTTCATTTAAAAAAGATACTAATCACAATTTAGTTAAAAATACGTTTGCTGGAATTAACAAAATATATTTCAGCAATTTAAATAAATTGGATATTATATATATATTTCCAAAAAATACCATATATTCTACTTAAGAAAAATTATGTAACTTTCAATGAAAGCACATTCTAAAAAGTTTATTTCAAATATACAATAAAAGAAAAAGAGAATGGTAAGATATAGAAATAAAAACCCTCAATTGAATTCATTAATTTTGGTAATTTTGGTAATTTGAGTAGATCCATTATTTTTTTTCTTTTTTATAATTCTCTTAATCAATTAGATGAATTGAAGATTGGGAGTTTTTATTTTTACAAGTGTTAATATTTGATTTCAAATTTGTTGAGATAACGTCAACATCAACATATATCATCACTCCTTCCGATAAAACTCCTGTTACGAGTAAAGAGTTAGGAGAGTTTTTGTTTGTTTATACATATAACGTCGATGTTTCAAACTCAAGTCTAGTCAGATAATATAATTAGGTTGATATTTAGGTATTTTATGCTTTGGTACACAGAGTTGTGTCAATATTTTGTTTTTAAAATATTTATTAAAAATATAGAAGTTGTGTCACAATTTTATTTTTAAAATATTTATTAAAAAAATAAATGAATATTTAAACGGAACAATATAAAACTATTAAATGTATTGAAATATTTTAAATTAGTTTCTTTAAAAATATTTGATAGAATTAAACATAAGTATATTTTAGGAATTAAAACTGTGTTTAAGCATAAAATTGTGAACATTTTTAAATTATAACTCAATATTTGCTTCGGAATGAAGGAATATTTTTCACAATTTGAATTAAATCAATCCATTTAATTTTAAGCTAAACCATTAATCTAACTCACCATACTTATTTTATTGGAAAAATGTATTTCTTTTAAGCTATTTATTAATGGACATGTTTCAACCTTTTTTGGAAAAATTTAAATAAATATCAATATTTTTCAACTATGTATTTAAGTTAATATATTTATAAATGAATTTATGAAAATAGCAAGACCTACGATATAAAGTCTTTCAAACTATAATGTAGTAGAAACAATTATTTATTGTTAACTAATAATTAAATACTATATTCAATATATTTTTAGTTGATGAACTTTTTCATTTAATGGAAATTTTTGATATATTTTATTCCCAAACTTTAAAAAAAAATTAATACATTTAATTCCCAAACTTAATATATATATATATATATATATATATATATATAATTAACTTTTTTTACATATAAAAATTATTTTAGACTAGTATTTAAGTTGTTTATATTATTTAATATATTCACGCTTAAAATTGAATTGATTGTATTTCAAAAATTATATTAATTTATTTTTAAAATTTAATAACTAAAATATATCAAAATTTTGAACCAAGAGGAATTTTAGTTTCATATCAAAATTTAATAACTAAAATCATATTTAATTCTTAAATATTTTATGAAAAGTAATAGGTTATAAATATTTAAAAATTTCCATAAATAATAATTTTTAACTAGTTTCCAAGTTGTGAGAATGATTAAAATTCATATTCAATTGTCAAATTGTAACGAAAACTTGTTAACTATTACTATAGTTTTAAAAGAAAAAAAAAAGAATTGTTATGTTTAACGAGTTAATATTTTTTATCTTTTTCTTAAACCTTATTATTTATTACATGTTATGGTGACTGAAATACAACATAACGTATATATATAAAAACTACTTCTGAAAAAGGATCACCAAAAATGAATTTTGAGATATACAAAAATATGAACACCATTATTAACTATAAGATATACAAACACAAAAGGCTTAAATGTTTATTTCGTCCCCATATTAAAAGGTGAATTTTTGTTTAATACCCATTTTAAAAATAAAGACATTTGATCCCTATGTTATGAAAAATATATGAATAAGGTCTACAAAGAAAGAACAAATTCAACAAATCATTAAAGAAAAAACTGAACAAGAGATAGAAAAAATTAGACAGCAGAAGAGAGAAGAGAAAAAGTACGACCACATCAGCATAGACTTAACGTCATTGCTATCAACTTAACGGACATGACCTTATTCATACACTTTTCATAACATAGGACCCCTTCATTTTTAAAACCGGATACTAAACAGAAATTCACCTCTTAACATGAGGACGAAGTAAGCATTTAAGCCAACACAAAATAACGTACAAATTAATGTGTGAATTATGTTACAGCCTATACTTAAATGTCCAACTCACTCAACTTTTTTATAAGGGCCGCGGGAGGTATGTAATAAGAAAATAAAGTATAATATAAAAATAGAAGAATTATTCTTAGATAATTGAGAAATAAAAGTAGTCAGTGACAATCCAAAAGAAAGAAGAGAAATATTGTTTGAAAGTGTTAATATTGAAGTAGATTAGATCTAGAGCATAACCTAAGCCTGATCTAAAATCATTAGTTATTGCTTCTAAGTAAAAAAAGGGAAAAGATACTAGCCATTTTTATTATTGCCAGTGATACGCAATAGTCTTACACTGGCTTGATTGTATGATTGCATGTAGCAGAGGAGATTTAGTGGCTTCAATGAATCAGTAAGGTCCACAATATCAAGATGAGCCTGTCTTCCCAGGGACATGAAATAGTTGAAAGTTTCAATGTTTCTGATAACATATGAAATATAAGCCACCGGTGTTTCCTTTGGCTGGCTGTAACTATCATCATCATGGCTTGCTTTGAATCTACTGTGAGATATGTCAATAGCATGTTCATGATTATGTTCACAATTTTCATGTTTAATGTTTGGGGAGATGCCCTTACAACTTGCATGCTGTCTGCAAAACTCCGAATTCATCGGATTCAAAAGAATGGCAAGTACTCGAACAAGATGTGGTTGATAAACAGGATCATATATCACATCTGCACCCAGACTGAAATAATAATATAATAAGAATGACAACTGAATTCCGAACAAAATGGAAAGAATATACGAAATTATGTCTCAAAGGTTGTATAGTTAAACTCTCACACAACATCAGCCCTGATATCTTGGAGTTGACTAACTGATGCAGATTCCCACGGCAGATACAAGCATTTTACCTGAGATACATGATCAATTCATAATACCAGCCTTAATAAGTACAGTTCAGGTTATATTTTCCTTTATATACACAAGAAGAAAACCCATACTTTAAAAAATGAAAATGTTGTCAAAGGGATGGAGAATCCACTATCAGATGAACAAGATTTGAAAATGAAAATTCAAAGGTTGACTTCCATGAACAAATCAACTATCACATGTTCAAGCACTAGAAACTGTTGTAAGGAATAAGGGAATGGGGAAAAATACTGGAAATTACTATTTGAACCGGTTTAGCAAAAAGCTCAGAGTATCTACCATATAGTGTGAGGATAGCATTTTCTATATATGAAAGCAAAATCCTATGACAGTCTATTCAAATTGAGACTGACCATGTTTTGGTCATTGTTTCTTTGCCGCATGCCAGCTTCGACATTCAGGTGGTTCATCTCCAGATTAAACTTCATGTTAACTAAAGTTGATAGGTCACCATCACTTAATATCACCTGTTCATAGACGATAATTACAATTGCTTTTTTATTAAATTTAATTACAATAATATCATCTAATATTACCCGTGTAATAATTAGTTGACCATACCTTAGAAGCTTTCACATGAGCTAGACATAATCCAATTAAGCCAACTCCTGAACCAACCTACTTAAAATTTTAAAAATAGTGCATCAAGGTAAAATAAGAACTAAAAGCTAATTTTAATGCAACATGGAAATGACAAAAATCTATAAACAGAACACAAATTTCAAACTTTGTAAAGGGAAAATTATATCTCAGCCTCTCCCATAAGTGATGATTATCACAAAATTGTTGCATGCCAAGCTATTCATGATTGGATAATACTAACATTTCTAGTGGATTAAAAAAATTCTTAAATATGTTACTAACCTCGAAGCATGTTTTATTAGAAAATAATTCTGGATGAGAAAGTATGAACTCAGACAAAAACAGACCCGGTTTCCATATTGAGCAACTGCACAACCAAACCAATACCAACTTTAAACTTTAATGCATGTTCCACAAACATATGCATGTTCAGGGAAGAATTATTCGAAGCTGTACGTAGATAGATCCAACTAATGCCCAAAATAATGGTGTTGCTGAATTCAACACATGTTGCATTATCAAAGAGCAAGAGTACTGATTATTATTTCGAAGAACTTTGCATTGACAAACAACACATAAAAACCTTGAAATGTTGCATTCTATTTGCAACAGTTTCTTATGATATGAAATATGAGCATACCCCGTACCACCTTCAAGCATGTTCCGAGAACACTGCAATGGAAAGACCAGTACCCTAGAGTGTGGACAACTTTGCAGTTCAGAACAACCTAGGCATAACAGTTTACCAGCCAAAGTAAGGTGGATGAAACAACATTATAAGAAGAAATGCAGAAACATCACTATAATCACTATTTACCATCAGGAAAAAGAAACGAAATTATTTTGCTGACTCTGGCATCTCCCTTCTCTAAACTATCATCCTATAAAAAAGGAAAAAGTAAAATCCTGAAAAAACCTCCCTAAGAGCTAAAAAAGGAAGCTTGGAGAAAATTGTTTATCAAAGAAAACCTTGCATGATGTCATATAGAGAGCATAGAGTTCGTATAAGCTGTCCAAGACATAGCCATGGTCGAACTCAATTTGAGCGATGAGTTTCTTGAGGAAATTCTTCAGGTAAGGAACATGAAAATCACCCTGTATTTAGTATTAAAATACGATCAATGCAACTATAAGGCAATTTAAAGAAAATAAAAAGAGAAAACAAAAATTACAGGAGAGGAGAGGCAATGGTGCCAGATGAATTGTTGAACTTGCTCTGTGATTGAGCCTCCACCACACTCCCTACGTACCGAATTCAGTCACTACTTTTCGAAGTCTTGCGAAATAAAAAGACGAAGGAGCAATGAAAGAGAAACCTGGCATGGGAGATAAGGCATTCGGAAGGTTCCATGGCGAGAATTGCAGAAAGCAGTCGCTGGCTACATGGGAGAGAGGGATCCAACTCTTGCTCCATCGCCACCTCCACACTGCAACAACCTCCCCCGCCATTCAAAAAATGGGCGTTTTTCTGCCAACACGGGCTTTCAATGTTACTTCAAAAAATTGGGCTCCTGTCCCGACTAACAACATTACGGGCCTCACACGTCTTACTAGACTCTCCCTTCGGTTTTTTCTTTCCACACTCCCTCAACTTTTAAAATGACCTTTTTATATTTCGGGAAAGTAACTTTTCTTCTGGAATGGAACAAGCATTTTTAAATGTTCAGAACATGATTTCTAAAATAGAATTTTTAGGAACAAGCTTTTCAGAATATATGAATTGTATTTTAGAACCAGCTTTCTGAAATAAAATTTCCAAAACAAGCTTTCAAGAACATATATTTTAGAACAAGCTTTCTAAAACATATTTTCAAAACAACCTTTTCGAAGCATAAATGTTAGCTTCCAAAATAACTTTTGAGAACAAACTCCCTCTCTCTTCTTCTTCTTCCTCTCAAAGAGGGTCGCGTCATCACTATACTGCCTTATTATGAAGCATTAACCATGTATAAAATTGAAATTAAAAAAAAAAAAAGAGTAGAACATATCAAATGTGATAACCCCAAAAGGCCCTCTTTGATAGTATACATAAAATACAAATGAACCATGAAGCTTGAATGTGTCATATACCAATCCTTGAACATCACAGACCATTAATAAGAGCTTGACTGACATTTAGAATTACAATGAGCTATTGCTTTGAAGATACGAGCACATAAAGAATCAAATAATGATAGCAATAAATATAACGGGATGTCTAGAACTTGAGCTTAAGTAGGAAGGGCATTTTGTCTGAGAAAGGAGGATCGGAGTACTTTCCGGTGAGAATTTGTGATGCTACATATTGATTAGCAGTCTCAGTGTAATGAATCCCATCCCAGCTTATGTACTCACTAGAATCATTGCAAGCTTGTGCTGTGATTGTGGTTCCGTTGAAGGTCTTTGTTTCCCCACAGGAAACTCGACTGTCATAGTTGAGGGGTGGACCTCCGAATCCACAACAAGCCATAATAGGTTGTTCAAACCCTGCAAAGATGCAATCATAAAAATTAACTGCTCTTCCTCCCCACAAATTATTATGATAAATCACAGAATAGAATGTGACACTGGTATTATGACTGATAAAGGGTCCTTAATGAGCCAATAAATTGAACAGGCTTATAGCCTTTTCTAACTACTTTGAAGTATATTTCATGTAATCACTGGTTTGATCCATGGGGAAAAAGGGTAAGTACTAACAAAAGAGAGCAACAAACCAACAAAATAAATTTCCTGGAATAGTTATATAATGTTTACATTGTCAGCAAAAGTGACAAGTGATGACAAAGCCATATGAGAAATTTTAGCTACACATTTTAAAATCTAAAATTTTGAGCCTAATACTCTTGGAAACGGTAAATATCCATAGTCAAAATTGTAGAACTGAAACGTGGAAAGTAAATAAAAATTACTCGGAGATGCTGACCGTATCTGGAAAAGTTTGAAATCAGATTTGATTTTATAGAGAAGATATCCACGTATGTGACATTCGAGTCTGGATATTGGCCCTGCAATTTAGTACAGAGAGCGTGTAGCTGTAGGTTAAAGATTTTAGCAGCTTGGTTGTGTGAACCAACACATCCCAGTTCGTCAAGTTTTGATGCATCAGTTCCAAATTTGGCGATGTTCTGAGGCAAGCATCCAAGAGGCCCTGTATTATGTATCCAGAAATATCTAGCCCCCTGGTCATAGAGATTCTAGTGGACAATTAAAGAGTTAGAACTCGTTCGTATTAATCTCAGTAAAACTGTGTATATAACCTATGGATGCATAAATTCAAGAATGTTTTGGAATAAAATTTTCCCAAACATTAAATGAAAATAGAAGCATACTATTTGACACCAACCTTTATTCCCTTTTCAAGTTCTAAAAGAATTGTCGGAATTGAGGCAAGTATTTGGTCCAAAGTTTTTGAATAAAATGCTCCAGCAAGATCATTCTGGCCAATGTCAAACATGTACAATCCCTTCTCGAAAATATTCTCATCTGGGACGTACTTATCAAATTTCCTGCCTGAAACATTGTGATGTTTTTTTTAACACGAATGAATGAGTTATGAAACTGACAGCAAACCAGTTGTGCCGCCGAAGTAGTATAGCAAAAGTCAATTTTGAAAACATTACATAAATTTAGCAGAGATAAAACATGGAATTTAATTTCAATAATTTGTATAAGTAAGATTCTAATCAAAGATCAACATAGAAGAAATTCTAATTCTAATGGGAAACTACCACTAAAAGTATTAAGAATCTTGTGCTTTGGCAGATACCTTTGGCAATCAATTCAAGGGCCCTAGCTTTGAATCGGAGGAACTGAGACACCTGAACCCCAAAGGAAAAGGGGCAGAGGGAAGATGAAGTGGCTGGGAGGATAGTTGCAGCTGCTGCAGCAAAGTTGCATCCTTTCCTAAAATTTGGCAAACCCAAAGAATCCAGGTAGGCATTTAGGAATGGCAAGTCCATAGCATCCACTGCAATAAAAAACCAACAACACATGGAACAGTAAGTGAAAGAGTTGTTTATAGGGCAGAGGGAGACCTAAACTTCTACTTGGGATCATGATGTGAAGGAAGATAACAGATGATGAGGGCATTGCAAAAATGAGGTTATGGAGATTTATTACTAAGGAAATCGATGATGAGACGGCCATCAGAGTATCTCCCCGATGGTATTTGGAAGTAAGTTTGTCCATTTGGAGGGTAAAGGCTCTCAAAACCACCGGCAACAAGAGCACCAGTATCAGAATTTGAATCACCAAAGTTGAAAACTGCTGGAAAATCCAACTGGAAGGATATGGCACAAGGTATGCAGATGGCAATGAGGGAAAGAATCTGAAGGGTACAAGTGTTGGTTGCCATAGCTATTGACTACTATTGTAAGGAGAGGTTTTTATCCCTCCCAGCTTTGCTTCAGTTTCAAACTTCTGCTATCAGTTAGTTTTCCATCTGATATTTGTTTGGTTGGTTGGTGCGTATACCTTCTATTGGAAGTAAGTCATTCTTTTGAATCAATAGCAATATAATCAATCAATGTACTAAATTTCAGTGGGTGATAAGGATAAAAATTTATTTAAAGACATTAATTTTTATGTACTCAACCGATTAAAAATTTAAATTTTTTTATCCTTAGTACTGAATTGCATTATTCGGACTGAGAACGCTTGTGTTAACCAACATTAATAACTAAAATTTGATATTTGGATAACAATATTATTTATTAGGTTTAATGTCTCGGTAGGTCCCTATTTTCGGCGTGAATCTCAAATAGGTCCCTTTTCTTTTCGGCGTCTCAATTGGGTCTCCATTTTTGTAAAATTGTAACAATTAGGGGTCTGCCGTCAAATTGGACAAACGGCCGTTTAATTGTTGCTTACGTGTCAGATGGGAATCATGCCACGTGTCATTACTGAAAACACTGTTCATGCCACGTAAGCAACAATTAAACGGCCGTTTGTCCAATTTGACGGCAGACCCCTAATTGTTACAATTTTACAAAAATGGAGACCCAATTGAGACGCCGAAAAGAAAAGGGACCTATTTGAGATTCACGCCGAAAATAGGGACCTACCGAGACATTAAACCTATTTATTATAATTAAAATCAAAATCAAATTCCTGTCTTAGCATTTTGATTTTCATCAATAATTAATATAAAAACTTTATAATTTTCTCATAAACTTAAATCTAAATAAATAAAATAAAATATGTTGATCTTTTTTTATTATATTCACACACTTTTTAACAGAAACAAATTCAGCTTGTTGCACATGTAACTTTGTATTGATATATTATTAAAAAATGATATTTCATATTAAAAAATTCAGCCTGTTGCACATGATAAATTATTTCAATGTAAACTAAATATACTAAACCAAAACAAAAAATTAGTAAAGACGAAAATCAGATCGTTTCCGTAATATTGACAGCCAACCAATAGGAGAATTGGCAGGAAGCTGAAGAAAAAAGCAAAAGGTTAAGATGAATCAATCTCTTGATGCTACGTATTGGGAGGCTAGTTAGTTCGGGGAAAACAAAGAAGCCGGTAACTATTTATCGTGTAGCACCTGAGCTTAATTCTTTTGGCGTATAATGTTATAGTATTTTTTTTTCATATTAATTTATGTTTATATTCATGCTTGAAAGCTTTCTGAGTAATGGTTATTGCAACAATTATAAATAATATAACATTAGGGTATAAATAAAAATTACTTAGGAAGTCCACCATGAGACGGCCATCGCAGAACCTCCCGGATGGAATTTTGAAGTAATCCTGTCCATTAGGTGGCGCAACCTGAAAGCCCAACCCTGCAGCCAAGTCTCCTGTGTCCGAGTTTGAATCACCGAAGTTGAAAACTGCTGGGTATTTGAACTCCGCCGAATTTGACATAGCTAAACACATGGAAACCAAGACAAAATGAAAAAATACATTCTTGGAAGCCATTGCACGTTTTCACCTGTCTCCAACGGAACCAACTACCAACTTGATAAGTTGATACCAATTATAGCGCTGTATACACTGCCATCATAGAAAATGATTCCGTGCCTTTTATATATGCACGTCCCATTGGTTGCTTCAAAGAGCTAACGTGAAGTCTTATCTAATAAACAATAAGACCCTTGCTTTAGATGGTGGATAAGTAAATGAAAGCCAAAAGGAAAATGTTCCTTATGTTAAAATTACCATGCTATCCTTATGTTACCACCGTCAACCGCTATTATATTAAGTGATTAGCGCAATCCAGTGAGTGCAATGCAGGTCCTAAGTCGTTCCCTTAAGAGACCTAAACTCATTGGAACTTGGCCACGAAAAATAATTGCCCCAGGGAGGGAAAGAGAACGCTGGGAAAACGATAGAAATGGTAACGGAAACTTGGGAAAGCATTAATACAAAAGCAAGGAGATGATTTTTTCCTTGCGAGGGATTGCACGCTTGTGGCTTGACTTGCATTTCCACGGGATTGTATTGCTTCACCTCGTAATCATCGACTACCCACGGAGAACCTTTACATTTTACACTTCTCAGTAAACATTCCTAAGCAAGATTTCTGACGGTCGATAATCTGATATTGATAAGGGATAATGTCAGCTGTTCCCCTTCTGTTGAAATAATTCTGCATTATAAGGAAGATTACAGTGCCTGGATCCAACACAGTCAAAATAACTGCAACCAATGACGTGACGCAACATAGAACCTTACATATACATTCATCTATCCAAGGGCTCATGCTGCACGTTATTGATTGAACTGCTGTGTCTTATTGTTGGAAATCCTCTCTATTGAAATTTAACATGATATTGAACCCAGCTCGTTCATCCATAATTTTTTTTAATGATTCATCCATAATTCTTTAACACTAGTATATAGTAGTATCCCGTTCATCCAGTGCCTCCTACCTTAAGCTGCACAGCTATTGTGTTGCTTACGACAGTGTAAAAATCAAGACGAATTGAAGCAGTTCAAATGGTCCATACTTTTATTGGCTACTTGTGAATTTATGGATCTACTGTGCTAAAATGGTTGAATTCATAAAGAGATGTGTCAGGAAACAGCCATCAATGGCAAATTATTATTCATATAAAACAATTTTCGGGTTAAACATAGGCTCACTAACAATGCTATCGATTGTGATACAATCCATGAATTGGCCATCTCATCATATATTATGCTATTAGCCAGCCCCCAAAATGTCCAACAGTAAGTGAATCAGCATGAGGCATCTTTATTATTTCTATGCATTATTTTGACAGTATTTAAAGGCCCCGCTGAGGCAAGGCATCATATAAGAATGAGTAGTCACTGCCAGCGTCTTGAAGAAGTGTAACCCGACCAACGAAGAAAGAAAGTCAGGATACCTGAAATCATATTCTGAAAAATGGAACTATTCTCTGCTCCCTTGTAGAATAGAGAATCCGTGGAGGCATCAACTTTGGCCCTGAGAATGCCATTCTCCCTTTTAAGCTGTGAAATTATATGTTCGACAATAAATATTTTGTGTTATTCTTCATACAGCATTTTTCAGAAGCTTTTAACTTTACTACATGATAAACAGGTTTTAACGTACGGTTGGTTGCAGAGTTTCGAAGAAAAAGGGAAAGATGGTAAATTTTTATTTTTAGAGTAAATGTTATAAAGTGTTTATAAATTTAGGAAAAGACTAAGAAACAAGTTTATTACTCTGTCACTTTCTCCCGTTTTCGCATTTTAACCAAGCCTAGTATCTGGTAAACAAAAAGTGCCCAAAAGGTTGGAAGTGACCGAAACAGTATCTGTTGTAAGAAAAAGATTATCGCACATTTTTGTCTTACCTCGTCAACAGTAGCTGTAAGCTTTTCCATGGCTGCTTGCAGCAAGGATATCATCTGTAAAGTGAGGTCATCTATGTCTGACTCCTCTTCAACAGATGAAAGGTCAAAGAGAATGCCCTCTTGTATGAACAATTCCTCTAGGAACTTCACATCTTCAACATTAAATTTCTCCCTCAACTGTATTAACATAAATTTTATTACGAATTCTAATTAGAAAGGGATTTTACTACAATATTCCCACCTTGTTCAAAACTCTGGCGCTTGACTCGTCATCAGACGGAGAAGCAGCACTAGAACTTGTATCACTTTTTTCTTCACTGTAATTCATGCGAGGCGACGCCTTTATATGTTTCGCCCTGCAATTAGCATTTTAAAATAGAAATTTAATTGGGTGAATATTTATTTTAACTCTTTTCTTCATTAAAGATGGTCATGATTATGTGTAAAGCTTGTCGAAAAAAAGTTCGTGAAAATTAAACAAGATTGGATTTATTTGAATTTTTATTATGGGAAAATTTATCTTCTACCTTAACCAAATTATTTCAACAAAATTCTTATTAGCTTAGGTATAACTCTCATAATGGGTTGGTCCGACGGACTAGTCCAAAAGTTTCTAACTAAACATTAAAGATTTCGTTTTGCACCCCTATAATTTCTTTCGGCATCCCATAAAGATGCAAAACTTTTAGTTTACGGTTGAGTAAATGACTTTTGTGTAATCTATAAGTTTTTTAAACAAGGAAGGATCATAACGGTGGAGACTAAGAGCACTTTTGACTTTTACACCCCCTCAATGAGGCATAGGAAGAAACAGGAAGAAATAGATCTTAACATCATATTAGACTCAAGAAATATAACCTAAATATATTCGAGAGTTGCTCCCTCCACCACCACCAACCGCTCCCTGCACCTCCCCATACCTTATTTGCCCTTCTATAAAACGGATGTCAACATCCGTTTCACCTTCAACGGATGTTGACATCCGTAACATCCATTTACACATTTCATATTTTAGTTTATTATTTTTATTTAAAAGAAAAAAACTTCAACGGATGTGGCCACATCCGTTAACGGATGTGCCACATCCGTTTAATAGATTTTTAAAAAGTTTTTAATTTATTATTTAAATAATAATATATAAATTAAAATAATTATTATTATTTTATTAAATAAAATAAAATTAATTTATAAATAATTAAATAATAATTTTTAAAAAATTAAATAATATTTATATATTAATTTAAAATATAAAAAATTAAAAAACTAAAAATTAAAAAACAAAAAAAGGAAACGGATGTCGCCACATCCGTTAACGGATGTGGCGACGTCCGTTTTAATATATTTATAACAAATTTTTTAATTATTATTTAAATAATAATACATAAATTAAAAGTAATAATAATTATTTTATTAAATAAAATAAAATTAATTTATAAATAATTAAGTAATAATTTTAAAATAATTAAATTATATTTATATATTAATTTAAAACAAAAAAAATAAAAAAACTAAACTAGAAAAAAAAAAAGTAACGGATGTCGCCACATCCGTTAACGGATGTGGCACATCCGTTTTAATATATTTATAATAAATTTTTTAATTATTATTTAAATAATAATACATAAATTAAAATTAATAATAATTATTTTATTAAATAAAATAAAATTAATTTATAAATAATTAAGTAATAATCTTAAAATAATTAAATAATATTTATATATTAATTTAAAACAAAAAAAATAAAAAAACTAAAAACTAAAAAACAAAAAAAAGCAACGGATGTCGCCACATCCGTTAACGGATGTAGCATGTCCGTGGAAGAATTTTTTCTTCAACGGATGTTGACATCCGTTGAAGAAAAGGGGTGGGGTGTGGGATATTTTAAAATATAAAGGATAGTATTGGCATTTTAAAAAAATGTGGTGGTGCAGGAAGTAAAGTGGGGTGGTGTAGGGAGTAAAACCCAATATATTCAGATTTTTTGGCCCAACTCAAACAAACTAATGGTCGACCCACGTGCTTGTAAGTCGACTCAAGTAGTAGGTATAATATTTTTGGGCAAATTCTTACTACACCTCCATATTTTTCATCCTACACATCCATGCATATTAAAATTTTTGCTTTTCCATTTTCAAACTGTACAGACTGAAAATTAAAAATGACTTGTGATTTATACAAAATTAAAAATGACTTCTGATTTATACAAATTGGAAGTCAAAATTAATTTCTGAATAGATTTTTTGGAGTTCGATTGAGTGTATTTCAAAGTTTTTTTTTATAATGAATTTGTTTTTATCATGTTTCAAAAATTTAATTTAATGTCTTATTTGATATTTTATGTTTTGAAACTTTATTTGAGATTTAACTTGCATGTTTGAATGAATTTTTATATTGGACAATAATTAACAAAAATTGTTAGTTGGACCTAATATACATTATCTGGTTGGGTAAAAATTACAGCCCAATAAAAAAATTGAATTGCCATATTTGACAGTCATATTAGTTTGCTGATTTTGACTGTTCTAATTTAGGTCTAGATTAACAAATATTAGTTGGATTAAGTTGAATAAATTGGAAAAATAATACATTATATAAGTTTTTTTAGTCTTTGAAAAACTATGAAAAGAAAAACTCACTAACTCTATTGCTCAATATTTAATAAAAGTATTAGTTTGATTTTTATAATTATTTTTTTACTTTTAAATTAACATGTTAACATTAATTTTAATAATGCTATAAGTTACTATACCTACGATATATATTAAATACTTATATGTCATATATTTAATTCAAGAATAATAAATTATGTCATAACAACATTAGTATATTTATTAAATGTTGATATTACAAATACTAATTTTTTTTAATAAATATAACAAATATGATTCATGTAAAATTAATGTACCTGATTCAACATTCACCGTCTTTACCAATAATATAAATATGTTGTTTACGTGTACTATTGTGATACAAAAGAAATTTCGCATTCCCTTTTTGGAATAAAATTAAAAACCATGTTATCACCTGTATTTCATTATTTAATGTATTAAATATAGAATATAAAATAGACACATTTGTAAAATAATTTTGTAGCCATTTAATAAAAATAAAATCACCACATATATTATTTTTCCTAATAACTAAATGACATAAATAAAATGTTTCCGCTATTTTAATCTAAGAACGTTTATAATATAAACGTCTTAAAAAGATTGTTATGAGTTCTTATTTTATTTAATTGAGTTTTGTTATATTACATTGTTTTTTAATAAAGTTTACAATTAAAATAGTGAGACTTTAAAATAATACACATTTGTACAAATCATTTTACTTCAGTTTTTTTTTTTAAATCAGTTCTCTCAATATATGAAATTATTCTCTAATATTGAAATATAGAATCTTATATAAAAGCTCACCATAGCACATGAGCAAGTAATTTCTTTCAAGAAAATAAAGTTAAAATTAGAACTTTTGTTAAGGAAGCTCTGACATCATTTTAAACATAGCAGATGAAAATAAAGAAAGAAAAGAAAAGAAAATGGCAGTGCCTCAAGATTTCAGGGATGACATACCTTGCACCGAAACGAAGAGTGGACAGACTCTCGGATGCATTAAAAGCGCTGGGTGAGCAACAACAAAGCAATGCAGTTCTAGCATTTCCTCCCTGCGAATAGGAGATACAATGTTTGGGAAACTGATTTCGTGAAAAATGGGTATGTTTTGATAGATTATAAAAAAGGGAGGGTGGACTAACAAGAGCATCCTGAAGAATTCGAGGGAGCTTGGAATCACGATACGGGATATGGCTTGTTTTTCCTTGCAGACCACATGTAAGAGAATTTATTACATTTCCCAGAGCAGACAAGGATTTGTTTATGGTTTTGGCTTCGTCTAGAACTCTTCCCTCTGCTCCTGTTTTCTCCACTTTCTCTGACCCAGCCAAGTCCACTAGAATTAGTTTTCCGAAACTCGTCCTGTTCAAAGTCTCAGTGTTTAAGAATGATTCATAAGCAGATCACATATTTATGGAAGAAGTATGACCTTTTATCTCTGGAAAATTCTTGCTGAATTGTGAATATATAAATGCAGTGACTTCTGCTGCTGGCCATGTTCATTTCTACATGTTTTGTTTAGGATGTTTGCAGAACGCAAGTAACCTTCCTAATTCCTATCACTGCTTTTCCTCCCTCAAGAAAACAGGGAATTTACCCTAATGTGTTATGCCTTTTTTATCAACTAAGAAAGAAAATAACATTAAACAGGCACAAGAAGTACCAAAATACATCGGCCACTACCATGGGTATGGCCATTGTTTTTCCTCCCACATGTACTATGTAGTTTAACTATATATAAAAAATAAAAAGGTATAATAAAAAACTGAACGGTGAGCTAAGAGTCAAAGCAGGATACGGGTCTCACCAACTGTCCGGTTAGCTATCCCCTTCTACAAATTTGAGGTCACAATTAGAAGCCGAAATAATTGTAAAATCATTCAGAAAATGTTGTTCAAGTTGTTTATTCTTACAGACAGGTTTTGCAATGCTTCAACAGGGTCCAGCACAGTAATCTGAATGAAAAACTCAAAAGGTCCCGTTAGTCCTTTATGGCAATAATTGAATAAGAATCACCAATTATTTTCTTTTTTGTTTGTTTTTGGATTAGTGTTTAGACAAATATTATGTAGCATACATAACTACTGAATGATTCCGCTCCACTCTAATTTTTGAATCAGCTCATGGAGAGAGCTTCGCCTAATACTCAATCAAAAGAAATGAGACCTTGCTTCACACTAAAATGTCAAGTCGATTTAACTTTACTTTCTTGAAGCTTAACGGGTGAGTTTGAAATCACATTTCTAATAGGATATAAATATGTGAAAATTTTATTTTACAAATTAAATTTAATTTAATTTGAAGTTGATTTCTTAATAATATTAGAATTTATATTAATAAGGTTTATTGGATCTATTAAACTATTTATAAATACAAAATTTCATACTAAGATGTTAGTCCTTGATGGAAAAAATATGTTAGAAATCTTACATATTTATTACATATAACATATAAGAAAACTAAATTATAACGTAAAAATAAGTGTAAATTTTATCTTATAAATTAACTTTTTGAATGTAGTCGTTAATATTATGTGCCGAGAGATTAAGTACGTAAACTCACGTTTAATCTCTTAATGTTTTGGAAAATAAAATCAATACTGGCATGATGAGCGAAAAGATAAAGTCCACGAGCTAAGAAAATCCTAACCAAATAATCCAATACCCATGCCTCAAAATTTAAATTTTACATGTTAATCATATACATAAGAGCACGTATATAATTGTGAACAGCGAAGTAGTTTCAGATAGAAAGAGTAATCAGAATGGAACAAGATATAAAGTTCCCAAAAAACAGCTCACCTCTGTAACACCGGGCAATAATATTCCTCGCGATTTACTCTCCTTAATTTGTATATTAACTTTTGATAAATCAAATAGGTCCCTACATAAGAGGATAGAGTTATTCTGATGACTATTGAAGAATCCAAATTCACATCAAAACTAGCTTTTCCCAAAGTTAAGAAAATTTCCTACCAGAAAAGCATATAATACGCTCTAAGTACAATGGGAGGGGGGAGGGAATACTTTTTTTTTTCTATTCATACCTCACTTTTTCCATGTAGATTTCAACCTGAACGAATCAGATACAAAATCAGAGACATAATTTACTATAACCAGATGATTTTGTAAGACTGATGTGGTTAAATGAGTAAGTGTCTCAGTACCATTGACAACTTAATCGAATATGTTTTCTTTTCATCAGAAGAATTTAAGGAATCAAAAAGTCCCTCTACAACTCTTGAAAGAAGTCCCTTCTTCTGTTCACCACATTCAAGTATACCAGGTCCCTGCTTCAGAGAAGAAGTCATTTATATTCCTGTATTTGATGTTTTGTAAGATCGTTTTAAGATACTTTTTAGGTGACAATTTTCCACCTCCATACTATATGTCTTCCCAGCTCCAGTCTGCAATTGATTGTAGGAAAACTAAAGCTTTAAGCAATTGGGGTCGAAAGAAAAATGGATTCGTGAATACAGTTGATAAGTTCTGCTGAAAATAAAATTATATATATATATATATATATATATATATATATATATATATATATAAAATAATTACGGTAGTCCCTCGTAATGGAAAACATGTGTAGCATATTTTCTTAAGCCAATAGGCAGTAGAGAAACATATGTGGCATATAATAACAAGACTATATTTACTAACAGGTATGTTTAACAACATTGTAGATTTTGCAAATTGTCGTCGCTAAATATTTAAAAGGGAACTGTCTAGTTTTAGCATCAGGTGCCCTTTCCTTACTTCCAGAGTAGCTAGATTTGAATTCAACACATACACCGTGAAGTAACAGTTCAAATACTTCATGCCTCATCTACACATTTTTCAGTTCTTATTTTCCCCCTTCAAACATAACCAAAATATACTCCAAAAGGGTATTTCTGAGCTAATGCAAGGGATCATATTCAGCGAAGCAAGGGTATTTCTGAGCTAATGCAAGGGATCATATTCAGCGAAGCTCGTACGATGCAATATATTGTAATTTTTCACAACTCTTGATACACGTGTAGATGACATGTTTGAGGAGAAAAACCACATACGATCTCGTATTGTTGATTTTAAAGTTTAACAAAAAGAAGCAAAAAGCTTTTGGCAAACTGGAGACGCGTAATATCTTACCTGGCCGTAAGTGATAATTGTCCCATTGTATCCATCAACAACATCTATTTGGTTTACAGGAATACATACAAAACGAAAGCCTGGTGTCAATAAAAAAACTAAAAAGCAAACTATAATTAAGGGAAGTGTCATTTTCCCGAATTTGATTCTTATGAAACATTCCAAATTTTTAAAATTTGAATGTACGACGTGCAGACGTACACTAGCATTACACGAACTTTAAGGATAATTTTTTTCATATAACCGAAGTTGATAAGCACTATTTGGCCGTGATGAAGCTGTCCTTTCATAAGGAAGCAGAGTCATTCAAATTAAGGAAGATTTCAATCTGCATTGCGTTGACTGATTGACATAAATTTGTAATGAGGATTATGTAGCTGTACCTCTAACCATGGGAAGAGCTAGGAACTGATAGACATCAGCTTGCTCAGACTGTTCGTAGAACACTCTATCAAAGCTAAACACGGATTCTTCATCCTTTTCGTCCTGAAAAAAATTAATTCAAAATTATTTTACTATTTACCGTAATGTGTGATTCACTGAGTTTAATAGAGCAAAAGTGAAAACTAATAGACCCTTAATCTGACGTAAAAAAAACCTTGAAAATGAAAGTTTCGGTATCTCTAGATCGAATGCAAACAGAGTTACTGTCATTTTGCTTCTCTTTTGAGTTCAAAGGCCTAAAGCGTGCGCATACTGTAATATTTGACATGATGCTTTACAGAAAACAGTACTTCGCTGCAGTCGTTGATTTAAACCTGTCAATGGAAGAGATATTAATGCATAAAATAATAAACCAGAGGAATATTTAGAAGCTAGAGAAATTTTAAAACAGATCTGCGTTGTTTTCCAGATAACATCGATCTACAGTCAGGTTTCTCAGTGAGTTAAGGAAAGAAGGAAAACGCTACGTGAATCTCTGCTCCATGAATCGGTCATTGCATCAGGCATTATTCCCTATTTTCGATTCATATTAATTGCATTAGAAGAGATGAATGACCGTAGTGGAATTTCTCGAAGCTTCCTTGTTCCCTAAAATCCTTTTTCAGATGCAGAAATAAATTTGAAAACACATTGAGTCATTAACAGATAAACCTGTTTGGAATGCAACGTCAATGATGATCTCACAATGTTAGACTGATTAGTCATTCTCTTATTCATGAACAATGTAGTAAGAAAAACAATTCGAAAGAATAAAGAACAGTATTCGTCAAAGGGAAAGAGAGAGAACCACCTTTCCCACGGCGATGAACGGAGAGCTTACCAGTAACGAAACGAATTTCGCGTGGTCTTTGATGGCGGGAACAAAGATAATAAGCCAATATCTTCCTTTATACGGGCCTACATCTGGGTCAAGTTTATAATTCAGCTTTTACTCCTTTCACCCCCTAATTAATACCTCAACCCCCATAACTATAATGATAATGACAATGTTTTAATTAGTTTTTTGTTATTAACATGAGATACAGATAATAATCATGGCGTAGAGGAAGCAAAATCTTATAATTTTTATTAGAAACCCATTTATTAAGACTACAACACATTTGTTGTGGAATTATGACTTTACTTGCTTGAATTTGAAAATCATTTTCTTATTCTATGAATTTTATATTCAAAATTATAAAAAAAAGTTGTGCTTGGATATCATTAAAAAATTATTAAAAGGTTAAAAGATATTTAACTAATATGTATTTTAAAAAAATTATTAAACATTAAGTGTTTTAAAAAATGTATTAAACATTAAGTGTTTTAACTAATTACTCATGTGTCGTTAAAAATTAGATGTCGTCGTAAAAATATCAAATTGAAAAAAAAATTGTGAAAATTATGATTATATTGAATATTCAAAAAAGTTAAATTCTACATTAAACAAAGTAAATTAAAATAAAGATAAAAAATGATATTAAGCGTTAAGTAATACATGAATAATAGAAGATTATAATTTAAAATTTATGTTATTTGATGAATTTGATAATAATAACAATAACGTGAGAAGCAACGTGTTGTTGCCTTAAAGCTTCGCATTAAGTGGCGGAAGTTCATAAAACATTGATCCCTTGAAAGAAAAGTAAAGAATCTGAAAGTGGTTCCGTTACTTGGAAGGAAAAACTTGAACATATTCTAAGCACACAGGGACATTACTCTTGCTATCTCTTCAACATCTCTACAGAATTTCTTTGCAGATGGAGCCAGGAGAACTTCATTCAAGCATTTGCCACAAGCTCTATCTTTTCGTAATGAGAACTTTGGCTTCGCAAGCAATGAAGACAGTGACTTTGGGGAGTTCTTCGCATCATGGTTCAAGCGATGAAAAGGAGCAAACCATCGCAAAAGTCTGAATCTCTGCCATCGATTCTGAAACTTGGTTCTCGTTTCAATCAGAAACCAAACTCAATATGTTAATTTCGTTTCTAATGTTGTTAGAATCAGCAGGGTGAGTGAGAGGACTCTTTTTTTCATCTCACATCTTTGTATAAATTTGTCTGTTATTGTCATTTATTTTTATTTCTTTTTTAATCTATTACGTTGAAGATCATAACTAGACTATGTAGCAGTGTTAAAGATGAATTTATAAATAATAGTATTTTTCACTTTCTAAGGTTTTAAATTAGTTGATTTTTATTACTAGATTAGTTGATTGAGTTTCTTTAGACTGTTATTAGGTTTTTATTTAATTTATCATTTTTAAATATTTAGTCTCGCGTAAATATTTAATATACATGTCTCAACTTTAATGGGAGGATTACGAATTAAAAGTTCCACGTTAATTAAAAAAAAGAATAATTTATAATATTTATATGTAATGAAAGTAATCTTAATATTACTATTTTATAAAATTAAATAAACTTTTTAGATTGTATTCATATGTACAATAGGCAAAGATTTAGTTTTCTCATTAGTTATTTTGTCACACGAGTTAAAGAGAAGGTAAAAATAATTGTATAAGATGGTTAGATTTTCTAAAGAATCATCTCATGATACTTTGATATTAATTATCTTAAAATTAGTTATCCCGTGTGTATGCATTTATTAAACTCTTATTTTATAGCAGAATTTAAACCATCTATTTATAGCTGAATATTTGTTAAACTCTCAAAATATGAAAAAATGATCACATTGAAAATTTTAATTAATTGATAATGTGAAATATTTTATTATAAACAATCCCTTTGTATAAGTTACTCACAATGAGTAAGACTAAAATAAGCCGGTCAATTTGACTAATTTTTTTAAGTAAGCTAAAAATTTTGTATTCGACTTTATTATTATGAATTAATGAGTTAGTGGATGGATTCATTTACAAATATTTTATTTTTTTAATTTATTTTGTATTAGTATACTAAAAATGGATTGATTTGATAATTGTTTTTATAATAATAGAATTGAAGTGTTTACTTAAACTAAACATTTAAATTATTTAAAATATTAGTGAACAATATTCTTATATATTATTGATAGTTACGAGTTGACTCACCTTCCATTCAGCTCAAACTTATTTAATTCTTGAATTAAGTGAATTAAGTTTAATTTAATCTCATTTAAAAAAACTAAATTTTTTTCATATCAATTTAACTCAATAAGTTGGGCTGAGTGAGGGATTGAAATTTATTTACACATTTCTAACCATAACAACCCTTATTTACTTATGAAGTCAAAATCATCTAACAAATATTTTCATTCATTAAAACATCTAACAATATATAGGTAAAAAAAAGAGTTCAATTATTGTTGATAAAAAAACAATTTAAATGAATAATGTATGTAACAAAATGAATTAATCCCTAGTAGAAAAACTAATTTGTAAATCAATGAAATAGAAGTTTAAAATTGGGTTTCATAACAAAGTTAGTTTATACTAAAAATATAGGCTTCCTAACACTATTAAGATGCACACACAAAATCCTTTATTTACCTTTGTAAAGTATGCATCTACATATTTAGATCAAGGTGACTTTTTCTTTTTTATTTATTTAACTTTTTATTTGGATAGAAAAAATTAGAATTTTTTAAATACTCAAATCCATTAAATTTAAATTGATTTTATTTCAAAACATTTTTTTATATTTTTTGCTTAGCCAAAGAAATTTAGATTTAATAAATTTTCATTTTCTTGTTTAGATAAAATAATTACATACAAATACAAAATAATTATGTAAATATTGAATAATTGATAAACATTAAAAAAATATAAAAATTGATTATCTATACTTTTAAATAATTTTTTTATTAAAATAATTATTTTATTATTTTATCAAAATTAATAGTTTCTTTAAATTTAATGGGTTTTTTTAAACTTGATTGTTTTTTAAAACTTAACCAATTTTTTATTTATAAAATTATCAATAAAATAAATAAAAATTATTTACAATGAAATTATAAAAATTATTTATATTTAATTTTATAATTATAATAAATAATAATTATTTTTTTATTTTTTTATTATCATAAAAAAAAGTGAATACACATGTTTTTGTAATTAATCTTAATTAATATTATTTTTCAATTAAAATTTATCAAGAGTTTTTAATTGGTATTTGTAGGTATAATTAATTTCTTTTTTATTAACATTTTAATAAGAGATAATTAAAGTATATAAATTTTACGGAGATGCGGGAGAAAAGAAGAAAGATAAGTGTAGGTGTAACATCATTTAAATATAGTTAAAAATATTATTAAGGAAATATCACACCATTAATAAACTATAACAATTAAAAAAAAGAAGGTATATAAATTGTCCGTACACTTATTCAAAACATAATTATAATTCAACTTTTCACATACATAACTTTAATACTAAAATTATATACACATCCACACAAGGGTTCCTTAAAAACACAACCAAAGTAAATTAACTAGAACAAAGCTACACACGTCCACAACTTCGTTGTCCTTGTTGCCTATAGTTTGTTTCATTATATTATCTTTTTTTCTCACACAATCAGGTGATCATTTTTAAAAGAGAAAAGCAAACAACACACAAATAAAACATAAAAAGAGTAAGTTAATATCATAAAAGCACGAAATCATACAATTATAATCATCATATAAAACAATTCATTTCCAAACCAAATCAAACCTAAACATATAGATAAGTTCTATACTTGACCATACGAATATATATATTAATGTGAAACTATGGAAAGTTATACACTTGTAGTGGTGAAACAGCTATCCCCAAGCTACCACACAAGAGTAGTCTGTCTACCACCTATGACAGAAGAATTAAATCATAGACTAGGACCTCGTTTTACTCCTCACCACATAATTCCCTTATCTACCTGAGATGGAGTGGTTATTAGAGCGTCAGGATAACTTTCAATGTTAAGTCCCTACATTAATACATTACTCTAAGAACAACTTTAGGAGTTTTTCCATGAAATTCCCTTCTTATATAACATAGAAAAGCAGGATGCCCGTGACGTGTACGTGTAGGATGAACCAAATCCTCATTGAATTTAATTTTTCCATTATAAGGTGCTCGCACCTGTTCTGCAGTACCCCCTGTGAATACTCCGCCAGTATGAAAAGTTCTTAATGTTAATTGAGTGCCCGGTTCTCCAATGGATTGGCCCGCAATAATACCTACAGCTACACACTTAACTCTATCACAAACTTTACATAGTATTTTCAACATACATACTTTAAAAAGTGTATTTAGATAATTTACAACTTAAGGGCCAAAACAAACATTGGAAAAATCATAGAAGCGAGAAGAATTTCAAAGCAAGTAGATTGGAAAAGAAACCTAATGTTGAGCGGTACGTCCTTGTTTGTCACTGAGCGCCATTCTCCTTGCAAAATTAGCGTCTGAGCGTCAAAGCTCTTGGCTTTCTAGCGCTTGAACACCTCTGACTACTGCTGAGCACCACACTAGAAGTTTAGAAACTTCAAATTTTGACTTATATGCACACAAGACCTATTCAAATGATTTAACTTTTATCTTTGACACTATAATTGACTTGAAAACATATTTATCCTTCATATTTGCTACAAATTGACTCATTTGGTTAATGACTTGGTCGATTAGATCAACCTAACTACCCAAAAACACATACATTAGATTTGATATACTACCAACCAAAATTTAGTGCATCAATTAACTACACAAGTCTTAAATGGCCCAAATGAGCATCAAGTTTTCCCATCTAACCATTCCTTCAAAGTTTTGCCTATCAAAACCCCTCTTTTAAACCAAAACTAGCATACAACACTCCTTTTTCACCACTTTTAATTCTAGAACAATTGTATATCTAATTAAAGTTCAAAACAACAACATTAAAGGTTCAAGCAAGTACCAATTCACAATAATACATAACAATATTCATCAATAGACAACATTCACTCAACAATCATCTCAATTGATAACATATTCAACCAAACATTAATCTCACAACCTATCAAACATACACTCATACTCCTTAAAATAAAATTAAAGAAATTATTAGCTTCCCTTACCTGGTTGGAAAATTCAAACAACTCGAAAAAGAAAACTACTCCTACCACAACTCAAATAACTTTATTTGTACCTACAAACCGTAGTATTTTGATCAAAGTAGACCATTAGGATCACCAATCAACAAGGAACACACAATAACTTTAGGAATACACATACAATAGAGAATCTTCTCACATGCATGAAAAAACTCAGCTTGAAAAAAATAGTGAAAACTAACTAACTTTCTCTATAAAATTGATGGGATGAAGTTGAAGATAATATTATTGCGATCATTTAGGTGCTTCTTAGTAGTCAAATAGATGACTCAAGGATTAAAAAACTTAGAAAACAAAAAGAAAGTCTAGAGAAAAAGTTTTAGAAAGATAATAAGTATTTTAGATAATAAGACGTATTTATAAATTTTTATTTATATTATTAAACTTTTAACATTAAAATAATATAGTATCATTAATTTAAAACACATGTTAATTCTAATATTTCATTTTTTATATAGTAGAAAAAATAAATTAATCTTAAACTAACTTTTATAACAAATGTAATTTTTTTAATAAGTTTGATATTTGAAAATCGCAATTTTGTTTTTTTATAAATTAATGTCTAAATCCAATCGATCCAACTTAATTCATTTCAATTAAAAACGAGTTAACTTAGATTAAAATTAATACAAAAAAAATGTAATGTAATTCACCCAAATATTTTTTAGTAAATTAGACCAATAGCTTCTTGAAATCTTAGCTCATGAACAAACTATAGTAAATTCAGCCAACCATGAATTTGACTAACTTAAGTTGAAATAAAATCTGAAGTATGTAAAGAATCTTACCCACCCCACTATAATAAATTAAAATATTACACCCTTATAATGAAATTTAATCATAAATACAATTTTAAACAAACTATTTCAATTAAAATATTTTGAACAAAATGAATCATACAATCCAAGTTTTGTTTTTATACTGATTTTATATATTTTTCATCACAACATTTATAATATTTAATAAAAGTTCAAGTTCTTTAACATCTCAAAGTTTGCACCCACCTACTACCTTCTTTATTTTTCTTGTCATCACTTGACAAGTTAGAATTGGTTTGATGGTCTGCTTCAGACAATTGGATTAAAAAGAAAGAACCAAGGTAACATAATTAAGAAATAACATAAACATGAAACATTTTTATATTAATAGTCATAAAAATATAAATTTTTATATTATTTTAAGAAAAAGGAAAATAAAAAGTAAATAAAGATAATGTTAAATATAAAAAAATTAGATGTGTGAAATAATGATTACTCAAAACTAAACTGAAGTATCACACTTGACACAACATATCTGTTCTTTGTATGTATCAATAAACTAAAGAAAGAAAAGTGTTATTGAAAATTCGAATTTGACCCGTTTTCCTTCCTCGTTTTATCAGCTGCCAGCTTCTAACAGAAATGTTCAGTTATCAAATCCAACTCTAACACCTGAGTATGTTTAAAATATGAACTTAAAATCAAAATGTTCTACGTTGTTTTATCCAACATCTGTAATAACAGTAATTTTTGTTAACACATATTTATACAACTCACGTTCTCTTTTTTAGAGCATCTTGATTCTCCCAAACTCATCATTTAATGTAAAACCATTTTAACCACAAAACCTATAACCTTTTTCTTTGACAAATAAACTAAAACTAATATTTAAGGACATGTTTAGTATTCTGTTCAGATGGATGCCAAAAAAGAACATTCCAGAGTGACAAATCAAACGTTGTCAAATAACAAAAAAAAAAAAAAATCTGTCTTTGATATTATTATCAATTTTTTTAGCTGGAGCACTATTTATGAAAAAGATGAAAAAGAAAAAAGATAAAGTACTACCAGTGGCTACAGTGGTGATTGCAATAAATAGGAATATATAAAGGGAAATGAAAAGAGGGAGAGAATGGGTGGTAGATCTGGGTGCTTGTTTTGTTCTCCTTCTTTCACTGGGATAAAGATTCAGCCTTTGAGTTCTTACACTTTTCCCTGTTCTTATACTTTTCCCTATTTCTCCTTCACCTTCTCCCCCCACCAAACACACTCACTCTCTTTCCCTAAACTCATGTCTCAGCCTTTATCTCTCAACTCTGCTCCTCTTGCAGAGGCTGACACTGATTCTTCCGCCGCCCCTTCCCTCTTCGATTATCATAGTATCGACCAAAAACTGCTCCAAAACATCGTTTATGATGCTCTTGTCTGGAGCACTCTCAACTGCCTCCTCGTTGGAGATAAATCGGTTCAGGTCAAACTCTGCGACTGTTCTGTTTTCTCTCTGTTACCTGGATTCGGTTCCTTTGCTTTCTGTAACTTTTGTTACTTCTGCTTATCTCACCTTCCAAAAAACTCATCAACATGTGTACAGTTTTCATAGTTTAACAATTTTCTGTACTAATGTTAATGTAATGTAATTGCATGGCTATAAAAGATATAAAATCTTAAAATAACAGAGCAAATTATACTAAAACCATGACAGATTTCTTGAGATTTTATTTTGTATAACGCGTGTTTCTTAGATAACAGGAGTGACTGTAATAAACAGCGAGTGTAATATTTCTCAGAAAGTTAAGAGATTAGTATAAAAATATAAAGGGAAACAGTGTCTGAGAGATTTTGGAGAAAATTTACTGTCTCAGTAAGTGGTATGTTTCATGATTAAAGTTTGACATTAATGATAATAATTTATTATTCATTTATTAGCCTACTTTTTTTCTTAATATTGGTGGGAGATTTCACATGCATTATATAAGTGGGGTCAATTCTCATTTTATGTGATATTGAGTGAAACTTAAACTCGCTTTACAACAGAAATCACACATCAACTTGAGATGAGGTTAAGTAATACATGGAATTAAACCTTGGATTTAAAAATACCGAATAATTTAATTTGTAAAATTATGAAACACCATTTCAATTCTGATGTTACTAAATGGCTATCGTTTTAATCTTGATGTTTATGATATAAGAACTAAATTTGATACAGTGATTTTGGGTACTAAAATGATATTTTGATGTTTACAATCGATGTTGCCTATCATAGAGATCAGCAACAGTTCCTGGTGTAGGCTTGGTGCATCTTCCGCTTTGCTTATTGCCCGGGCCATTTCCTGAAAGTCACTGGAAGCAAGCTTGTGAATTAGCTCCTATTTTTAACGAACTTGTTGATCGGGTGAGTTTGGATGGGAAATTTCTTCAGGAATCTCTATCAAGGTAATGTTTTCGTGTTGTTATATTACGAGGCATCGAATGAGTCAACTTACTTTTGGCACCATGAAAACGGGAGCATAAAGAAAATATATATTATACTACAATTTGATTCTGTAGGGTGAATTTTGACTCATTGTCCAAACTTATGTTGTGTGGGTAAGTTTGATTTTTGGTTCTGCAATGTCTAAATTCGGTCCTACGTGACCCAATTGTTGGAATCGAATAAGTGTGAATTGAAGCTTCACACTGGCTAGGAATAAACAATATATAAGGAGAAAAAACCACAACTTTTTTTATTAAGGTTTTGAGTAGGAAAAGGTGGCTCAGGCAACGAATGTCCTAAGGAATGTTGTTAAGCAGATCCAACACCAATTCTCTCACAATCTTTTTCTTAATAATATGTAATTCTTAACTTAAGTAATTTTTTTAGACTCTTATAGGACTTTCATAAACCTTTTGAAGTACTTTTATACTTTACTATGACAATTGGTTCTTGAATCCTTTTTTCAACTTCACCTTTCAACAATTGCTTCATTTGATGCCACGAGTACTATATTTGCTTGGAATCTTTTGTTCTGTCGTCATACATTTTGTAACTACCTATAGCTGCCTGGATTCTTTTTTCACCTCAGTCTAATTTTTGCCTTTAATAAGATATAATATTATCTGCTCATGTCAATGCAGAACTAAGAACGCAGACGAATTTACCTCCAGACTTTTAGATATTCATTCCCAAATGCTACAGATTAACAAAACAGAGGTAAGTGTATGTTGGTATGAAATCTGTACCACCGAAACTATTAAGAGAGAAACAGTTTTAGTTCATACTCTAATTATTATTCTTTTTAAACTACTAGAATACTTGTAGTTAAGGGAATTTTTCCTGGTATTGATTTTTCTCTTGTCATAATTTTAATAGGATATACGCTTGGCAATAATGCGTTCGGATTATATGGTTGATGATAAGACTAAATCACTTCTGCAAATAGAGATGAACACCATTTCCACTTCATTTGCTTTGATTGGATGTCTTATGACTGGACTTCATAAGTAAGGAATTGCTGTAAATTTCACTTATTGGGCTTTCATCTCTAATTTATAATCTCTTGTTTTTGAGGTCTTTGTTTCATTGTTATGGGTTTGTTTAGGAAAATGTGTAATTTTTTGTTCTCAATAAAGATAAACACACACACGTCTAGGAATACATTTGAAGTTTCAAGTGGTTAGAAATCGATGTATTTGAAGACAAAATATTAACATATAGTCTGTGAATCTTGAAATTATTTACCCGAACTCTAGTGGTAGATTTTTATTTGAAGATAAATTTATCACGTTGATGTGTATCATGGTATTATTTTGTGTTTTCCCAGGAGCTTAATTTCTCAATATGGAAATATCCTTGGACTAGATCCCAATAGGGTTCCTGCCAACAATGCTGTCGATCAATCTGCAGAGGCCTTGGCTAAAGGTTGGAGTGAGTATAACAATCCCAGGTCAGTTTGGAGAAAGAAAATTCCTTTTCACTTTCATTTGCTGTTCTTCTAATACTTTTGGTTCCATGCCATATTTCTGAATGGATCTGTACAGGGCTGCAATTTTGGTCGTGGTTCAGGTTGAAGAACGAAACATGTATGAGCAGCATTATATTTCCGCCCTTCTAAGAGATAAATATCCTTTTCTTATTAGTAATACTTATGATACTAAAGGAACACTCTAGCAATGCAGACTCTGATTTGTATTATTAGGGCTATAAAATGCGATATCAAAGGATACATAGAGATGTTCTGTAAGGAAAACTACCGTACTTTTATGTTCATTACATTTTGGGTTGTAAGAGTTATTTTCCTTAGCTTTATAATACGTATCATATTAAAAGCATAAGGAAAACATTGGCAGAAGTTGATCAGGAAGGGGAAATTCTTCCAGATGGAACACTTTCTGTGTATGTAAACTTTATCTTGAAAATCTGACTTTCTTCTAAAAGTTTTTGGTTTAATTATATTTCATTTCTGACAGTAGAGAAGTATAATTTATTGGAACTTGCAGGGACGGACAACCAATTTCAGTTGTTTACTTCCGGGCTGGCTACACACCAAAAGACTATCCTTCAGAATCAGTGAGATTCATGAATTCAGTCTTTTAGCCGAGAAAAACTGACTTTTCAACATAGGAGCATCTCTATTTGTTTTCTATTGACTATAACTCCTTTTTCAATAATTAGTAAAGAATCAATTCTCTGAACCCAGTATATCTCACTACTATTAGGAAATGATATTGTATTGAAAACTTATATTTGATCCCCCTATCTGGTAACCTGACTTCTTTTATATTACGAAGAAAAGTAATGATGAATACTATTACTTGGGCCCTATAACGTTTGTTTCAAAAGCAAAATTCATTTGAGATTGGTTAGTGTAACAGTTTCTTCTTCATTACATCACAGTGTATAGACTTTCTCTTTCATTTTACTTTTTGTACATCTAGCTCAATTATATCTTAAACCAGCAAAATTTGTTTTACTTTTGTATTTACCTACCTCGTCCTTTCTATTCCATGGATTTTCTCAGCCATAATATTTTTCCTGCTAAAGTTGCATTATTTTTTAACATTAACGAGTTCTTCTGGTTTGGGTATATCTCGCTAAATGTGTAGGAATGGAGGGCTAGGCTACTCATGGAACAATCTTCTGCTATCAAATGTCCTTCAATATCTTATCATTTGGTTGGCACCAAAAAGATTCAACAGGAACTTGCAAAACCTGGTGTGCTTGAGAGGTATCTTCTGATTAATATTCTTATATATTCCAAGTTTATTCCATCCTTTATGCTTCTATAAAGCTGTCGATCAATTCACAGCTTCTATGCCTAAAGGAAAAGTGTAAAATGGAATATTGTAAGTTATTATTGTCTTAAGATTTTATCCTTCAGGGTGCTCTCCAATCAATGCCTTACTTAGTTGGCTAAGCATGATATGATTGTACCCTAAGGCCAATAGGTTTTTGTTATAGACAATAGCCCAGTCGAACTCCATTCCTTAGTATAACAACAAATTGCTCTTTCCTAGCAAATAAGTTGGTCTGTGACTACTTTTTTCATTTTTTCTAATGATATTTTGTTTCTATGGTTGATATCTCTTCCTAAAATCCTTGATTCAAAACCCTAAACAGGTTTGTCGAAAACAAGGACCACGTAGCCAAATTGCGTGCATGTTTTGCAGGGTTGTGGAGTTTGGAAGACTCGGATATTGTTAAAAACGCAATTGAAAATCCAGAGTTATTTGTGATGAAGCCGCAAAGAGAAGGAGGAGGTCTTGTATTAAACTTTGATTCAACACTTCATTAGAAAAAACGCCTGGAAGAGAAACTTACATAACGAAGTGTAATTACTTTTCAGGAAACAACATTTATGGTAATGATCTGAAGGAAAGCCTCCTTAAATTACAGGAAGCTGGTTCTGAAGAAGATGCAGCTTACATCCTCATGCAGAGAATATTTCCAGCCACTTTTCCAGCAATTTTGGTGCGTGATGGTAATTGGAGTACGGGTCATGTGATTGCAGAAGCTGGAATATTTGGTACTTATCTAAGGTACATTGCTCAGCTACATATTTATCATTCTTCTGTGCTTAAATTTGCAAATCCTTGAAACTGATGTACTGAAATTTGCAGGAACAAGGATAAGATTATCTTAAATAAGGAAAGTGGCTATATGGTGCGTACAAAAGTATCATCATCTTATGAAGGTGGAGTTTTACCTGGTTTTGGAGTGGTAGACACTGTATACCTAACTTGATGGAGCCAAGATCACTTCAATTCAAAATATTATGAATGTTTTACATGTATCACCATTAGTTTCCGCACTCCTGATTGTGTTTGTTTCTCTCCTAAAACAGTAAAAGAAGAGAAGATGCATTGTTGTATCTTTTAGCTCTTCCTACGGGATGGTGTCTGCTTATCAAATGTACTCATCTACAACATTAGTTCTAACCAATAAAGTTATTGAACTGTTTTAACCTGTCCTTTTCAATAATTCCTGGTATAGATTATTAAGTCATATAAATTTTGTTTGAACACAATCAAATATTGGTGTATATTAGCCAATTAAAAGCTGTAATATATTTTTTATAAATTTGGTGCAGTAATCTTAAGAGGCATTCAACTATACTAAAAAATGTTAATAAATTGAGAATCCACAGCATTACATATTCAGAAAAATGGTTTGAAGTTAAGTTGTGATGTGACTGCAATAAGATCACTCATTAACCTCTTTTTCTGCATTAAAAGCCATTTTCTAAGATCCAAACAAGCCATTTTAAATGTCATTTTAGTTTTTTTTTTTTATATAAAATCCAAGTTATAGAAAATTGTAACTCGTGTGTTCTTTTTGAAATAAAAATGGTATAAAATATTTTAATTTTTAATTTGCTAATGATTTTATATTAATGAAATATCGCTTGTCATTTTTTAATATTTTTATAAACTGGGTCAATTGAGTAATTTTATTTTTAGTTTTCAAAAATTAGTTGTCTTTTGCTTCTTATCCTGTATTTTTTTTTCTAATTTTGGTTATTGTTATTTTTTCAGTCTGTAAAATATTTATTTATTTAGGTTTTATAATATTCATTTCATTTTGAAGAAAAAAATCAATAAATAGAATATACAAGTAATCCATGTATAGTAAGGACAAAACACAAAATACAAATATTTTGGAGAGTCTAAAATAAAATAAGAAGTAAGAAAAAAAATTATAACAACCAAAAATAAAATATGACTATGTTTCATGAATAAGAAAACATCTTTAAATTTAAACTAAATTCAGTTTTTTAGAGTTCACATAACCAGAAAAAACATACGTGAAAAAAAAAAAACCATTTACGAGCCATGGCCCACTGAAAGGGACTCGAAAAAGAACAAATTGGAAAAGAAAATGCTCGCACAGATTCCTATTCTCCAAAAGGTGTCACCTTAGAACTATACTAATTAGGGAGAGTCAAAAGTCAACTCTCTCTTTTAGTAATAAATAAATAAAAGAAAAATAGTCGTTACTTACTGCTATTTCAGTTTCTAAAAATATTTATTTTTTAAGGAAAAATCAGAAACTATTTATTGTTTTTTTATTATTTCATTGTTTGTACCCACGAACGAGAGTGAAAAAGGCGAAAATGAGCGCAGGCATTGGTTGCGTTGCATGTTGGGAGACTATACCCTTCTTCTCTGCTTCCAAATCCACCACCTTCCCCGTTCTCTCCGCCGTCCGCCGCCACTCTCCATCGGTCCCTTTCGTCTCCTCTTCCCCCAACCTCGTCATGTCTCCCCCTGAACCTCTCATTCTAACTCCACTCCAACACTCTCCTCTTTTCGATTACCACTGCCTCGATCAACAACTTCTCCGCACCCTCGCTTACGACGCCCTCGTTTGGAGCTCTCTCCACGGCCTCCTCGTTGCCGATAAATCCGTTCAGGTCAATCTCAACATTTTTTTCTTTTAATTCACTGCGTTACGTTTCGTTAACTATCACACCCTAAATTGGCGTCTAATGTTCTTTGTAACGGTCGCCATTACGAATTCTTCGATTTGAATTTGATTGCAGAATTCGGGAAGCGTTCCTGGCGTGGGATTGGTGCATGCTCCGGTTGCCTTGTTACCCACGCCATTTCCGGAAAACCACTGGAGCGAGGCGATTGAGTTGGCTCCTATTTTCAATGAACTCGTTGATCGGATCAGCTTGGATGCAACGTTTCTCCAACAGTCTCTCTCCGGGTTACATACTTGCAAATTCTGCGGTGCTATCGTCTCTTGTTAGATATCTTGTGCATGCATGCAAGTGGCACCGCTACTTGAGTTTTGGTACAGCGTAGTAGGGTATGTGTGTTGAGATTCTTTTTCTGTTTCTCAATGCAGAACTAAGAAAGCGGATGAGTTCACTTCAAGACTTCTGGATATTCATTCCAAGATGCTACAGATTGACAAGAAAGAGGTAATTGTGTCTGAATGATCAGTGTTTCTTTTTTATTTTGTTTTTGTTTTAAATATCTTTCAAAAGAACTCATTTTGTGCTCATATTCTTTCATTCGGAGAGATAGGAATTAGATTGTTCAGAAATTAGAGCGTCACTGTAAGTTTAACGTTGGTATATAGAAAATAGAAATCTTATATTTCTTATTTGGATAAATTTATAAAGGAAAAACTAAATCAAATATTTTTCTACATCTTCTGTCCTGTGATTTTCTAAAAGGTGAAGTGGATAAACTGATTTTAATATATAACAGAATTTTTGTTCATTTCACTTTTTATTTTTTTCTTCAAGTGTTTAAGAAAAAAATTATCTAAACATGGCCATAATAATCTTTTCCACCTCATCTTTACTTTTCTTGATGAAGTGAGTCAAACGGATTTGTTGATGAATTTTTCTCCGCCAAAATTTTAATAGGAAATTCGATTGGGGTTACATCGTTCAGATTATATGCTTGATGAAAAGACTAAATCACTTTTGCAAATAGAACTGAACACTATTGCCTCTTCATTTGCCGGTCTGAGTAATCTTGTGACTGAACTTCATAGGTAAGTATTGCTGCAAATTACACATACTATGCTATCATCTTGAAGCACTTAATTGTTTCATTGCAGCTATACATGGGTTTGCTTAAGTTAAATACCGAACTCTCAATGCTGTTACTTATGTTTATATGTTGTGTGGAATATTGGAAGCCACCGCGGGTGAACAGGGATAGCACTGTACAAATCATATGTATTCCCCTAAATTATGAGTTTTCGAACCTCATTCTTTTAGGACATTCTTGTGTGTTTTTGGTATCAGGAAACATTAAGGTTTGAGAGATTTTGCCAATCATTAGAGAAAAATGCCCATCTTTTGTTTTGAACTCGAGTGGTGTTTGGTTGAGATTTCGGGGAAGGATGGGGAGGATGAAAATACTAATAGGAGGAGAAAAGCAATGTGAAAAAATAATTAGAAAAATAGGTGGGATTTCATTTACTGTTTCTCACGCATTTTTATGCATCCTTCTTCTCACCAAAGAAAAGCATTGTCGTCCACCCTCTGACCACTGTTCAGTAATGTCCTTGGCTGACCCGTTCACCTATGCAGCTCGTTGTTGAATCTGTTCATTGTAAACCCATAGGTCTTTTCTATGTTCCTTTTCTATTTAACTTAATTGAAACTTTGGTGTCCTTAGTTTAAATTACAGGCGATCACATTAAGTTTTTTCTCTTTTAATGTTCTTCATTTGCTTCAAATAAAGTAAATATGGGCCTTTAATGATTTTCTTCCACGTAAAATCCTCGAAGTCTTATTTTTTTTGTCAAATGTTTTAGGTTTTAAGAAATAATATAATTGTAAAGAGTAGGGAGTGCCTAATTTAATACAATTTTGATAAATTCGAAGGATTTTATAGTATATAAAAAGATGAGGGTTTGAATAAGAAAAAATTTATGGTATAATTTGGTATTATGGTTGACGAGTTGAGTAAAAGAATTAGAACAAATTTAAGTGATTCAATTTGCAAATTCTTTCAGTAGGATGTGATGTTTGATAATTTTAATTAGAAGAAAATCAAAGGATTGAGAAAATCTTTTTAGTTTTAAAATAAGGGAGAATTAATTGTCTAAGAAATACATAAAAAACTAAAATTGCAACATAGAGACTCAACGTGTTACGAAGTCCTTTTCCTTTTTGTGTTGACTTTATAGTTTCTCAGAATCCACTTATTTTCCGATGGTAGTCTCTATCTCTAAATTCCATCATTCTTTTTAATCTTTATACTCGTGTTTTCATTGCTCTCACATTGTTAATTGCCATAGGACTGATATTGATAGTGATTTTGTCTTAGGATGAAACTTTTACAAGTTAATTATGAAAGTATTCAGTTTTTGCTAATTTTTTTAACTACTTTTTATGTGTAGTATAAATTATTTATCTTGTACCTATATGATCCTTTATATAGCTACTTCTGTTATGCAATAGCACTTTTGGGGGTTTTCACTTTGTGTTTTTATACCGGATTAATACTATGATTGTAATTACTTATAAGAACTCTGGTGGAAATATATTTTCGTTATAAAGAATTATTCATTTGTAGAAATATCTTTATATTAGTTGGTCATTTTCTAGATACATACTTTCTCGCCATGGAAATTTGCTTGGACTAGATTCCAAAAGCATCCCTGCCAACAATGCCGTCAATCAGTATGCAGAGGCCTTAGCTAAAGCTTGGAGTGAGTATAACAACCCGAGGTCAGTTCAGAGAAAAAAAATTTCCTTTAACTTTCTCTAGCTCTTCTGCTGCTGGTTTCGGTTCCTTAATATATTTTTTGACGTTTCCGTCCAGGGCGGTGATCATGATTGTGGTTCAGGCTGAAGAACGGAACATGTACGACCAGCATTTTCTTTCTGCTGTTCTTAGAGAAAAATATCCTTTGCTTAGAGTTGTATTTAATTACAATACAAAAGGAAACACGTTCGTTTTATTCCCATATAGCAGGGCAGTCTCTTTTATTTGTATAATTACATGTGATATCGAGGATGCTTTCATCAGTTTCGTAAAGAAAACCACTAGAAGTTTCTATACTTAGTACATACTATTTCGTTGTTACTGTCCTTAGCTAATTAGCACGCATAATATTTCAACTATACGAAAGACGTTAGCAGAAGTTGATCAAGAAGGAGAAATTCTTCCCGATGGAACACTTTCAGTGTATGTAACATTTAGCCATAAATAAAACTTTCAGCCATATTTTAGTGATTTAATCATGTTAAGGTTCTAATTGTTGAGGACGATAATTTCTTGGAACTTGCAGGAATGGACAAGCTATTTCAGTCATTTATTTCCGGGCTGGCTATACACCAGATGACTATCCTTCAGAATCAGTGAGTGGTTTGAAATCACCATTTTTCTGTTCATAAGAACCGTGTTTTTTCTATGGTAGAAACATCTGTTTTGGTTTCTATTACGTAACTTCTTTATTTAAACATTGAGATATGACCTATGTGGCATAAGCAGTGGCTCTCGCTCACTACTGTTAGCAAATTGTACTGTATAGTCAATAATTCAATTATTCTTTAGGCTACTAAACTTCTTTTAAGATTCACATGATAAAAGGAGTTGCATGTCAAGTGAAGTAAAGCTGGCGGAGAGAGCTGAGAGGATTACATTTTTCCTGAATTATTTAGGCACCTATTTATTGGCCCAATTAATACAATGAGGAATTCTTCCCCAAGGTTACTATTTCTTGGGGATTTGTCTCATTTTTGGTTTATGCTTTGTCTGAATGTCATCCATTGCTTTCCATTCATTTCACTTGCCCAATTAACTACTCCTTTGTGATATGCTCTTACTATATTTACATTGGGATTTGCAGTTACTGCAATTTGCCACAAATAATTCATCTAATGGGGTAGTTGGGGGCTGAACGATTTCAATACTTTAGTGCCTTGTTTACAAATTGGCTGAATCCCACAAAAATAACAATCTGATTTACATTTCTTCTTCTCCACTTAATTTCGATTACATGAATTATCTTTTACCATAATATTGCTCCTTGTTACACGATTGTATTATCTTGCAAAATCATGGCTTGGGATGCTCAATATATGTAGGAATGGAGAGCTAGGTTACTGATGGAACAATCTTCTGCCATCAAATGTCCTTCCATATCCTATCATTTGGCTGGCACCAAAAAGATTCAGCAGGAACTTGCAAAGCCTGGTGTGCTTGAGAGGTATCTTCTAATTCTTCATATCTTCCAAGCTAATTTCATCCTTTATGCATTGAAAGCAGTTGATCAATTCATCGACACTGTGTTTAAAAGAATGTGCGATTGAACAATTGAGAGTTATCATGTAAAATGGGATTATCCTTCAGGATCTGCCTTCCCGTCCATACATTTCTTAGTTGGTTGGTCACGATATCTTGTATCCTCTAGGAACGATAGGTTTTTGTTTTAAATGTCCGGTAAAGTAAATTTAAAAAGTAATATATGATCCAGGGGCATCGTTCACGATGCTGTTGCAATCATTGTTAGTCAATGATGGCAAGGAGGTATGATTAACGATTATCTTTGGATTCTTCTAAGTTTTGAATCATAATAAAGTTTCTTGAGTGAATAGTTTGAAGGTTTGGGAATGTGAGGCTTTTTAATGAAAATATTAGTGCATAGGCTGGAGGGATCTTGCTATCAAAAGCTCATGTTTTCTACAGAGCAGATCTTACTTCTAGAAGGTTTTGACGAAAAGAGAAGAGAGTAGACTAGTCAATTGGAAGAAGTCTTCTGGATTCAGTGCACTAATGGTAGAGATGTAAATTCAAAAAAAATTCTTTTATAGTGGCTGCAGGAAAGATTAGATGTTGATCTGAGGGATTGATTGGTTTCTGCGGAAACTAAGAAACTAGAATGAGGAGGTTTGAATTAATGTGCCTTGTTGGTTCTGGCTTTCGCTTTCACGCTTCATTTTTTACTTTTTATGGAAGATTTCCTATCCACTATTCTTGGACTTTTATTGTCTTTTTCTACTGTACTTCTTCAGTTCAAGAAGGAAATAAATTATATGGATGATAATTCGTCTTACACTCATACTTCATATTTTTTGTTTAGGGAAATCGAATTTTATTATATATGCTAAAGGCGTTCTGATTATAATAAATAATCCAAGCCTCCCCCCGCCCTAATTTTATTTTAGAAAATAAGCGGTTCTATGACTAAACCTTGAGTTAAGCAGGTTCCTTGAAAGCAAAGATGACATTGCCAAACTGCGTAAAAGCTTTGCTGGGTTGTGGTGTTTGGATGACCCTAACATTGTTAGAAAAGCAATTGAAAAGCCGGAGTTATTTGTGATGAAACCCCAAAGAGAAGGAGGAGGTCTTATACCACCTAAACTTTGATTCAGCCTACTAAGTGGAAGAAACGTATCTAACGAACTATACCTACTTTTCAGGAAACAATATTTACGGTGATGATGTGAGGGAAACCCTCCTAAAATTGCAGCAAGCAGGTTCTCAAGAAGATGGAGCTTACATCCTTATGCAGAGGATATTTCCATCTGTTTCTGCAGCAATTTTGATGCGTAATGGTTGTTGGCATAAAGATCGTGTAGTTTCAGAACTTGGTGTGTTCGGTACTTATTTAAGGTACATTACTTGGCCACATTTCTGTCATGGTTACTTTAAATTTGTGTAACACTTGAATATGAAATTGCAGAAATAAGAATAGGGTTATCATGAACAAACAAAGCGGTTATTTGGTGCGTACAAAAATATCATCATCTGATGAAGGTGGGGTTGCAGCCGGTTTTGCAGTGTTAGATAGTCTATACCTGACCTGAAGGAGCCAACACTATATACCTGAAATTATCAGGGTAATTCAAAACATTACATCAATGCATGGTTTACATAATGTTTTTTCTATAACCCGACTTTTTCATATTTTACCAACAAGGTCCACTTTCAAACGAGGATAGAGCTTGTATTCTTAAAGAAGCGGCTCCTAGGAAGAAGGAACATCAACATGATCAAATCCATTAAATAGTAACTAGGGCATGCTAACAAGTCAGGTATTTGTTTAATTGGCTTGTTTTGAAATTAGTCAATGACGAGATTCTTAAAAACAAAAAGTTTGAAGTTGTCACCATGTTATATATTATAAAAAATTATGAAATTACAGATTTTTTGTTTAGAAAAAGTATTTTTTATTGATTAATTTTTTGTATATTTAAGAATTATATACATTAGTGCATGCGATTTTTTTTTAAAATCAAATCAGACGAATTCAGCCGTTATAGAAACGATTGGCTTGTCTAAACCATTTTTTCTTTATTGGCTAGTCATACAAATTCTCTCCAAAGGTTGAAATGAGAGTTTGAATCTCTTATTTTGTCTATAATAATTAGGACAATAGTTCTTATTCTAACAATTGAAAGCATACTTTATAATTTCAATATATTTTAAAAGTGTTTTAAATTTTAAAAAGTGCATATCAATATTTTTTTTATGTAAATGTTTATAAATATTTTAACATAATTATGAATATTTTATACACCAATTATTTGTTATCATATGAAAAACATTATTAAAATAATAATAAATAAATGAGATCAAATCAAATTTTGGTAAAAAATACATAATAAAATTTTCAAAATTAAACCACCCTAAATAAAAGAAGTTTATGTCTATTATAAAAAGAAGAAGCAATCATTTCATTTGTAATGAATTTTATAAATCAAAAAGTCAATTGTCCTAGAATAATACTTAAACTCCATTTCTTACATATCTTTAAATATGTTTATCTTATCTCTATAAAAAAATTCAAAGAACAATTTTCTTTTTAAAAAATTACATAATAATTCATAATCATTTTTCAAACCAAACAAGTTTAAAGTAAATTTTCTAAAAATACTCAACAATAATTCCCATAATTTTACCATATAAATATTTCTGCATCCAAAACAATAGAAAATAGTGAAACTACTAATGTATTATTACATAAATTTAAATAAGTTTATATTCTTTCATGTTTTATCTAATTTTAATCATACAAAATGATTACTGTAAAAAATATTTTTTTCGTGAATATACATGTACATATACAACAAATATGTATAGCTAAAATAGAAATACAAATAATAAAAAGTATTTTATATTACATTTTATAATTATTAATTTTTACTTTAAAAATATGATAGGTTGTAAAAAAATTAGTAACATTGATTTGTGAACGAAAAAAAAAATCGTGAGTATCTGATATATCGCAATAAAAATATATTTACAATTATACATAAAATATGATATTTATATTATAACATCTTGATCATATTTTGTTGTAAAGGAATCAATAATATATTTTGTAGTATGTAGTTTCTCTAATTCATTTTTATTTCTATATTCATGTAACATTTTATATTACGATATTTTTTAGTTTATATATGAATATGAATTAAAAGGCATATAATATTGAAAATTAACTTGAAAAAAACATGTAATTGTATTATAAATTAGCGGTAAGAAAATATACTTCGTGTCTTTATTATATTTTAAGAAAAATATAATAATTAAGAGTAAAATAGAAATATTAAATATGTATCCTTTATTATTAGGTTTTCTAATTTTAGAGTAGAATAAAATTAAAATAAATATGTGTGTAAACTATTGTTTTTGATATTCTTATCTCACCTAGGGGCTTATTGTAATTAAAAATGTGGTATGTAAATAATCATTTTAATTTTACTATTACATATTATGTATTGTGAATAATAATTTAACTATTTGTTTTTTTATTAAGGAATAGTTTCTTAGAGTCTTAGATAAATAATGTTATTTTGTATTTTTGTATGCTTGTGACGTTCAAAGTTTTTCATATTTTTCTTTAAAAAAATTGTTGTGTTAATAAGTGAGATAATTTAGCTTTTATTAATAAATAATTATACAAGTGATTTAATATTTTACTTTCATAAATTTGTTTAGATTTTTTTTTTCATAATAAGTATAGAAAATATTTTTAGATATTGTTAAGTTATCTAATGGCTTATTGTAATTAAAATATGTGGTAAGTAAACAAAAATTTTAATTTTATTATTATATATTATCATGAATTCATAATCTAACTGTTTGTCATGATTTTTTTAATAAACAAATAGTTTATTAGAGTCTTACAGAAAAATGACGTAAAGTACAAAAAGAAAAACATTGTTGAAACAAAAACAAAGTTTATTTATTAATGAAAAATATTATAATATTTAAAGCTTGAAAAAAACCAGCGCACCATTATAAAACATAAGAAACAAAATAACTAATTCCACCAAGCCTTGACCTTAAAAACTCAAACTTATAAGCAGACAATACTAATATATTAATGCATATAACCTTATTTATCAATATTTGATATTTTTTTAATCTTTAAATAAGTTTATATTCCCATATGTTCTATCTAGTTTTAATTATACAAAATGATTATTTAAAAAATATTTTTTTTATTGAATATAAATGCATATATACAACCAAAATGTATACTTAAAAGACAAATATTAATAATAAAAAGTATTTTATATTACACATTATAATTATTAATTTTTACTTTAAAAATAGGATTCTTGTAAAAAAATTAATGATATTGATTTGTGAAGGAAAAAATGATTCGTGAGTATATGATATATTACAATAAAAAATACTTATAATTATACATAAAATAGAATATTTATATTATAATATCCTTTATCTTATTTTGTAGTAAAGGAGCCAATAATATTTTTGTGTAGTCTGTATTCTTTAATTTATTTTTATTCCTATTTTCTTGTAACATTTTATTTTACCATATTTTTTAGTTTAAATATAAATATGAATTAAAATGCATATCTAAATTGAAAATTAAATTGAATAAAAACATTTAATTGTATTATAAATTACCATTGAAAAAAAAACTTCGTTATATTTTAAGAAAGTAAAATAGAAATATTAAACCTGCACCATTTATCTATTATTACAAGGTTTTTTTACTTTAAAATACAATAAAAAATAAAATAAAAATGTGAATATAGAAAAGGAGAATATCATTAGATATTGTTACATCACTAATGACTTGTTGTAATTACAGTAACGAAAATATGTATTTATATTATAAGTTTTGATCTACAAATCATTAAAATCATACCGATAATAACATTCTCAAGTACCATGTAATCAGTAGATTAAAAAGTCAATAAAATAATAGGCTACTTTCTAAAAATAAAAAATTAATACAATAATTGCAATGCTAAAATATTTTTTATAATATTTTTTGCATATAAAATAAAATATTCTGCATATAAAATAATGCGATATAATTTATGATAAATAATATTTAACATATATCATGATTCGATAATCTAATGAAAATATGTACTTATATTATCGTATCTACAAATCATAAAAATCATGCTGATAATAATATTCTTAAATACTATGTAATTAGTAGATTAAAAAGTCAATAAAATAATAGGAAAGAAAACTTAATATTAGCATGAAATATTCTTTCTCGATAAAATCTTTTCTATGATGTATACTGCATATAAAATAATATAATATAATTTATATATATTTCTCTTAATTTCTTATTTTCCCTTTGCAGTGGACGCGGGAGTGGTGATCACAATTCTTTACAGAAGATTACTCCTTCGCAGAATCATTAGCCGTTATGAGTCTCTTCGACTACCACCGTCTCGATCAACAACTTCTTCACACCATCGCTTATGACGCTCTCGTTTGGAGCTCTCTCCATGGCCTCGTCGTCGGTGATAAGTCTGTTCAGGTCACTCTTCCGTCATTTTCTTTTGTAATTTGTTTAATTCCTTTGTTTGTTTAGAAGGTATCGTGTAATTGGCTTAAGGTAAAAACAGATCTTAAGTTTTTTTTTTATTAATTTAAAATCAATGGATGCAGAGATCAGGGAGCGTTCCCGGCGTAGGATTGGTGCATGCTCCGATTGCATTGTTACCGACGCCGTTTCCCCAAAACCAGTGGAGACAAGCCTCCGAATTGGCTCCGATATTCAATGAACTCGTTGATCGTGTTAGCTTGGATGCATCCTTTCTCCAACACTCTCTCTCCAGGTTAGCCCTTCTTCCACTCTTTTTCTTGCTACGTTCTGCATACATTTCACTGTTATTATTTCGTGTGTTCATATATTTTTGTGCATCTTTCAAAACGCAGAACTAAAGAAGCGGATGAATTCACCTCTAAACTTTTGGACATTCATTCCACCATGCTACATATTAACAAAAAAGAGGTAACCGTTATTTATAATTTCATATAATCTTATTTTACTAATCGATTTTACGAATTTACGAAATTAAATTAAGTTTAAAATACACTTTTTTTTAATATATTTATTACAATTTTATTGATAAATGGTATTTTTATTTGTGTGCTATGCCAAAAATTTGTAGGAAATACGATTGGGGTTACATCGCTCAGATTATATGCTTGATGAAAAGAGTAATTCACTTCTGCAAATAGAACTCAACACTATTGCCTCTTCATTTGCCGGCCTTAGTAACCTTGTCACAGATCTTCATAGGTAAACGTTACTCTGAACTATACATATATACAATGATACCACCTAATGTTTTGAGAAGTCTTAACTTAAATAATTCATCCTATATTAATTTATGGATGAAATATTTTATACTAAATTTAAACAAAATTATGACTCGATTAATTTTTCAAAATACTTGTTTATATGAAAATTTTATTTGAAAATGTGTGAATAATAACCAATTTAAGTATTGATACATTGATACCAGTATAATGATATACAAATATGTATATCTATATATATATATATATATATATATATATATATATATATATATATATTATATGCTGTGCTATTATCAATAAATATGTTTAAAATGATGATATACGCACTTATAAGTGTAATGTATTTTCGTTGTAATGAAATTTTGATGTCGAGGAAATATGTTTATTATAGTTGATCAATTTATAGATACATAGTTTGGCGCCATGGAAAATTGTTTGGACTTGATTCCAAAAGTATTGCTGCAAACGATGCTGTTAATCAAAATGCAGAGGCTTTAGCTAAAGCTTGGAGTGAATACAATAATCCCAGGTCAGTTAAGGGGAAAGAAATCCTTTAACTTTCTCTTTGAAATTTTTATGGTGCTTTTGATTCCTTATGTTTTCTTTGTATGCAGGGCTGTGATTATGATTATTGTTCAAGCTGAAGAACGAAACATGTACGATCAGCATTTTGTTTCTGCACTTCTCAGAGAAAAATATCCTTTTCTTAATGGTTATAGGGTAAAAAAATAAGCATGTTAAGTTCAACGTTAAGAAAAGGAATAAATTTATTGTTTTAAGTTTATATTTTTTAAAAGAAAAAACTATTGTAGTTTTTATAGTAAAGTGCATATTTTTGTTGTGAGTATCCTTAGCTTTATAACACACACAATATTACAAGTATAAGGAAAACATTGGGAGAAGTTGATGAAGAAGGCGAAATTTTACCAGATGGAACTCTTTCTGTGTATGTGATTAACCTTCGGCCATTAAAATAAAAACTGCATATTCAGTTATTGTGTTTTTATTAAATTATATTTCTGATTAATTGTGAAAAATATATATATAATTTTTGCAGGAATGGACAGCAAATTTCAGTAATTTATTTTCGTGCTGGCTATACACCAGCTGACTATCCTTCAGAATCTGTAAGCTTTTCACTTTGCAAACATCTCTATCGTTTTCTATTTTTTTAAAGAAAATGTTTTTTACACTATTTACGTCTGTTGACAATTTATTTTAAGAATATTTTGGTTTTTAAAAAATTAATTTTTATATTTATAAAAACTATTATAGAAAAATTAAAGAATATAGCAATGAATGTAAAATGTGTGAAAAAAATAAAAAATAATAGCACTCTTTCTTAAACTTCATTTTTAAGGTATCAGGAAGGTTGATCCCTACAAATATTAAATTCTTTTCGAAAATGATAAATAATATCAACTTCTTATAGAAAACATAGGAATTTTTCTTTCTACATTGGTAATTGTTGTCTCCAAAGTCCATCATTTGAGACTGTATGAATACTTCACGTCATAAACTAAAATTAATTTATATCCAAATTAATTATTAGAAAAATTGTTATATTAATTTTTTAAAAAAATGACTTTTTAATTTAAATATAAACTAAGTTTAACTTATAAAAAAATCTCTTTTTTTTTTCTTCAGTAAATTGTTATTCAAATATTCTTTCTCAATTCTTTTTACAGAAGAAACACTGGTAATATATTTTTAAAGTTTATTAAAACTTTTTTAAAATAGAAAAAGTAAAAATAAGCTGAAAAAAAAAATACTATTTTAAAATTGTTAGTGTGAAAGCTCTTTTAATAAAATATGTTTTTTAATTATAACAAAATAAAAGTAATATCTGTTATGTAAAAGCTTGCTGGCTTCTTTCAATTCTATGGATTATATTCTGTGATACATATCTTGTAATATTAGTGAGCCTTCCATCCTGACTTTGAGATGTTATGGTTTTGGTATATGTTGCTGAAATGCAGGAATGGAAAGCTAGGCTACTCATGGAAAAATCTTCTGCTATCAAATGCCCTTCTATATCCTATCATCTGGTTGGCACCAAAAAGATTCAACAGGAACTTGCAAAGCCTGGTGTTCTTGAGAGGTATATCTTCTGTAATTGTATGGTCAACAATTTCAAGTTATCATGTAAAATCACATTATACTTAAAGGATCTGTTTAACATCCATAAGTTTTCAAGAGCTTGATCACACAGAAATGTTTCAATAGAAGAATTAGACTAGCTAGAAGTTGTTGATATTGAAATTGTTAAGAAATGAATTTTATCGGATCAAACAATATATCGAACAAACAAATAATAAATATCGTTAGGATATAGGTTATAACCTGATTATGATGTTAACAAGTGAATTTATATCTAACACAATCCCACAAAACAAGTAAGGTTTACGTCACTTATATACTCTAATTGGTTTTATTTCTAGTCACGTGAGACTTCTAACAAAAATATATAAGTGTAAATTTAAGTTTTTGTCTTTGAATTAAAACTATGAACAGGTTCCTCGATAACAAAGAAGACATTGCTAAACTGCGTAAATGCTTTGCTGGGTTATGGAGTTTGGATGAGTCAAGCATTGTTGAAAAAGCAATTGAAAAGCCGGAGTTATTTGTGATGAAGCCCCAAAGAGAAGGAGGAGGTCTTGTACTACCTAAACTTTGATTCAACCTACTACCTTACTTTATTGAAAAAAACTTACATGATTATTACTTTCTCAGGAAACAATATTTATGGTGATGATGTGAGGGAGACCCTTCAAAAGTTGCAGAAATCAGGTTCTGAAGAAGATGCAGCTTATATCCTTATGCAGAGGATATTTCCTACTATTTCTGCAACAGTTTTGATGCGTAATGGTTGTTGGAGTAAGGATCACGCCATTTCAGAACTAGGGATATTTGGTACTTATTTAAGGTATATTTGCTTTACCACAACACACCATAACAGTTCTGAGTTTAAATTTACATTAACTTGACATGATGAACTGAAATATATGCAGGAATAAGGATAAGGTTATCATTAATAAACAAAGTGGCTATCTGATGCGTACAAAAATATCATCATCTGATGAAGGCGGTGTTGCAGCTGGTTTTGCTGTGCTAGATAGTCTATACTTGACTTGAGACTGCCAACAATTTACGTACATATTGTTTCTAATAATTAGGATAATATAGTTCTTATTTCAACAATTTAAATCATACTTTATAATTTCAATATATTTATTGTTTTAAATTTTAAACAAATGCATATCAATATTTTTTTATGTAAATGTTTTAACGTAATTATGAATATTTTATACGGCAATCATTTATTATTATGAAAAATGTTACTATAAAAAAATTTAAAAAAATGTGATCAAATCAAATTCATGTAAAAATTACATAGTAAATTTTTCAAAATTAAACCACTCTAAATAAAATAAGTTTATATTTATTATAAAAAAAAATAAAAAATAATCATTTCGTTTATAATGAATTTTATAAATCGAAAAGTCTATTGTCCTTCTTAAAATATATAATACTTAAACTCCATTTCTTACATATCTTTAAATATATTTATCGGATCCTTTTAAGAAATCAAAAGAACAATTTGAAAAAAAAAAAACATACATAATAATTCATAATCGATTTTCAAATCAAACAAGTTCAAACTCAATTTTCTAAAAATACTCAACAACAAAAATAGTTCCTGTATAATTTTACTATATAAATATTTCCTCATCCAAAACAATAGTGAAACTACTAATATATTATCTCATTACCTGTAATTATCAATATTTGATATAAATTTAAATAAGTTCATATTCTCACATGTTTTATCTAATTTTAATTATACAAAATGATTAATGTAAAAAATATTTTTTTTTCGTGGATATACATGTACATACACAACAGGTATGTATAGTTAAAATAGAAATATTTACAATAAAAAGTATTTTATATTACACTTTATAATTATTCATTTTTACGTTTTTTTACGACGTCTTCTAAATAGTTGATGACATATCGTATACGTTGGTAATATTTTTCGATTTTTTCTTATCTATCAATTTACAACCAGATGTGAATTCACTTCTCCTAATCGTTTTTTTTTTTGAAGAGATTTTGTTGAAGAGAACAAGAAAGTTTTTATAAAAAATTGACAAAAGTAAAATTACAAATTTATTAAAAATCAAAATAACAAAGCTACCACAATGAAAATTTTTTACCATAACCACTTCCTCCAACAACCACTTGACATATAGATGAAAACAATTATAAAAAAGCAATAATTTTTTTAATCTTTTTTTTACAATTTTCTTAGAAAAAGGAAAGAGTTGGTTTGTAAATAAAATATTATAATCAAGTAAAGTGATTTAATATAATTAATTAAAATATTTAGATTAATTTTAATTTTTTAAGGAGAAAAAACATAATAAAAGATAATTTCAGTGTAAATAAATTTTATAAAATATTGAGAATAATTTATTATTATTATTATTATTCTAATAACAAACTCTTAGCTCATATATTATAATTAAAGGTAAATACTAAGTTTAATATAATAAACATTAATATATTTTATTTTTAGTATAATAATAAAAGTTATTATGGTCACATACTTCTATTAAAGAAAAAAATAACGTTAATATACAAATTAAACTGAAAGAAATAATTAATTATTTTAAATTTACAAAACAAAAATTAAAAGATAAAAGACTCTTTTTCAAGAATAATTGAATATTATAATGATAATTTTTCTTTTAATAAAATAATTACTAAAGATTAAACATATATTAATTTTTTTGTTTTAAGATTATAATTTTATTTTCTATTGTATTAAAAAAGAAATATCTCAATATTTTAAAAATTCCTTTTAAATATTTTTCAACAGTAAAAGAAAATAATTATCAATTTATATTTTACATTCATTAATACAACCCAAAAAATATTTATTATATAAGAAATACCACATTTATTTTATTTTTTGATAGATTAAAAATTTAAATTATATTTTCTAATATAAAGTATTTTTTTACATTTTCCTTTTTTTAAATTAAAAAAAAAATAGGAAGCACAGATTAAGTCGAATTAATATATATGCATAGCTTTGTTGTTTCGGTTTTTAATAAATATGTAATTTTACTCATTTCAACCTTTTTCAATAATTTATTTTTTCTTTTCATCAATTTATCTATTATTATAAGATTTTTTAATTTTAAAATGCAATAAAAATTAATATAAAAATGTGTATATAAAAAGAGAGAATATCTTTAAATATTGTTACATCGCCTAATGACTTGTTGTAATTAAATCTGTCATAAGTAACGAAAATATGTATTTATATTATTAGTTTGGATCTACAAATCATTAAAATCATACCGATAGTAATATTATTAAGTACTATGTAATTAGTAGATAAAAAATAATAGGCTACTTTAAAATAAAAAAATAATACAATATTAACATGAGATATCCTTTGTCATGATAAAATCTTTTCTATAATATGATCTGCATATAAAATAATATGATATAATTTATAATAAATAATATTTATTATATATCATGATTCGATAATCTAATGAAAATATTCATTTATATTATTGAATCTAAAAATCATAAAAATCATGCTGATAATAATATATATGCTTAAATAATATGTAATTAGCAGATTATAAAGTCAATAAAATAACAGGGAAAAAATTATAATATTAGCATGAGATATTCTTTGGTGATAAAATCTTTTCTATGATATATACTGCATATAAAATAATATAATATAATTTAAATATAATGTTGTTAATTTATTGGGTTTTATATATTTGAACGGTGATCACAATTCCTCACAGAAGATCCCTCCTTCTTTAACTCTGAAAATTTCAGAATCATTAGCCGTTAAGTTTCTTCGACTACCACCGTCTGGATCAACAACTCCTTCACACCATCGCTCTCTTCATAGCCTCGTCGTTGGTGATAACTCTGTTCAGGTCACTCTTCCGTCATCTTCTTTTGTAATCTGTGTTCTATTCCTTTTGCTTGTTTGGAATGTATCATGTAATTCGCTTAAATCAATGGATGCAGAGATCAGGGAGCGTTCCCGGCGTCCGCTTTCATTGTTACCGACGCCGTTTCCCCAAAACCACTCTCTCCAGATTAACCCTTTCTCCACTCTTTTTCTTACTACGTTCTGTATGCATTTTAGGGTTTATTATTCCTCCAAATTATATCAAAACTGTATTTAAATTTCAAATTAATTAGTTGTCGTTTTTAAATTATTTTGCAAGAGGTGACAACTTGTCTATGTACAAATGAATCGTATGAAAATGATTGTGATAATTTTTGTAGAATGAATCATACTCATCGTTACAAACCGGTAGAAGAAATCCAAGATTAAGCTTTTAAAATTGGATCAATCTTTCACTTCAAAAGAAAATGATAATATATGTATGCACAACTTGTTATGATGAATATAAATAAAAGTCAAAATTATACACAAATTTTCACCATCATTTCTATCTTTGATGCATTCATTTATATAATTTTTTGTATTCCTCTTTTAGAGACAGAGAGAGGTCCAAGATTTTTTTTATCTAAAAGAGTGATATTCATAGAAAGATTACAAGACTAAGAGAAACACTTTGTAATCCTGTTTTTATAGTCGTGATTTTTACCGAAAGGATTTTCTATGTAAAAATTTTGGTGTCATTATCTTTTTCACTCTTTTTTTTATTTCAGTAATGAAAAAATTAATATAAATGTAAATGGAAAATGAAAGAATTCTCTTTTTACGAGAAAAAAAATTATAAACAAATAAAAAAACTAAACTAAACAAGAAGAAAATACAACTAAATAAAAGAGAAAGGTGTTAAGGATCATAAAAAAAATTTAAAAAACAACCCATAAATCAATCACCCAACAATTTTCTAGATTTACAATAAAATATACTAAAATTTTGTATTCTATATTCATACCATCAAACAAGATACTAATAAAATGATATACAAATACGAAAATCTATATATATATATATATATATATATATATATATATATATTATATATATATATATATATATATATATAATATTTTTTATATTTTGAATAAATTGTTTCAATGAACCAGATTTTGAGTTCTTCAATTCATGTAACACATGCACAGTGTTGACAGTGTGTGCACGCACATGTCTTTGTTCATTTTATTTCTTTTATTTTAGTTGTTTAGAATTTTGGTTTGATTTGAAATGATTGATATTTTATTTTCTAATTAAGTTTTTTATCTAATTAAAAATTAAAATTTTCGGTTATTATATCAAATAAATTTTGTTTTTTTTCTGATTATTATCTTCGTAGTAAAACTTTAGCTCTCACTTTTATTTATTGAAATAATTTGGAGTTTAAAAATAATTTTGTAAAAATTTATCAAGTTAAGAATATAGATGTAACACCCCGAATTTTTGGCGCTACATCGACTAAAATTTTCCGTACAAAAATAAATGTAGAAATTTTGAAATTTTAAACTTCAACATAGACAGAAAATAGTACATTATTTATTACAATCGATTCTTCCGAAAATAAAATGTCCACATAGTCAGGATCGAAATAAATTTTTAAAACACTAAAATCACAATCCCAAGTCTTCTATCCCATCTCTCTTTCGACCTTTATGCATGTTCAAAAGCGTCAGCCATCGCATCTGTAATAACATCTACTCCCGTATAACATCACGCATTATACGATCATCGCATTCACATGCACACACAAGCAAGGGTGAGCTAACAATTCAATACAATAACCATACCCCGATACCAAACCATACTATACTCACTTTACTAGATCAAATTACATAAACAAATATGAGTTACACACTAAACCACATTGCATGCATCAATATATATCAAACACCAAATCAGAATGCATACACCAATATGCATCATGCATACACCAATATGCATCATGCATACACCAATATGCATCATGCATACACCAATATGCATCATGCATACACCAATATGCATCAAACACCAAATCAGAATGCATACACCAATATGCATCACGTTCATCCATCCCAAAAGTCATACAAATTGACTATATCGCATACATTCACATACTCTCCACATAAATCACATCATTATAATTCACAATCTTATTCAGATGCATAAATTCAAATCTAATAAAGTCCAATTATTTCAGAAATCATACAAACTGAATATATTCCAACAAGATATATTACACAATAATTTAACAGTACATAATCTGTTCAATAGGATTTAAGTTAAAAACTTGTCGAGTAGACTTCCAGGAAAGAGAGGTGCGTCACAATGGACAACTTAAGTACCAAGTCTTTCCTTAGCCAAAGTGTTCCTCAAATAGTTTTTAACAAATTTCTTATTTACAGATTTAAAACAACAGCATATAATATTAACACCGAAATTTAATATAGATATCAAAAAATAGAAATTTAAGCAATATTGAGATCTCTGAGAAGATACGAAATTAATATCTATAAATCTGTAACTCCGATTTCAAATCTGAATGGTCACAATAATTCACTATTTGTTATAAACTATATATTAAAATTTCAGGTTGATCCAACGGTTAACTAGATAGATATTGAGGTTTTACCGAGGTAACTTAGGTGCAGAATTTTAAGTGGTTTTCAATTATACTCAAAATGCGGAACTAATTTCCCTAAGTACAAACATTTAATTACAAATCTGAACGGTCAAAATGACTTAACATGTCTTATGAATTACATACTAAATTTTGGGCTCAATCTAACGGTAAATAAAATATATATGAAATGTTTACCATAATAACTTAAGAACAGAAATATAGTGTTCATCAGATTTTTCAAAACTTAAAAATTATTTTCTCCAAACATAGACTTTCAATTTATAATCCGATCGGTCACAGTGTATTAATATATCTTAGGAATCATATATAAAATTTTCAAGTTGATCTAACGGTCAAATAAGTCGTAATATATATTTTACCGAGATGACTCAGTAACAGATCTACAGGGGTAATTAATTTACTCAAACATGCAGGATTTATTTCTCTAAGTACAGACTTCTAATTACAAATCCCAACGGTCAAAGTGAAGAAATAGGTCTTAGGATTCATATATTAAAATTTTAGCTAAATCCAACGGTCAAAGTAATTAAAAGAAAAGTTTTACCATACTAACTCGAAAATAAGAAAATTATAATCATGAAAACTAAATTTATATAAGTGAATAGATAACTACCATTACCAAAATTTTAACATACTCATAACTCATATTCATTATCATAACATGGATAAAAATCATATACAAGAAAGATTAGCTCCCCTTACAAAACATATATATATAAAGTGTACCCCAACCCTTCATAAAACTTATACCCAATATAAAGCTATACACATGCAAAACATTTAATAAAGTTATACCCCATGCATTAAACATATCAAAGTTATACCCCATGCAACATATATATTAAGCTATACCCCAAATAAAACATATATCAAAGTATACCCCAACCCAATATCAAAGTTATACACATGCACAGTATACCCCAACTCTTCATAAAATGTATACCCATGCATTTTAAAGATGAAACTAACACCATTACCTCATGCTATCATACTCCATAGATATACCCCTTACCTACAACAACTAACATTTTTCATGGTCACTCCCCCTTACATGCAGACACTTATTCCCATCAAATATAAACAAAGAAAAGTAGCCCCCCCTTACCTCTTAAATGTAGAGAATCTTCCAATGGGTTCTTTGATGTTAAAACTCCTCCACTCTTGTTCCTCTAGTCTTCTACTTCTCACTCTCACTTCACTTATGATAATAAAAATATGTTCTTTCTCCCCCCCACTTTCATGTGTGCAAAGGTGCTTTTAAAGGCTAGAATGAGTACTTTAGGATGACTAATGAGACAAATGAACCCTCTCAAGATACCCAAAAGTCTTGGCCAAAGAGTTAATATTCCATATCAACCAAAAATGCACCAAACAATAAGGAAAATAAGGAGTAATAATACCAAACAAAGGTGCCAATATTTCTTCTACAAATTTATGTAACCCCAAAAATAACCTTATACCAACCAAGAGTATATAATACAATTTAGAAAAAAAAGAAGAAAACAAATAACTCTAACTTCCCTTAAGTAACCAAGGCATAAAAAAAATTTAAACTTACCATCACATTTCCTATTCATGTACCATGCAAGGAAGGAGTTAAGAAAACTAAAACCAAAGAAGAGAAAACTTCTCCTCTGCAGATTTTACGTGCACCACAATATTTTCTCTCTTTCATGCAAGATATGGGACCCACATACTCACCAACCAAAAATGTGAAAACAGTGGGAATCGAACACAGGGTCTCAGTTACCCTTTCCACATGCACCTACCACTAGGCCATTATCGTTTTGCTGACAATATAATGCGAACAACACTATGTAATCTTGTTTTATGCATTTTCGAGGATTAAAATTTTCTTAACACGTTTTACACACCCGTAATTAAATATTTTGGATAATTAACTAAAATAAAACTTATTTATATTTTTCTATTCATTATTATTACTAATAATAACGCTAAAACTTACTTCTATTTATTAAAATATATATTTTTCATGAGTCTTACATTCTCCCCAACAACAAAAATTTTCGCCCTCGAAAATTGATTATTCAACAAAAAGATATGGATATTCTTTTCTCATTAATTCCTCTAATTCCCAAGTCATTTCCTGTGTATCTTCATTCCATAACACCTTTATCGTGCGAATGTCCTTTCCTCTTAGCCTTTTCATTTGAACATCCATTATTCGTATTGGTCGAACTTCCGTCGTTAAATTCTCTTTGACCTGAATTTCGTCAACTTCCAACACATGTTTTGGATCTGGAATATACTTCCTCAGTTGGGATACATGAAAAACATTATGTATATTTGACAATTGAGGCGGTAGTGCTACCTTATAAGCTACTGGTCCAATCTTTTTGAGAATTTGATATGGTCCAAGAAATTTAGGTGTCAATTTCCTCATCTTGATAGTTCTCCCGACTCCTGCAGTTGGTGTTACTCGTAAGAATACATGATCTCCTTCCTCAAATTCCAACGGCCTTCTCCTTTTGTCAGCATATGACTTTTGTCTACTTTGACTTGCTCTCATTCGATCTTGGATCAATTTTATCTTTTCTGTTGTTTGTTGCAATAACTCTGGTCCTACTATCAATGATTCCCCATCTTGGAACCAACATAACGGTGTTCTACATCTTCTCCCATATAAAGCTTCATATGGCGCCATCCCGATGCTAGAGTGATAACTATTGTTGTATGTAAATTCCACCAACGGTAGGATATCACTCCAACCTCCCAGATGATCCAATACGCATGCTCTCAGTAAGTCTTCTAATGACTGAATAGTCCTCTCAGTCTGTCCATCTGTTTGAGGATGATAGGCTGAGCTCATTCTCAACGTTGAACCTAATGCCTCCTGCAATAACTGCCAGAACCTTGAGGTAAACCTTGGATCTCGATCTGAGACAATGCTTTTGGGTACACCATGCAATCTTACTATTTCTCGAATGTATAACTCCGCCAACTTCTCCATTGACATCCTTAGGTTAATTGGCAAAAAGTGAGCGCTCTTCGTCAGTCGATCAATTATTACCCAAATGGAATCATGACCCTTTGATGATTTTGGTAAATGAGTTACAAAATCCATCGAGATGCTGTCCCATTTCCATTGGGGAATATCCAACTGCTGCAACATTCCACCCGGTCTTTGATGTTCTGTCTTTGCCTTCTGACAAGTTAGGCAAGCAGAAACGAAGTCTGCCACATCCTTTTTCATTCCAGTCCACCAGAAAGAATCCTTTAGATCCTTGTACATCTTAGTCATACCAGGATGTATGCTAAGACGACTCTTGTGTCCTTCCTCAAGAATTTGTCTTATCAACCCTGAATTTACAGGAACACATACCCTACTTCTGAATCGAAGAACATCATCAGTTCCCAAATTGAAGTCCTTTGCTTGTTCTGTCCCCAATGACCTCACTATTTGTTGTAAACTTGTGTCTTCTTTCTGCTTAGTTCGTATACTTTCCAAGAAGTTATTTGTGATTTCCAAATGGCTACACCAGATGTGATTTTGGCCCAACTGTACACCCAAATTCATATCTCTGAACTTCTCGATCATTTCCAGCTCCTTGACCATTTTTGTCGACATTTGCATCTGCTTTCTACTTAGAGCATCTGCAACAACATTTGCTTTTCCCGGATGGCATTGCAACTCAAATTCAAAATCTTTCATGTACTCCATCCATCTTCTCTGTCTCATGTTTAATTCCTTCTGATCAAAGAGATACTTCAGGCTTTTGTGATCACTAAAGACTTGAAAACGTGAGCCATACAGATAATGTCTCCAAGTCTTTAAAGCGAAAACGACAGCCGCTAACTCAAGATCATGTGTCGGGTAGTTTCTTTCATGCACCTTCAATTGTCTCGACGCATATGCCACTGGTCTTTTTTTTTTCTGCATCAACACACAACCAAGTCCTTGATATGAAGCGTCACAAAATACTTCAAAAGCCTTTGAAGTATCTGGGATCGTTAGCACTGGAGCACTTGTCAGTCTTCTCTTCATTTCCTCAAAACTTGCTTCACACTTGCACGTCCAAGAAAACGGTTGATCTTTCCGAGTCAATTGTGTTAATGGACCTACAATTTTTTTGAGAAATCCTTGACGAACTTCCTGTAGTATCCAGCCAGGCCCACGAAACTTCTTACTTCCGATACTGACTTCGGGCGTTCCCACTTCAACACCGCTTCCACCTTTGCGGGATCCACTGAGATTCCTTGAGCAGAAATCACATGACCCAGAAATTGTACTTCCTCCAACCAAAACTCGCACTTGGAAAATTTCCCAAACAATTGATGCTTCCTGAGCGTCTCCAACACTGTCCTCAAATGCTCTACATGTTCCTCCCGATCCTTAGAATAGATGAGAATGTCATCTATGAATACAACAACAAACTTATCTAACCAAGGTCGGAAAATTCGATTCATATAGTCCATGAATATGGCAGGAGCATTGGTCACTCCAAACGGCATCACCACATACTCATAGTGTCCGTAACGTGACCTGAAAGCTGTCTTATGACAGTCTTCGGGTTTGACCAAGATCTGATGGTACCCAGACCTCAAATCGATTTTTGAAAACACGCTAGCGCCATGCAACTGATCCAACAAGTCTTCAATTCTCTGCAGTGGGTACTTGTTCTTAATAGTCAGTTTATTTAACTGTCGGTAATCAATGCATAATCTTGAACTCCCATCTTTCTTCTTCACCAATAATACTGGTGCTCCCCATGGCGACACACTTGGTCTGATAAACTTCTTTTCCAACAAATCTTCAATTTGCTTCTTTAGTTCAGCCAACTCTGCCGGAGCCATCCTATACGGAGCTATAGATATTGGTCCAGCTCCTGGTACCAAATCTATGGAGAACTCTACCTCTCTGCTCGGTGGTAATCCTGGTACTTCATCCGGAAAGACATCCGCAAAATCTTCTACCACTGGAATACTCATTACCGGATCTTCAGAATTTATCCTCTTCTCTTGAGCCATTACTACAAAACACGCAACTCCTCTAGTGATATCCTTCAGAACTTCTTTAGCTGAGATCAACTCTAAATCGTTAGAGTCTGAGAATACTAATTGTTGTCTTGCACAATCGAGAAGAATGTGATTGGTGGTCAACCAATCCATTCCTAGGATAACGTCCAGCCATTTAAGAGGTAAGGAAATCAAGTTCACTTTGAACTTGCACCCTGCTACTACGATCGGGCATCCAACACAAACTGAATTGGTTGTAATCTGCCCAGATGTTGGTGTCGAAACTAGTAACTCACATCCTAGATTACTTACTGGCAAACTAAGTCTTTCTAAACAAGACAAGGACACAAAGGAGTGTGTAGCTCCTGAATCAAACAACACATGTACACATTTATGCATGATAGGATTTCTCACTCCCCAATCCCAAAAAAAATTTTAATTTTCGAAAAGAATCACCGCTCTGATACCACAAATGTAACACCCCGAATTTTTGGCGCTACATCGACTAAAATTTTCCGTACAAAAATAAATGTAGAAATTTTGAAATTTTAAACTTCAACATAGACAGAAAATAGTACATTATTTATTACAATCGATTCTTCCGAAAATAAAATGTCCACATAGTCAGGATCGAAATAAATTTTTAAAACACTAAAATCACAATCCCAAGTCTTCTATCCCATCTCTCTTTCGACCTTTATGCATGTTCAAAAGCGTCAGCCATCGCATCTGTAATAACATCTACTCCCGTATAACATCACGCATTATACGATCATCGCATTCACATGCACACACAAGCAAGGGTGAGCTAACAATTCAATACAATAACCATACCCCGATACCAAACCATACTATACTCACTTTACTAGATCAAATTACATAAACAAATATGAGTTACACACTAAACCACATTGCATGCATCAATATATATCAAACACCAAATCAGAATGCATACACCAATATGCATCATGCATACACCAATATGCATCATGCATACACCAATATGCATCATGCATACACCAATATGCATCATGCATACACCAATATGCATCAAACACCAAATCAGAATGCATACACCAATATGCATCACGTTCATCCATCCCAAAAGTCATACAAATTGACTATATCGCATACATTCACATACTCTCCACATAAATCACATCATTATAATTCACAATCTTATTCAGATGCATAAATTCAAATCTAATAAAGTCCAATTATTTCAGAAATCATACAAACTGAATATATTCCAACAAGATATATTACACAATAATTTAACAGTACATAATCTGTTCAATAGGATTTAAGTTAAAAACTTGTCGAGTAGACTTCCAGGAAAGAGAGGTGCGTCACAATGGACAACTTAAGTACCAAGTCTTTCCTTAGCCAAAGTGTTCCTCAAATAGTTTTTAACAAATTTCTTATTTACAGATTTAAAACAACAGCATATAATATTAACACCGAAATTTAATATAGATATCAAAAAATAGAAATTTAAGCAATATTGAGATCTCTGAGAAGATACGAAATTAATATCTATAAATCTGTAACTCCGATTTCAAATCTGAATGGTCACAATAATTCACTATTTGTTATAAACTATATATTAAAATTTCAGGTTGATCCAACGGTTAACTAGATAGATATTGAGGTTTTACCGAGGTAACTTAGGTGCAGAATTTTAAGTGGTTTTCAATTATACTCAAAATGCGGAACTAATTTCCCTAAGTACAAACATTTAATTACAAATCTGAACGGTCAAAATGACTTAACATGTCTTATGAATTACATACTAAATTTTGGGCTCAATCTAACGGTAAATAAAATATATATGAAATGTTTACCATAATAACTTAAGAACAGAAATATAGTGTTCATCAGATTTTTCAAAACTTAAAAATTATTTTCTCCAAACATAGACTTTCAATTTATAATCCGATCGGTCACAGTGTATTAATATATCTTAGGAATCATATATAAAATTTTCAAGTTGATCTAACGGTCAAATAAGTCGTAATATATATTTTACCGAGATGACTCAGTAACAGATCTACAGGGGTAATTAATTTACTCAAACATGCAGGATTTATTTCTCTAAGTACAGACTTCTAATTACAAATCCCAACGGTCAAAGTGAAGAAATAGGTCTTAGGATTCATATATTAAAATTTTAGCTAAATCCAACGGTCAAAGTAATTAAAAGAAAAGTTTTACCATACTAACTCGAAAATAAGAAAATTATAATCATGAAAACTAAATTTATATAAGTGAATAGATAACTACCATTACCAAAATTTTAACATACTCATAACTCATATTCATTATCATAACATGGATAAAAATCATATACAAGAAAGATTAGCTCCCCTTACAAAACATATATATATAAAGTGTACCCCAACCCTTCATAAAACTTATACCCAATATAAAGCTATACACATGCAAAACATTTAATAAAGTTATACCCCATGCATTAAACATATCAAAGTTATACCCCATGCAACATATATATTAAGCTATACCCCAAATAAAACATATATCAAAGTATACCCCAACCCAATATCAAAGTTATACACATGCACAGTATACCCCAACTCTTCATAAAATGTATACCCATGCATTTTAAAGATGAAACTAACACCATTACCTCATGCTATCATACTCCATAGATATACCCCTTACCTACAACAACTAACATTTTTCATGGTCACTCCCCCTTACATGCAGACACTTATTCCCATCAAATATAAACAAAGAAAAGTAGCCCCCCCTTACCTCTTAAATGTAGAGAATCTTCCAATGGGTTCTTTGATGTTAAAACTCCTCCACTCTTGTTCCTCTAGTCTTCTACTTCTCACTCTCACTTCACTTATGATAATAAAAATATGTTCTTTCTCCCCCCCACTTTCATGTGTGCAAAGGTGCTTTTAAAGGCTAGAATGAGTACTTTAGGATGACTAATGAGACAAATGAACCCTCTCAAGATACCCAAAAGTCTTGGCCAAAGAGTTAATATTCCATATCAACCAAAAATGCACCAAACAATAAGGAAAATAAGGAGTAATAATACCAAACAAAGGTGCCAATATTTCTTCTACAAATTTATGTAACCCCAAAAATAACCTTATACCAACCAAGAGTATATAATACAATTTAGAAAAAAAAGAAGAAAACAAATAACTCTAACTTCCCTTAAGTAACCAAGGCATAAAAAAAATTTAAACTTACCATCACATTTCCTATTCATGTACCATGCAAGGAAGGAGTTAAGAAAACTAAAACCAAAGAAGAGAAAACTTCTCCTCTGCAGATTTTACGTGCACCACAATATTTTCTCTCTTTCATGCAAGATATGGGACCCACATACTCACCAACCAAAAATGTGAAAACAGTGGGAATCGAACACAGGGTCTCAGTTACCCTTTCCACATGCACCTACCACTAGGCCATTATCGTTTTGCTGACAATATAATGCGAACAACACTATGTAATCTTGTTTTATGCATTTTCGAGGATTAAAATTTTCTTAACACGTTTTACACACCCGTAATTAAATATTTTGGATAATTAACTAAAATAAAACTTATTTATATTTTTCTATTCATTATTATTACTAATAATAACGCTAAAACTTACTTCTATTTATTAAAATATATATTTTTCATGAGTCTTACAATAGACAGGGTTAATAAAATTTGTTTTCTTTATGCAAGGATTAGGGTTTGAATAAAAAAGAAAAACTAGTTTTTTTATATATGCTCTATAGCGTGTCATCATTACATTCATAATTTTTTTCAGGTTTAATGTTTCGAGAATCTTAAATTGATCTTAAGATTGATCTATAGCGTGTCCTTTGTTCCTATTTCTGTTCAGAATCTTAAATTGATCTGTTTTCTTTTCGATATCTCAATTGGGTTCTTATTTTGTAAAAATTACAACAATTAGACCATGCCGTTAAATTGGGTCCAACGGCGTTAACGTATGATTGACATGGCACGCTGAGCTTCGTTTCTAAATGACATGGAATTCAATATATTTTGACATGTCTTTTTTATTTATTTTTTTACCAAAAATATTGGCAATCATCAGATCGTTGTCGTCATCTTCTCCGCGCTGCCATAGCCACTACGACCATCATCTTTCTCTGCGAAATCCTCACCATTTGCGACCACCGTGAATCAAATCACACACACAGAAATCACGATGCAGAGAAACCCTCGCGGACATCTCCATTACGCCACTACTTATTATGCAGATTGGAGAAAAGTTCTTTTAGAATCAGGGTTTCACCCTTTCATTCACGGTGGCCAACAGTGGATGTGAAGGGTCTCTCATTTTGTGATTTGAAGGCATGAAAATGGCTCTCTGGTGGCTTTGTGGTTTTCTTATTTGCAGGGTTTCCATGGAGGCTTCAATGGTGTTTGGGTGGTGGCATGGTTATTTTTGCGGCATGGTGGCCAGGGAGGCTTGCGTCTGACAACGAGCTCGATGGTGGTGTTTCGCGAACTAGGGTTTATCGCAATTGGGGTTTAGGATGAGCTCTTTTTGATTTTGTGGTTTGCAGGTTTAGGCTTGGCGAAGGTGATGGAGACGTGTCGCGACGATGCGTTGAAGAAGACGAAGATGGTCTTCTGCGATGGAGGTTGAAGCTTCGTGCATCAATGGAGTTTGTGATTTCTGGGTTCTTCTGCAGGTTTCTAATGCGGTTGATGATGGTGAAACGGTGGTGCAACATGGTGATTTTGGACGATCTCTGAGGTGGCGTGATTCATGGCTATCTCGCAGTAGTCTGATGTTCCCTGCAATTAGGGCTTGGAAGTTGGGTTCTGGCTTGAAATATATGTGGAAAAATCCCTGCAATGGAGATGAATGATTTTAGTTATTGATGGTGGAGAAGATGAGTGTTGCAGTCCGACGATGTTATTTGTGGTGGTGATGAAGGATCCCATGGCGATTTGTGGCAGCTTTGCTGCTGGTGGTACGACGATGGATGGTAGGGGAAAAGGCTAGGATTTCTGGGGGTAGAAGATGATGATGTGTCAAGGGTGATAAAAATAAAATAAGGATCCAATTGATACGCTTTGCTACTCAGTTCAATGTTTAATAAATAAAATAAAATTCCACATCAGCGTGCCATGTCAATCATACGTTAACGGGCCCAATTTAATTACAGAGGTCTAATTGTTGCAATTTTCATAAAATAAGGACTCAATTGATACGCTGAAAAAAAAAAAAAGAGGATCAATTTGAGATTCTAAACAAAAATAGATACCTACCGAAACATTAAACATTTTGTTTACAGATTTTGTTTTCAATTCCATCATCTTTCTCCTTTATATCTTTCCTTTCCCTTTCTTATTACTCTTCCATTCTTATAATTATATGGTTCACAAATAAAATTTTATATATATATATATATATATATATATATATATATATATATATATATATATATATATATATATATATATTAAAACTCAAAATTTAAAAATATTTAAATTATTTTAACAAACATAACATTTAAGAAAATAATTTTAGCTTTATCTAACCAGAATTTAAAAAGAAAGAAGTTCAAATAATTCAAATAATGTATTTCGATGTTAGATAGTCTATACTTGAGAGAGCCAACCATTTACGTACATACCTTTATGCAACTAGGTTCTTTAACATACTTTTCTGTAGTTTGGGGAAATCTTCTTTTGATTTTCTTTAATGGAATTTTTCAGAGAAATGTGTCATTATTGGAGATATAATATTATTTGACTAAAATTCAATCCAGTTTGAGATTACTTATAACATCTAAAAATATGTGTTTATGTGTTTTTTTTATATAAAACATTGACAGGAGTAAAATTACAAATTTATTAAAAACCAAAAGAATAAAATTATCATTATTAAAACGAAGCACAAACATAAGAAAAATGTTTTCCCAAAGGTTAAATAAGTGCTATAAAATGTTCAAAATGTTAAAAGAGCGAAAACAATTAAGTGACACAAAATACAAGTACTGTAGTTGTAGTGCATTTTCGTTGTAATGAAATTTTGATGTCGAGGAAATATCTGAACTGAATGAAATCCACTGGTTTTTCATCACTTCTGGATCTGTTACTGTCATTTGCTAAACAAGGATTGTGCTATTTTGAAAAGCTTTGGCAAATGGCATTGTTAGTATTGAACTATGCTTCAATGGAATAACTGACCTTTCTGAAATCATTTCAAGAAACCAGTGCATTGGCTATGAAAGCTATGTTACACAATTATCATTAGCTAATGATGGTTTTTTCTGTCACTCCACCCATATTCACGAGCTCGATTTTCCCACGTTGTTGTGAGCCTTCGTTCTTCAATGAGCTCTGCCTCTGCCCTCTGCCTTGCTTCTTCACAAGTTTCCATTCCAATGTTGCACTTTTCTGCTTCTTTCTGGTACTGTGAAAAGCTTTTCCTGGCATCCATTACTAACCTTTTCGTGTGTTCCAACCTCTCCTTGGCCACTACTTTCTGCAAATTTAGCTCCTCAGATAGCATTGCCAATAGATCCTTATTCATTTCCTCATTCAAAACAGGATCATGTTTACCACAATCTACACTTACATGAGTCAAGTTTCATATTAAAAATTTAACCCTTTATGCATCAAAGTAAGAGTAAAGCAAATTGTTTTGTCAAACGTTTCAACAAGTAGAAATGCAAGAGATTAATTTACCAGAAACTGAGCCATTGCCGAGTCCTGCAAAAGTCAGCAACACGGTTGAGAAATAAACCAATATATTATATTAAAGAATGTCACACCATACATATATACATATATATTGATTAGTACAAGGATAACTAAAACTGGAAACTAATACTCCAACGTGTAATCTTCGAATTTCCACCATGTCTAACTAAATATGTGGCAACACAAACTACAGTTATGGCACTAGGCTTAATATTAGGTAACCCAATGCACCAATTTTCTTTGGTTCTTCCCTTTTAAGACCAAAGGCAGAAACCAAGATTTCAAGATTACCAATTGATGTATGGATGAAATAGCAGAAATAAGAAAAGTTTAGCTTTCTACATTATTAAGGATTAAAGATATAGTGGCTCTAATCCTTTATACAAAGTCAGTATTTTTCTGATGATTTTTTTTCAAAAAAGGATACAAAGTGCAGAAGCCAGTTCCTCTGCAAATTGCTGCAGATGTGGCAACTCCAGATTTAGAATAGCTCAGCACTGGACACAATAAATGCTAACTAAATGCTATACCTATTCTCTATGCACACACCATTTTCCATTTTCCATTTTCAAACACACAAGGGTTACTTCTGTCTTTTTCTTGTCATTGCATCAAATCAAACTTGTTTCTTTTTTTGACTTCAAGACCAGAATTGCTACATTACACAGAAACTAAAAAAGGAAACTTCACTCACCCAAAGGATCGAGGAGATGTTCTGCTGAAGAGCAGTGACAATCACAGGGAGGACAAGAAAATCGAGGAGGTGCACTCTTCTTAACCAGCGACCGAGACGGTGGACCAACCGTGACCAGAAACAAACACACACTCATCCAAACCAAAACCCACCTCAAAACACCATGAGGACAAAGCTTTTGCTCTGGTAGGTGAACCCTCCACACCCTCATTACAAACTCAAAACAGTTACTTCAGCAATTCTTGATAGAAGGCTCCTGCAACAATGCAAGACTCACACTGCCATTTGAAGATCTGGGTCAGTGAGTTAGCAAGTAAGGAACAACACTTTGTTGGATACCGAGATAAATAAAGGGTGTGACTTTGTGAAGTTGCGAGAGAAAACCACCTTTATCAAGCGGAAAATTTTACAAAACGGGATCATAGACGCTGAATTTGACTGTAAAACACAATGATTGACAGAGAAACACTTCAGTTTCATGAACTATCACACATAGTCTCTCTCTTTTCAAAGTGTGTGGAAGGCACTGTCTACTTTGTCTTTCGGGAAAATTAAAGGAGACCCAGATCCCGGGAAAGTGTAAAGATGGTGTCTTTATGGGGTTTGGAAAACGGGAATTTGGTGCTCAAGTGTGGGGTAGAAATTGAATAATGAGTAAGAAAAAGAGTGGTAATGTTGCGGCTTTAGGATAATCAAGAAGGTTGCTTTAATGATTGGGTTGGTTTGTTTGTTTAAATGAGAACGGTAACCTTGACATTTTGAAACTTGGTATTAACCAATAAGGAGGAGTTAGTACTTGGTAGGTTATGTTTTGTTATGCCCCGTTTGGTTACTCTGTATTTGACCTCAAACTAAAGTGATTAAATAACCGTATGTGCCCTGTAATTTTGGAACGGTGCAACTGAAAGATTCTTTGTTGCTACTCAGGTAGATACGTTCCACTTGGTCTGTGTTGTGCACGTGCAGGACTGCAAAATTTTCGGGGTGTTACGATAAAGACAAAGGCAAATGGAACGTTGTAGGTTTTCATAGTACCATATTTGTTTAAGGATTGGTTAATTAAAAGATTAACTTCAGAATGGAATTATAGATCGGAGGGAAAACAAACTATAAATATTATATTTAAACGTTATAATTCAATTTATATTATATCTTTTGATAAATATAAATATTTTGTGATCATATTATAAATCAATATTTAAGAACATGTTTATCAGTAGTTAACTGATTTTAAATATACAAGATTATATTTAAATACAATAAACCGTTTGGTTTGACTCTTTATTTTCAATTTAAATAAATTAAAGAAAAATCCAATGAAAACTCAGTATGTTTTATTTTTTTATCTGTTTTGAATTTTAACCCATCCATTAAATATTATTTACTATTGTAGCCTAGGGGTATCAAATAATGGACACTGACGCCAACAATGGAGCAACTAACTAATGTGTGAAAACAACGAACTTAAATATAACAGAGTTGATCGAATTTATTGAACACCGCCACCTAATTACTTTTTCCAACCTCAAAACCCTAAGCAAAGACAACGTAACAGAACACCCAATTCAATTCATTTTTACTTTATCTACTTTGGAATCTCCATTAAGTCCACCGGCCCACTTTTCTGCCTTTGGTATCAATACTTTTTAAAAGTAAATTCTATTTTCATGGGTTTCTATATAAAAAGCCTACAAAGAAAGATAAAAATCAATGGAATTAATTATTTTTAGTATGGTCAATATTCATTAACTGTCAAATACTTTACATACTTATTATGAATTAAACAAATTTTACGAAGTTAAAAATATATCATAAATACAAATACTAAGTACATTCTTCCATATGTACATTATCATTCTACATACAAACAAAAAAAAGAAAACAGAGGTAATAAATGTCGTGATCAACTGATGCCTGGTAGTTCTACTTGTATCGAAGAAAATAAAATCGGCTGCAGTGGGACTCAGCAATTAAATGGATAGAAGAATTACAATACCATGTCATTATTAAAATCATAATTTGTTATCACTAATATGCCATTAAATTTGAAATATTTTAGATTTTTATTCAGACATTGAAATTGATCTTTAAACGGCAAGATACACTAAATAAAAAATGGCAAGTGTTGTTGTGCAAATATCACCGGACTCACTCATTTGCAATTCTTTCTTTTTCTATCAAATTGATGTATTTTTCACACAACCCTGCTCTATATGATTTATAGGTATATTCAACCTAAAAAATGTGTAAATCAGTACAATCCAGAAGAATTTTTGACATCATGAAAGATCCAGAATGGTATCCAATATTCACAAACATCAAGAATAAAAAAGTGAGTACAAAGTCGAGGAACACTGTATATTAGGCTCTCCTAAATTCTGTCGTGATGCATTCATATTATGCATGCATTATGCATTCACAAAGCAAACCATTCATTATGCATTCACAAAACAACCATTCCTTACAATTGAATGCCAAGCTTATGATGATGAATGAATGATTAGGGCAGCTAACTAAGAAGGAACAACCGTTAATCACCTTGTCCTTTCCCTTCTTAACTTCCCTCTGTTTTGGAAATGAAATTTTCTTTCTTCAAACAAAGAACAACCTACTGTCCAATAAATGTTAACTACGAAACCCAACCCAGAAGCTAGCTATGCACAGTCAAAGAATTTGTCTCGTCAAGTTTATCCACATTGTCATCATCAGAATCAGGAAGAGGATCGAAAAAAGAATCAAGGTACCAGGAACATCGATCGTTCCACTCACCCTTGTTGGCACAGGCTCGCCATTTCTGATCAGCTATCATATCAGGAGAGAGACCCCACTCAAGCAGTTCTTCGTCTGCGTGATGAACTGCCAAACTGTACTCTCCACCACTCCCCAACTGTAACACGCGGAACTCACCGTTTTCAAAATTTCTCAGAAGCTCAAACTGTTCAACTGTCCACTTGAACCACTTCATCATGAAAACACGAGATGCCAGTCCATGTGACACAATTATCAAATTCAGATCATCAGAAGGATCGTGGTTAAGTCTGTTCATGTCAACATCCCTCCACAGAGATTCGAGGAAACCTGCAAAACAACACAGTGTGTCTAAAATCATAATGTCTTCTTTAGCACCTTTCAACCAAAAAATCACAATTTGAACTAACAGCGCTTTAAAACTTAACTATAATCAATCCAGTTTATTCAAATATGCATTTTTCAAGTAAAATAAAATTTTCATTCCCAGTGTGCACCACAAGTCCAAACCAACTATTGTTTAGATTTAAAATCAAGATGAATCACGATAGAGAATAATGAAACATGAGTCTTTCACATTGCATGTACCGACACCACCATCCAATAAATAAACTGTAACAGGTTCACAGAATTTTATCACAACCAATTAAAAATCAAACCTACTACTAATCGTCTTCCAATCAATTGACAGTGTAGTTAAACCCGTATTTCATTCCAATCCATTTCATCCGAACTCAATTAATCTCTTTTGCTCAATCCAAACAAATAACCTCCTAAATGCTTAGCCTATTGACCTAATTCTTGTCTTCGAACATTTAATCAATAATTCTTATTCTATATATACATTCAGCCCTAACTATTGCGAAAATTGTAGTTAATTCCAGGAAACGACGAGAAACATTCAATTTTGATTTGCGACAGAAAAGAGAATGAGCGAAAGATAGAGATAGAGAGATAGAGAGAGCGTACTGGAAACGCGATCGAAGACGTCGGCGGCGGATTCTCCTTCTGGAAACCGATAGAAGAATCTGCCGAAGCGTTGTCGAGTCTCCTTGATGACGTTCATGTGTTCCTGCACCTGGAAGTTGCCGAAGTCCTGTTCGCGTATGCGGCACTCTTCCCTGACTCCGATGACGCGCTTCCTAGAGAAGGAGCGACCAATCTCCCGGAGCGTGGATCGAGTGCGGGCGTAGGGAGAGACGTAGAAGTAGACGCGCCAATTGGTGGAGCCTCCGCCAGCGATGAGGTGGCGCATGCGAGCCCCGGCGTGTCGCGCCTGTGCAATGCCTTGCGTTGTCAACTGGATCTTAGGGTCGGGCGTTGTGTCGTATGCGGCGGGGTCGTTGTTCCCCTGCGACTCCCCGTGGCGCACCAGAATTATTCTCTTGGGTAACACTGCTCTGTGACCATCCCTCTCCCTCATTTCCCCCACACTGCTTTTGTTTTGTTGCTTTTCCCTAACTTTCACCGGCTAATGCCCAAATAATGTTTCATTGTGTTACCATTCAATTCTCCTCAACTACTTTTGTTCTTCTATTCTTTTTGCAACCAAAATACTTCCCTGCATTTCAATCACCACTTCTTTCAGTGTGGGCTCTCTATCACATCAAATCATTCACACTTGGTGAGTTTTATATGACCCACCTCTGTATACCTTTACTTTATTTTATTTTATTTTCTATAATTAAGTATTGATTTAAAGTTATTATAATTATATGAAAAAAATGTTAAATACTGTTAAATTATAAATTAAGTTTTTTCTCATGATGATGTCTTATTGTTCATCAATGCTCACCATGTTACAATTTAATAGTTATTTTCTCACTCAATTTTTAGTTTTTAATAAATACGGTGTTCATATTTTAACAATTCAGAGTTTTGTGTATGATTTCAATTTAATTTTAAGATTGTATTTACTTGTAAAGATGAATTTGAAGAGAGTGAATAAATGAATTTAAGAATAAAACATGTATTATTTTTTTTTAGAAAGTCTCGAAAAATAAATTTTAAAATAAATTATCAAAGATTTGATTCATTTGATAAATTAAAAAAAGTATATAAATAAAATATGAAGATTACTAAATTATTCTTATTTAATGTTTATATAAGTAACTTATATTTTGTAAAATTATTTAAAATAATACAATAAAAAATAATAAATAATTAACATAATATATTTTAGTAAAATACTGAAATTTTTTTACAAGATAATATTTTTTTTAATATATAGTTTAATCATATATGGTATTATTTTTTATTTTTATACTAAAATTAAATGTTTTTTTTATTATTATACTTATCAAGCAATTGCTAAATTCAGGTAGATGAAGTTTCACTAAACTGACTGTAATTTCTAGTGCTAGTCCCAAGTTTTTATTAGGAGCTTGATCCATTAAAAAAAAAAAAAAACTCACAGGTCGGTAGAGAATAATGTATACACAAGGAAAAGCAAATAGCTATTATAAATAACTCACCTTTCAAATTAACTGAAACACCATTTTCAATACACTTGAGCACATTAGCCATATCTCCTTCCCTGGCAAATCCATGAATGGTTGTTCAAAAGTTATTATTGATCAACAAATATCATTGATACTTGATGTATATTAAGTTTGACAATTTATAACTTTCAAAAAATCTTGTGATCAGCTCATATAATCCCCCAAAATTAAAGGATTAAGGAGTTTAGTGACAGGTGAGGGTTGATGATTAGTGTAAAGACAAGGTGACGTACAAGAAAGAGGAAACGAGACCTCAATTGCATCCTTATTAAAAGTAAATACTTCAGAAGGATTTGAATTAGTAGTATTATTAAGTAAACTATAGAGACCATTCCAAAATAGGTGGAAAAAATTCCCACTAAGAAAGAATTGCATACAAGTAATTGCGTTAAATAATTAGTTATAAGAAATAAATCTTCAAAAGAAAGAGTTTAGTTCTTTACTTTCTTTTTTCCCTCTTTTGAAGTCAAGTTGGACTAAGAAGTTAAGTGTTGATTATTTTATGATATTTTAATAGTATTTCCTTTAATAAAATAAAGCATGTTTTGTTAAGTAATAAGAAGATTTAGAATAGAAAGTGTTAAAACAATATTGTTTGTAAGATTGAATTGTCTAAACATTCTTATATTTTGAAATTTAACAAATAACAATAATTGAAATTAGCATATGACAAAATGTTATTTTTGGAAAAATAATATAATTGGAAGATAAATGTTTTATGAAATTTTTTTATGGAATTTAAATGTTTTAAAGAAAAACTTTAGTAATCGTATTAATATATATGAGCAGACACACTACTAAACGATTTTATCACAAAATGTGTCAATGTTATATGAGAGTCTTGCTAAATGCCCTTGTGCTATACTTTACTATAAGCAATGTTAGACGAGCTCTCACTATGATGTATACAATGGTGTTTTTGGTAAACATGCTAAAAGGTACAGACACTGTTCCAAAATCATATGTTGAAATACAAACATTATTCTAAAAACATATGTTGAAAGATATCTCACTAAATGTGCTCTATAACTAAATGATTGTTAGGAAAAGTCTTGCATAGGCTAAACGATACCATGTGTTAAATGAAGTTTTCATCCAATGATGAAATTCTCATGAATTGCTTGGTATCTCTACCATAATGCTTAAAAGATAAAAATTTTGAAAAACTTATAGTTATTCTTAATGCGAATTAAATGACATCAAATGCACAACGTCTAAAACTACAAAAGTGATAAGAAAAAGCACATATCTATCTACATACATATCTACTCTACTATGTGCATATTACTTAGGTCAAACATTCACCTGCTTTATCATATACAAGTCTAAAAGTGGACACTAGAGACAAAGAAGACATTAACGGAATGTTCTCTCTATCAAAAGTCATGCCAAAGAGTTCGTACAACCTATTTTTCATAAAGTACTGAAAAAACATGTCTACTTTGACAAATTGACTTTAACTTACAATTGTTACGTACTACAAGGCTAAGATCCGAAGATCAAAGTAATTCAACAGACATTTTCTAAAAGCCTGTAAATTGAAGAACGTTGAAGAAAATAGCAAGAGGATAAGCACACCAACACAAAAGAAAATATCTCAGAAGAAAAACAAGTTCAAGAGAAAAGAAAACACTTTCAAGCTTCACAGAATCATAAGCTTATTGTTGTAAGAAGAGAGAAAGCTCTAAGAGTCTGTTAGATTGAATAATATTTTATACACATTCTCTCTACAAGAGTAATCTTCTAAGGACTTGTAAGCGATCTGATTGATTGCAAATTCTGAAGAGAATTCAAACAGTTAACGCTTAACTCAGTGGGGTTAAACCGTAGCTAAACGAGTTTGTCTAGTGGAAACCAAGAGTGGGAGAAATTCAACTAGACAGTGTATCAGGAAGATCTCGGAAGTGTCTAAGGATACCGGAAATGGTGAAGAATATTGTATAACCAAAAGTGGGTGAAATTTGGTTCTAGTTAGAGTAATGGAGGTTACTGGATTGATTAGGTGATACCATGAGTGATGCAAATACTCAATTGTAACTTTGTTGAAGATTATAGTGGAACCCTCTAAGAGGTCTTAGAGAAGAATTAGACGTAGCTCGATAGAGTGAACCAGTATAAAATAAATGTGTTTATTACTTCAGTCTTGCTAAATATTTTCCTTATAAACTCTGCAATTGCATATTGTATCAACCATTTACAACAGTTCTCTTCACCAAATGAGATTAAGAGTTATCTTTCTCAAAATACTGCAACAAATTTAACTAGACAATTGCAAAATATTTATTTGTGAACTTGTAGTTTGAACTAAACTTTCAAAGTCAAGTGTTTAACAACTTATATAAATCATTTAATCTCTGACAAGATTGTTAAACTACCTTTTCGACAAAAAGTTTTCCTATAACAACATTTAACCCTCCCTTCTAATGTTTTTCAAGTATTTAAGAAAGATGTTAGACCGTTGATAATTTAATTGTTTAAGACTTATTTAACTCCAATCATGTAGAGTTTGGTATATCTAGGAATTGTTCATAGAGTTTACTATTGGTAATAAAGTGAGAACGATGAAATTTTTTTTAATTAATCTAATTAAAATGAATACAAATTATACATTTAATCAATTTTATTATATCTGAATTTTGAAAAATTCAATTTATAACCACCCTTCGAAAATATAAAAAATAAAAGTATTTTTAAAAAGGTTTATTGTGACTAAATTATTATGGTGAAAACATGTAGAATAGGCACACAAAGTTATGGTGAAAAATATTCTACTGATAAGTTGGAGAATCATTCAATTGTTCATGAAATTTTTTCACTAAAATAACCATTAATTTTAATACCATTTATTAGAAAAATAAAGATTCAATAAATGACGTAATTATCATCCTTCTTGATTGACACAACCATTATTAACAAAGAGAACCATTTTACCACTTTCTTCATGTGTGTCGAGTTGCAAACTCTGCATATAAGAAATCAGCATGGTTGTCTAATAATAGGAGAGAAGTCAAGAAGAGGGTAATCTTTGTAACTTTACCATCTTTAAAACTTGGAGACGCGGGGAATCGAACCCCGTGCCTCTCGCATGCGAAGCGAGCGCTCTACCATATGAGCTACGTCCCCTTGATGGAAGTTTCCCAAAGTATAGTAAGGAAGTATATTGAGAACATTAAAATGGTAAACAGGTTTTAATTCGGATTTTTTTGTTGTTGAAATCAATATGTTATGTATAATATTTATTTAATTTTAAATGCATATAATTAAGGTAAATCATAAAAAAACTTCCCACCATAGATAATAAATAAAGCCTGCTTAGATCATACTGAGCTTGCATCTTCTTCTACGCTTACAATTGTTTAAAACTTGATTTATGTAAAAGAGTGTTCTTTTGTTTTTTATAAATATCTTTTAACAAATGTAATGTACTTCAAATTTATTCTCTTTTTTTCGTGACAAAATGATATCATGACTATTTTGATTTTGAGTGGTAAAGATAATAAACATATTTCACTAGACATTCTATCATAGTTTTGATTATTATTCAAAACAAAAATCTTACGCCGAATAGTAATGTAGCTCTAGACTTAAAAAATCAATATTGCTAATTAAATTTAAAGAACCTTTTACTAATTAGTTGATATACTCGATTATTTTTTCATTACCTTATGAATCATTTGATAAATTGTTGATTATGGTATAATTAGTATTGATGTATAATTGATTACATATGCTATTCTTAATCTAGGGACAATTTTAAAGTATGGTAATCAATTTATCATACAACACAATCAATTATTTTCATTAAAAAAAGAATGTTTGCAATGTTGAAATTTGGTTCACCATATAATCTATGGACATTCTACCATAGTCTTGACAATTTTTTGTTTCAATATATAAAATAAATTAATTTATTGAAAGATAAGAAATTAAACCAAATGCAATCGAAGATCTAAAATATCAAATTGATAATATGACCATTTAAACCTCTAATAATTATTTTTCCTTCTCTTTTATTTTCAGCAAATATTAAAATTTTTGTTTCCAGCAGCGGGTTTGTTAAAAATATTATTCTTAAATCATGACATATAAAAATATAACGACTTAGAGACGTGAATTAACTTTATAAATACTATAAATATTTGTTAACTAAAAACGTTTTTGTAAACATGATATGTCTATTCTATAAGTGAGGTTCCAAGAGGTGGAGTACCGAGATTGCCCTTCTATGATGAGTAATCGAAATACAGTTGCCTCCAATTCAGGAGGGAAAGGAAAACTTGAGCACAAGGAGAATTTTGGCCCAGCTACGAATGAAAAACCATAAGCGTAGAACAAGCTTTGTCGCGTCTCAAATTTCAAACATCAATCTTCATTCCTAGCCGATTCCATTCACATTCCATTTTCCTCAATTCCCATGTCACTTCTGTTAGCGTTTCGATTTCGCAGTTCACATCGCCATGAGAACCAACAAGTTTACCGCGTTAACTTTCTGGGTTTCATGCGCGGATTGGATTCGATCTCTCTATAATGCTTGCACTGACAAGAGTTTTCAATCTTGAACAGTGGTAATGGCGAGGTTTATCCCTGGATTCGCATTGCCTATGCTCCTTCTGTTAGGTTTGCTTCACCTCTCCATTTTCTTCGCACATCATTTTGTTGAGTCTACAGTTCACCTATAGGCACTTTTTACTTGATGGAAGCTACTTCATATTGCACTTCTATAGAGTATATATTAAATAATAGTAACCAACTTCATATGAATTTGACTTTCAATTGTGAAGAATTCACATTATTCATGTGAGTTGAATTTTTATGTGTTGCAAGTGTAAACAAGCAAAATTTACATGTCAATCAATTATAATCATCATTGACATTAAGGTATTTATGTAATAATTGGCAAACTTATAATGTATGACTGTTGCTGATTAAATGAAAGTATAAAATTCTTGTACACTGTCAGTGTATATATATATATATATATATATATATATATATATATATATTACTATATATATATATATATATATTACTATTTATATATATTATATGATTTATTTACTCTATTCATTTTTACTGATCACAATGTTTTTTGAACTGGCTATTATTCGTGATCAGTTTGGGCTTTTCGAATAAAAAAAGTAAAGTTCCAGAGTATTATATTATTCCAGTAACTATCTTTGAGTGTATGCATACTTGGTCTTATGGTTTTGCATACAATAAGGACACGCAACCCTTATAGTTATAAAATTGATCCCGTCTTAAGTTTGAGAGGGATTGGTTGAAATTACATGAAGTCTATTGTATGGTCATAGTTGTTTTATTAGTAAAAATTGCAACTGACAACTTTTCTCTTTTCATGCAGCATCTTTGCTTAACTGGAGTTTGATATCGTTGCTTGATTTGATGGCATTCCTTTTCATTCAGTACACTGCTTCTAGAAAGGGTGAGAAGCTTGCTCCAATCCTTGTATGGATGTAAATACTGATTTTTCATGCCTTTTCTTACATCAAAAGATTTGGTGTCTAATAGGGAGTTTGGTGACACATTCTCTAAATTTATGTTTCTGTTTCCATTATTTCTTCATGACATTGCTGTTTTAGTATTTTTGGTGCTAATATATAATTGTATATTTCTTCATGACATTGCTGTTTTATGTAGTAAACTATTTCTTTTTATGCAAACAGGATTCCGTGTTCATCAACAATATTTGATATCATGGTCCGTTCTAATGTTATCGTCTCTGACCTTACTCTCCCATGCCGTATTTCATATTGTTTTAGCCATTGAGGGGGATCATTGGAGTACTGCTGATGCTCAGTGGGCTGAGCTAATTGGATTTATACGGTATTCAAACTTTCTGTCTTATGGTTTTACCTTTTTTATATTATAGAGGTTTTATCCTCATTGTTTTGTTCTTCAGAATACACTACAAAAAAATACTGAATGAAATGACTTTGCAGAGTGCATTCTTGGAGGACTTTGCTGGGAGAGCACTTTTTGGTCACACAAGTATTAGCAACTTTTCTTTCTATAGTTGAAATCTATGGAAATTGGTTTGATCAAAATCTATGGTGGAGAGACTTTTGTTCGGGGCATCTATGTTATTTTGTTCTGCTGATAGGTTTGCCATACAAACTTCTCTTTTTGCCCTAAATTTTCCTTTGGAATAGGGTTGTGTTTATGGCTTCTCTCCTGCGTGCTGATCATCTTTGTTTAAGAAGAGTTACTAGCTCACCGTTGTTGGTATTTGAGTGACTTTTGCATTTTCGAACCTTGATTATTTTGAGTTTGTTCATGTCTTCTTTTTCTGTGTTCAATTTTCATGGATGGTTTAGCTTACCCTTTTTTGTAATTGACTTGTTATCCTGAATAAAGTTTATGTTTCTATATTATGAAAAAGACAAGTGGCACATACAATAACAAAGGTTTTTCTTAGGCTCTTAGGATGGCTATTTGCGTGATAGGTAGTAGGCCATGGAAGGTCTATATGAGAAGGACTAAGAGAAGACTTAGATATACTTGCCTCAAATTGAAACTGTTTGTGGTAATTGTGTCTTTAGATAGTTATTTGTGAGGCTTTGGCTCTAAGACTAAATTATTATTTTTATGTATTATGTCCATCTTAGTGCTGTAATTTTAGGCTGTTGGAGAGTTAAAATGACTAGTAATATATCAAATTAAAGTATATAAGTAGAGGGTAACCTTCACTTTTTAGTTGATTCTATGAGGTTAAGTTAAATCTAAACTCGAATTGTAAGATAGTCTGAGAGCCATTCCTAATAGTTGTTGTTTGGTTTCAAACCACTCATAGATGGCTATCCTACAAACTTCACGCTCAAGATGACGAGCTTTTGGCATGGATTGTGGTGTTGAAGATCCTATATCAATTAGAAATATGACCTAATTAAAGTATACAAGTGGAGAGATAACTTTCACTTTACAAGTCAGTTTGTATGATTGAGTTAGACTCAAATCCAAATTATAAGGTGATATTAGAGTTTATTCCAGCTATTGTTGTTTTTACAATTTCATCCATTATTGAGTTGTTATTGGATCTACAAAATTCCAATTCTTGGTGTGAGGAGGGGTGTTGGGGCACATCAATTGGTGATATCATTAAAATCAGGGTATATAAGTGAGATGTAAATAAAATTGTTACATTAATTCTTTTAGTTACATTATGTTTAGCCAATGAAATTGTGAATGATTGAATACCAATAACAAACTAATATACTTGTGTCTAATAATTATAAACGGATGTCCATTTTTTGGTTGTAGGATCTCATCTCAAGGGTACTTGCTGCTTATTGTTACCTGCCGTACAATTAATTGCTGGGATAAGTCATGTATCTTGGATTTCTTTCCCTTTTTTCATTTGTAGCAGCATAGGACTTGTTGATTGGTCATGGACAAGCAATTATTTAGGTATTTTTCGGTAAGCTCCCCCTTCCTCAAGCAGAAGAGTTATGATAAGGCCGTTTTTTGTTACTTACATATAATTTAGAATTGGAATTTTACTAGTTTATTAAAATTCTAGTTCATACAAACTTGTAGGTGGTGGAAATATCTTCTATTTTATGGTGGCTTCAATATCATTTTTCTGTATATATATCAACTTCCCATTGAATTCCCCGCAACTTTTAGGTGGATTTTTTTCCACTTTGGGTTGTTCAAAATTTCTACAAGTTCAGAATGGTCAGAAGTTTGTTCTGGTCTTTCACTTCTACTTTTCTACATTATGGTAAGAATATTAAATGCATCCCTATATTATTGAAAATGGAGTCAATATGTAACATAAAATAAGATAGCTATTTATCATTATGTGTTCGTGGAATGGTGGCGGGAATCAAGTAAATAAATATGAACATGTTGACTCGTATGCTTTTGAGTATTAAAGTATTATACTTAGACTGAATGGTTGCAAGATTAGCTTTATCCATATGGGATTTAGTACTACTAGCTCAACCAAATTTGTACAATGATATTTTGTCATTTACAGTTGATAATTCCTGTTGCTTATTTCCAATTTACAAAGCGGACTGAATTCCAGATACTTTGTATTCAGATCAACCAATAGCAACGACCATGCCTTTTCCCATTTGGTGGAGTCAGCTACTTGGATTAGACGATTTGTTTGATTCATTAATAGCTAGTCACAATAGAGTAGTTATTCATTTCTTACTTATATTGGTGAATTAGTTAGTTATGTGGGATTGTTTGAAATAATAAATAAGAAAAGAGCTTCATAGAAGGGGGGGCGGTTGATTTGATCGCTTTGGAATGTTTGGACTTTAAAAGAGTGGCAAGGGGATATGGTCTCTTGAATACCTCGTGCATTAATGTTATTCATCTCTGGCTCTGTTGTCAAAGTTTCTGATTAAAAGGAAAATACACATTTTGTAATTTCTATTCACCTATTCTATCTATTTTCTTATTGGTCCTGATCCAGTTCTATCAACAATTATTAGAGCACTGGTCCGGAACTTTTTAGGGGGAAGGGAGGGGTTTGCTGTAAAAATGACAAAGATAGATTCCAAGATTTGATGGCTGATTATGGCAGAGTAGTTCTTTGAATTAATGAAGGTATAAAAGTATAGAAGGTCATGTTAGCATTGGAAAGAGAAGCTCTCAAATGGCTGGTTACATGGAAGAATAATAACCAGTACTCAACCTGGACTTATCACGAGGTAGTGTACTTCCTATGAAATGTTTTTAGTTCGAATCCAAGATTTAGAAACCAGGGAGATGGAAAACGAATATAGAAATGAAGTTCAAGAGAAGAGCCAAAACTAGTGGAAAGAAAGACAAGAGTTGATTAGTGAAGGCAACAAGAAAACATAACCAAAGATGAATGTTTAGAGAGACCATAATCAAGGGAAAGAAACCAATACAAGAAGGGCACAAACATTAGCATGAACCTGACGAAAGCAGCCCACCAACATTTTGGACAAGTTATAGGAAAGCAAAAGAAAACAATGAAGTTCTTCAGATGAAGAATTATCGTGGCAAAAATGACAAAAGAATTTTTTTTTTTTTTTTTGTAAATAAGGCAAAATTAAGGGGAACCAAACGATTGACACAAAGGGAGAGCGAAGGACTCTTTTGAAGGCGATGGTGGAGGTTTTAGGTTAAGTGTAGTACCATGAACCCACCTCAAAGTACTCCACTTTTGCAAAAGTTGAATGAGAAATTCTAAGTATAAATACACAGGCTTTGATGCTCAATTTCACAACCAAAAGTACTGTTGAAAATAGAGCACTAGAGAAGCGAGGAGACGATCTCATGTTTGTGTGATTGGATCTAAGATCTAAGTTAAAGATGATTGTTTATCAGGAGTATGTGATATAAAATAACAGAATTTGTAATAGCAGATCTATTTAAAATCCTGCAAGTATTCAAAAGCCTGTATGTGTAGAAAATAACAATTATGTAATAGGATTTGAGAGTATATATTTGATAGCAAAAATATTAGAAAGCAATTTTCTATTCAAAACTACATAATGAGAATATGCAAGACCTTTTGATGTAGGAAAGTGTGAAAAGTTCAAGAACATGTTTGTATTGGTTGCCAAAGATGGTATAGAGTTCAAGCCAGTATCCCACCCAGAGGTTAGGGTGAAATATTTGAAGCAACAAGTTGAAATACTCAACATTTGAAGGAGCCTAGAAACATTTAGAAGAAGACAAGATGCACCAAAATGACCAATAGAGGGACCAATAAGTGGAAGAGGACTATACTTAACATTTTCGTACATAGTATTAAGGGAAATTTTCTTTTTGAAGTCAACTGATGTAAGACAGTGAATTTTTTTTTTAAGATGATGAATAATGTTGTTCAGGAGAAGAAGGAAGAGAATATTGTCCATATTGTTACAGATAGTATAGAAAAATACAAGGCAGTTTGGTATTTGTTGACCTAGAAGAAAAAAAAAAGTTATACTAGACACCTGCACAACTAGTTGCATTGACTTAATTTTGGAGGATTTTGAGAAGATTACACTCCAACAAAAGATGATAGCAATCTTCAAAGATTTGATCTTTTCTCTGGATTGATATGCGTGATAAATCTGAACTTTGTTCCAAATTTGAGAGGCGGGAGTGAGGTCGACCATTTGATTGAGAACCGAGGTGTTCATAGATGCAAGAAGCCAAGCAACCAAGGGTTGATCTTGTTGCAAATATTGAAGGAAGGCAGGAATGATGACGCTGCTGATCGCATCTTCAGAAGATAGGTATTTTGGTGGAATGTCAAGACCGTCCAAGAAGCGGAAGAGTTGGGCCCTTTAATGGTGGCAAACACTTGTTGCCATATCAAGAAATTGTCAGGGGTGAGTTTTAGAGAGATCGATGTATTGGAAGTGTGTGGGTGAAATGAGGAAGGGACAACTGAGGTAACAGATTTGGGTGGGGAAGAAAAATTTGGAGAAGCCATGGCAAGGAGCTTTGATTACCATGTAAGAAAAAGGAAACAGAGAAGGAGATAGAAACACAGGGTGGAAGAAACGAAGAAGGAAATTATGTATTATTATCTCAACATATAAAAGAGAAGAGCAAATATATATAGAAACAGAAAGTAACTGAATTAGTTATTCTGTTATGTTATCAACTAGTGGTAAAAAAATTACAGCCTATATCTATTAAAAAGTTTGTCTTATTTCCTTGTTGTATAAATTTCCTAAGGGAACTTATTTGATTACACCTAACATGATGACCCTTTTGCCCCTTCTTGTTTGACTCTAGGATGTTCAAATGACAATACGAGATCACTCGTGAGGATGTTCGCATCCAAGAAGTGGAACATGTGACCCTATTTTTGTAGTTGATAAAATGCTTCTCTTTTTTCTAAATCAGTTGGCTATTCTAAAATTATTAGCTAATTAAAATTTTAGAACGTATTGTTCTCCCTGGGATTGAAGAAAAGAGTGGCTTGTTAGATGACAAAGAAGTCCTGCGCATTCTTTTAAATGAAGATAGTTTAAACCATAAAACCATGAAACAGAAGTATAACATGAAAAGGCGAAGAACATGAGAAATGACAGCCCATTCATACATGCTGTCAACAAAAGGTCATACACCCACTGCATTTAAGGTACAAATATGTTCAAAATCAGAGTAAATTCATAACTAGAAGCTACCACCGACAAGCAAACTAACTGAAATAAGTAATTAATTACGGCAGTTAAAAAGAAGAGTTTTATGGCCTATAAATTTATCACATTCACAATGCAATTCTATTGCATTTTAATTTAGCTAAACTTAAACTTGGTTATGGGTTTCTTTCTTGAGTTTTGGCACTTGTATTGAGCAGAGAGGAAAGCGTTGAACACTTGCTATAAAATCTAGTTACCAATTGTGGCATTATATGACAATTTATTGAGATGATACACTCAAACAAGTAGTAGGCTAGATTTTTTCTGTCTGTTTTAAGATTTCCTTTAGGTTGGGTGATTATTCTCCAGCCTTGTTCCAGTTATCTTGGATTAGAAGCGAGCTAGCCGAAATGGAGATCATCACATCTACAAGAGAAAGTGACTTGACCGCGCAGCTTCTTCCTAAGAAGCATTCTAATTTTCTTCAAGAGTCCAGGTTACGCAGCTTCCTCATTTAATCCTTCTTTCTTTCTTGCTTTTGTTTTATTTCTTTGCCTTCTAAATAATGAAGTTAAAAAATACTGCATATTAGCAACGACGATGCTCTGGTTCAATGCCGCAATATGATTGTTCTTCTACCTTCGTATGATAATACTTCACTTGAGTTTGTCTATGAACTCAAGTGAGGTATTAGCGTATTACAATATTAATAAGATGATTATGGGTGAGATGTGAATTTTGTCGGTATGTACTGGAATTTTGTTGCAAGTAATTAATTTGTTGGCCTCTTCTCTCTTTTCTATTTTACGTGTATGAAGTAGAATAGTTTAAATATATTTTAGATGAAATGATTAAATTACTCCTTTTGCTTGCTAAGGAGTTTTTCGTGTTAGAAGAGATGCATGAATCGGGCACCTTTGCCAAAATAATCGTATATTAGATCTTTTTTATTTCTTTTGCTTTTCCACCTTGGTTTCAAACTCACGATTCCAACTTTTAACTAGTTTTATGTTTGATTCGGTGATCTTTTATAGGAACAATATCCATTAAAAACATATGCATGAGGTCCCCTCATCTAATCAATCACTTATACAAGGAACTCTAACAATATTTATTTCTCTCATCTCTTGGTTTCGTAATTTTCTGACATGTCTGGTGTGATCTAACAATATTTATTTCTTTCATGTTTTGGTTTTGTATTTTTCTTACAGGTCTTGTATGAGGCACACTAATTTGTTATTGCGAGGAGTTGTTTCTCGGTCATTTAGTATCAACTTTCTAACATACGGTTTTCCGGTACCCTAGACATATCCATTTCTATTATGTTTTTTAATCATTACATTGCTTATTGGTAAAATTATGTGCAAAATTTACGTGTAATATGTGTTGGTGTAACATCCTAAAAATATAGCTGTAAACTATACTTAAGAGTGCTTACATTTACAATAGGATAGAACAGTTACAGAAAATAAAGCTAACTTACAGTTATCCTAAAATAATCATAAATTAAAACTTTAAAGAAACCTACACTAATACAAATTATAAAAGCAGACTGATCGATCATACAAGAGGTGTATCGATCGAACGGTCCTACCAACAGTGTATTACACCGAACGGTCCTATACTAATTGCGAAAACAAACACAAGACCAAACGGTCTTATTCTTAGCGGAAATCATCCTCTCCAGCCAATGCATGCTCCAGAGAACCCTCAATATCTTCTGTTCACACCCACAGGGTGATCATTGCAATGACAAGGATGACCGAATGGATAACATGACAAGACAGGAAAGTAGGGTAAGCTTATGTAATTTAATTAATTCAGTAAAACATATAATTCACACAATTATGAGATATTCAATAGATCAATCATGCACCAATCATACATTTCCAACCATAATCATACAGCAATGCATGCAATGACCGATCACTTTACTCTAACTATCCGGACTGTATGAATTTTGTGTAGCTACGACGTTTTTGCACCCGAGTGATGTAATAGCTGGGATACCCTCAACTGCTGTCACCCAAGGTTAGTCCGTTCCGCCCAAGTTCACCTTATGGTCTAGGACCTCCTGCCATTCCCACACATGAGTTACTCTTCTCTATGTGAGAATGAGCAATCACGGAATATCAGGATAAACGCCAGCTAAGCTTTGTCCACATTCATACTTTACCATTCCAATACCATTCATGAGATATTCCTCCTTGGAATTCTCTTTTACATCCATTTTACTCAATTCATATCACTCTTCAATATCATCATACTTAACTATCAATTCAATCAAACAGAATGATAAAATAAAATACTAATCATGAACAAGACCGAAAAAGGTATTATCATGTTTATGAACGAGACCGAATGGAATAACACTCCTTAGTAACTACATGACCGAATGCTATTTATCAAATTAACCACTTCATTGACCCGACTCCTAAGAGTTTAAATCTACTAAGCCTAGGCCGAATACTAAGACTCTAGGCTGAACACCATTTATTGAGGCCGATTACAGTTTGACGCTGAATACCAGTAGCAAACTGAATACTATGAAGAAACCGAGAACTAGTACGATACCGAGCACTAATAATACTTATCTTTAGTCTAAGACCGAACATTGAAGAGACCGAGTGCTAGTCTCAGACCTGTAGAGACCGAATACTCTAGCTAATAAAAATATATATAGAAATATATATATATATATATATATATATATATATATATATATATATATATATATATATATATATATATATAAAGCCGACCACGAAAACAACCTAACATCTATTCACATACTGAAAACGACTATAATGTTGATTACTTAACTTATTTGAATACCCTAACTAGGCTGATGATTAAGTAGAAATAGAAAACTAAACTTAAACTAAGTATTTAGTGTTCAAACCTACCAATAAAAGACCGAACGGTCATTAACTAAAATTCTCTTCAGAAGGAGAATCCAGTTAAGATCGAACACACCAAAGGAAAACCGAACGGTCACGAATGACTCTCGGTTACAGTTTACAGAATTCTTTATTACAGAATCACGATCAAACTATATTCATACCCAATTTATGCCTTTTCATCAATCATCAATACATTCAAACAAACATGCAATATTTCAACATCAACCAAACCATCAAGCATAACATCATTCCATCAAGTAAACAATCATGAAACGAGAATCACAATTAAATTACAAGCTTCCCTTACCTCAAAGCAACTTGACAGATTAATACTTCTCCACAGTTTTGCTAAACCGCAAGTGATATCAAAACAGTCTACAGAGTCTGAAAATAATGAGACCATCTTTGTTTAAATTTTTTATTTATGTTCATGCAACACTTGCTCTCTTTATTTTGAAACATTTGTTTCCCTCGTAACAATAAATTTCTGGGCTCTCAGTTGGCCGTTTAAAATATTATAAAATCAAGAGACTATGTTAATCAGTTAATCCATAAATTTATCAAGTGATTAGTTGTATATTTGTAATTTGTAATTAACAAATTAATCAACCATATAATATTACAACAAATTCATGCTTGGTTATTTTGGGTGTCGAGAAAAATGTGACAGTTTGTTGATTACTAAATTAATCACGTGAGATTATCCGTCATTGGTCATATCAACATCTTTTGATTTCTTAGGGAGTGTTTGTTTCACGGTATCATCTTATATTCCCTGAAGTCACATTCTTGGAATTTTATATCCATGAATCATATTCCCATAAGTTGATTGTTATTTACTAATTTAAAAAATATAAAAAAAAAAGAGAAGAATGTAATGGAAATAGGTAGTTATAATAGACAATCATTTTCATCTCCATTTTAATATTTTATAGGTTTAATAATTTTTGAAGTTTATGCAAAAATATTTTAAACAGGTCTTTCAATTGTTTTTTACCTATTATTTACGTAAAATTGATTCAATTACGTCCTATTATTAATTTGAGTAAACAGAGTTAAAAATGCATGTTGACTTTGCAAAATATGAACCATGTGACACATTTACGTGGTATGTTGACTTTACAAAACTGAATCATATAGCACATTGAAAAAGTTAGTGATATGGATTTTGTAATTTTTAAATTAAAAAAATTTGAAATTTCATTAAATCCCTGATTTGCCAAAGTCCCTAAAGTCCCTAATTAAAGGTTGCCTGGGTGTTCGAAGTTGTTTACAACATAGCTTTTTCACTCAATGCAGTTGGGAAACGTCGTGTCCTGAAACTCCATCATTGCCGCGTGTCTAAACGACGACCTTGATAACTCTTTTCTCTACTTCGCTGCGGCGCCGGAGGAGAACGGTGCCTCGTACAACGTGGTGATCTCGGGCTAGCGAGGCTTGGAAGCGTGAGGGAGGCGCAGAGGCTTTTCGAAGAGATGCCGCATCCGAATGTCGTGTTGTATACCGCCATGGTCAATGAGTACGCCAGGGTGGAGGGTGGGATTGGGCACGCGAGGGCGCTGTTTGAAGCGATGCCTCATAGGAACGCGGTATCTGTGATGATCAATGGGTTGCCAGAAAATGGGTTGTACCGCAAAAGAATGATGTGGCAAGGACCGCTGTAATTACTGGGTTTCGTAAACAAAGGAAGATGGAATAGGCCAGAGCTTTGTTTGAAGAGATTGGTGCAGAGGTCCCAACCCAAAATTGTTTGCCTCGATTATTCGCAGTTTTCACACACTCCTTAATTAGGGATTTTGGCAAATTACGGATTTAATGAAATTCCAAATTTTTTAATTTAAAAATTACAAAACTCACTTCACTGACATGTGTCACATGGTTCAGATTTATAAAGTCATATCACGTGAGTGCATTCTTAACGTCATTTCCTCAAATTCTTAAAGCCATTTCCTTAAATTAAGAATAATTGAATCAATTGATACTTAATTGAGTTAAAAAATAATTGAATAACCTATTTAAGAAGTTTCTGAAGACCTTAAAAATGATTAAACTTATTTTATACCACCCCCTTCAGGGGAATAGGAGCAATTAAAATGTGAAGGACTTACTTTCCTGTTGATAAAGATACTGGAGAATATTTTTTCATAGCCACCTATCCAACATGGGAATACTTAATTTCCATTTCCATCTTAATATTTTATACCAGCCCCTTCCGGAGAATACTTATCCCCATTTTCACGTTCCCAGGAATGAAGATAACATGAAACAAACCCCCTTTGATCAACTTGATCCTATTATCTAGTGTTCTCTTGTGATTCCTCTCTCCCTGTTTTGATCCATGACACATAACAGAACTTTTATGAGTTGATTAATTGCATTAGTTGGTATACCTTGCAGATTTCCTTGCTGGCTCTATCATTATGGAGTTTTCACTTCGCAAGTCTTGGCTCATTTGGATTGCTTGCTTATGTGGGATACATTTTGTATGCCTTCCCTTCCATGTTTCGGTTGCACTATTTAAATGGCATGCTTCTTGTTTTCATTCTGTTTTGGGCAGCTAGCACATATATCTTCAATGTGGTACTCACTTTCTCTAGTAACAAATCATGGAAGGTACACTTTGCTAGAGGCTTTTGATATCTTACAATTATATTAAAGAATCTTTTGTTGACATCCTCTATAAATCAATTGCAGGATATGGAAATATGGGAAACTATAGGCTTGTGGCATTACCCTATCCCAGGATACTACTTGCTTGCTCAATTTTGTCTTGGTTTTCTTTTTGCTATGTGTAGTCTTGTGAACAGTTCAGTTTTATTGTGCATTACTGGTCAAGGACAATTAACAGCTGATGAAGCTGTAGTGGAAGGTGACAGAACTAGACGGTCTGAGTAGACAAAGCTTACTACTGTGTGAAATTATGTTTTTCAAGTGCTTAACCAGATACTCCTTTTTAGTGAGATTTTATGAAATGATGATTGAGTTTCATAGTAAAATTCCCTTATATTCTACAAGGTTAGGAGATATATGCTAATGAAGGTGCATAACATTTGGCTATTTTTTTTTTTGTTAAAATTTAATAAGTTTTACTGGCTTTAGATTCATTTATGAAACACATTTAAATTTGATGTCTGCAGTCACTTTCAGAAGGTTTAACAATTGAATCAGCAAGAAAGCATGGCTGGGACATTTTTTAAATGATATAAATCTTGTATTTCTCAACACACATTTCTTTAAATAATGTCTTCTTGTTTGATTTTTATGTTTCACATCTATAGAAAAAAATGTGTTTTGCCTGAGATAAGTCTCTATCATGACACCTTATCCGAGCAAAATGTGCTGTTAATTTTTGCCAATGGAATATCTAATGCTATTTCATTTATCTTTTTCAAAAATATAATTATTATAAATTTGCAGTTTAAGGAATAAAATAATGATTCTTAAATGTGTTTTTTCATTCTTCCAATTATTTTGGCATATTGCTTATAGTGCTTATAAAATACTTTTTGCTGTTTTGGGTGAAATGTTTTATTTTTTATTTGTTTATTCTTTTTGTGCAAAATTTCTAGTGGAAGAAGAGACGACACTATCGGTTGTGGCTACAATAGCATGGGGACTACGCAAGTGCTCACATGCTGCAGTACTGATATTGATATTTCTTATTTCAATAAGATCTGGTATCGTTCATGCTGTTTATAGTAAGCACAATTGCCAACAACTTCCTTCTTTGTTAATTATACATTTGTTTGTTAACATGTTAATAAGGAATTATTTTTATTTGTATTTCCTGTTAGCGCAAGATGTTGGTCCAGTCCTAACCAAATTTTATAGGAATGAAGTTTTGATCCACAATTAATGTAAAGAGTTTTACAATACCCATGAACCACAAGGTTCCACCTGATTAAATAGCTCAAGTATTCAAATCAATTGAAAGACATGAGTTACAATTATGATGTGCATTTTCTTTTATATCTATAAAACCAAGAGTTTTACGCTGACTGTTAATCAAATTGAAACTTGCTTTGAAACATTGTCTTTAGAGTAGTTTGAGATGTATCAGTGTTCCTAATTTTTCTGACTGCTACCTTTTCTACATGCAGTGATTTTCTTTTTAATTTATCTATTAAGCCATGCAATCGACTGTAAATTACACCGAGCTATTATACTTCTATGTGAGGCACAGTTTGCCGTTCAATTCATTCTACAACTTGATTTGATCTCCAAAACTTTGGACCAGAAGGGTTCATATGCTTTTGAGATTCTCTCACAATTAGGTAAATTTTTTATGTAAGAATGAACTTGTAATGTGCTTTTTATGGTGCAAATGTAAAATATCTATTGCCTTAAACACATTTATTTATGATATCTTTCTTCTGTTTTGTGAATGTTGCAGGTCTGCTTAATTATATCCATTCAGTGGATTTCTTCCAGATATCGATTCTTGCTTGTTTCTGTGCAATTCACAGTCATGGGCTGCAAACACTCATTTCACTGTCAGCTATCGTTCAGCAAACATCTTGTCCCCCATTTGGCTTTAGCATCTTGAGAGCTTTCTTGATCAGACCTGTTTGTTTATCAGGTTATAGTCCAAGGTCTAGTGAGAACCAAGGAACTCATGGTATAAGTTCAGTAAATATTGACTATACTTGAGGATTTCCATCTCATTTTACTTTGCTAAATAATTCCTCTTTGTCTTATCATCCTTTTGTTACTTTATTGGTTTAAGCTACATATTTAGCCTTAAGTGTATACTGGACGTTAATATTCTAACCATTCTATTTAATTACTCAGAGAGGAAGACTAAATCATATTTGGAGGTCATAAGACTGAGTTTCCTGTCTATTTATCGGTTGTGTGGCAAATACATTGCCTTCATAACAATTCTCTTCACTATATACCTTTGCACGCCCAACTATGCTTCATTTGGCTACTTATTCTTTCTTCTACTGTGGATAAGTGGGAGACAACTTGTTGGCAAATCAAGAAAGCATCTTTGGTATCCTATGAAAGTGTATGCTATAGTTGTGTTTATCTCCATTTACGGCATTGGTGTCTTTTCCAGCTCTGAGGGGTGGTTTCCTAGGATTGTTGATCTTCAAACTGCATTTGGTTATAACCCAGAAGCTTCGATGTTGCAAAACATTTGGAGATCTTTGGCTGTTTTGGTTGTGATGCAGCTATATAGCTATGAAAGGAGGAAGAGCAAAAGATCTGCATCTAGTGACTACAGTGGACCAGAAGTAGGACCCTTTGCTTTTGCCAGACGCCTTTTGTTTCAGCATGCCGAGAAAATACTATTTCTTGCCCTATTTTATGCATCCTTGTCGCCTATAAGTGCATTTGGTTTCCTGTACCTTCTTGGTCTAATCAATTGTTCAAGATTACCAAAGTTGTCTCATATTCCTGCAAAAGTATTTCTAATTTATTCAGGACTTCTTATATCGGTTGAATATCTTTTCCAGATGTGGGGAAATCAGGCTGAGATGCTCCCTGGTCAAGAGCACTTCCAGTTGTCATTATTTATGGGTTTGCAGTTGTATAAACCTGGTTTTAAAGGTTTGGAGTCAGGATTAAGGGGAAAGGTTGTGGTTATTGTAGCATGTATACTTCAATACAATGTTTTGCGTTGGTTGGAGAAAAACGATGTTCATGGAAATGGAGGAAAATGGAATGAACCTTGTCCTCTGTTCAATCCAATAGAAGTTTCCAATGAAATTACGGCCTGTGCACAGAGCAAACAATTGGAAAATTCCACTTCACCAACATTTAAAAAAAGTGGAAGAAGTCGTTCATGGCCAACTTCTAATTCTGCATTATCCCAGGGGGCAGATTCAGGGCCTGAAAGAGACAGTGCAAAAAAAATAAGATATTTTCATTTCTGGGAGAGTTCCAAGGATAGCTTGAAGTGGAATAGAAAACGGATTTTTTTCTTAAGAAAAGAAAGGATGGAGATGCAGAAGACTGTTTTAAAAGTATCCTTGAAGTTCTGGATTGAAAATATCTTCAATTTATTTGGTCTTGAAATCAACATGATTGCTTTGCTTCTTGCTAGCTTTGCTGTGTTGAATGCTATATCTCTGCTCTATATAGCATCACTTGCTGCTTGTGTTCTTCTTCATCGGCTACTAATTAAAAAACTATGGCCTGTTTTTGTTTTCTTATTTGCTTCCATCGTCATTATTGAATACTTGGCCATCTGGATGCACAACACTTATACGAACCAAGAGGAAGAACAACTACCATGCAATGACTGTTGGAGAAGAGTATCAGATATACATTTTAGCTACTGCAAAAAATGTTGGTTAGGTATCTCTCCGTTAATTCATGGCTATGTGCGTTTAGATGGTTGGTATTAGGCATATATCTCGTGGGTTATGTGCATCCCATATAACAAACCTGAAGCCTGATTTCAATACTATAGTGTGCTTATTAGTGATAATTCAGAGCTCCATGCATTGTAAATTCTTGTTGTGTGATTACTTCTCCCAAATAATTTATGCTAAATATCGTTACTGCAGGAATTATTGTGGATGATCCTTATATGCTTATTTGGTATTATGGTGTTTTCATGTTTTCATGTTTCAAATTCCGTGCTGACCGGTCATCTTGTCTCACTGGATTGGAGATGTACCAGAAGATACTCTCCCAATGGAAATCTGCCTCAGTACTAAGTGATCTATCATTTGAGACAAAAGGATACTGGACATTTGTTGACCACCTGAGGCTTTATGGTTACTGTCACTTGCTAGATTTTGTTCTCTCGTTGATTTTGATTACAGGAACTCTTGAATATGATATTCTGCATCTTGGCTATCTTGGTTTTGCTCTGGTTTTCTTCCGGATGAGGCTAAAGATACTAAAGCAGGGAAATAAAATTTTTAAATTCTTAAGGATGTATAATTTTGTTCTCATTGTCATGTCACTTGCATATCAATCTCCTTTTGTTGGAAACTTCAGTAATTTCAAATTTGGTTCAATAGAATCCATTAATGGATTGATTGGATTGCACAAGTATGATTATGGGTTTCGAATTACATCAAGATCATCAATTGTGGAAATCATAATATTTGTGTTGGTAGCACTACAGTCATACATGTTTTCATTTCCAGAGTTTGCTTATGTTTCAAAACATCTCGAGAAAGAGCAGATTGGTGCCATACTTAGACAGCAGGAGAAGAAAGCTGCTTGGAAGACTGCTCATTTGCGGCATATTCGTAAAGCTGAGGAGTTGAAACATCTTCGGAGCTTGCAAGTAGAAAAGATGAAATCGGAGATGCTAAATCTTAAAAATCAGCTACATAATATTAACACTGAAGCAAATTGTAGTAATGCTTCTCTACAAATTGATGGCCTAACAAATAGAGGAAACTCTTCCGTAGATTTGCATCCGGAAAATGGGTTCAGGAAGCAAGATCTTGATATGACTACGGAGACAACTAGTCCATTTGATGGGAAACAATCTCTACTGAGTGAAAAATCAAAATGTCCACTGATACCACAATACCGGAAGCACCCAATGGTTTCTCCTCATGGAATTGTGGAGGGAAAGGAAAGAACTAAAAACAATAATGTTTTGGATTTGGAAATAAGAAATCGTTGTGAACTTCCAGGTAGGAGAAATTCTTTGGTTTCAGCTATATATTTCATAGGAAGTGGGCTATCTCAGTTACAATCTCTTGGAAATATGGCAGTTACAAATCTAATGAACTATCTAAAGATAGAACGTGGGGAACTAGAGTCAACTGAAGATTCTTCAGAGGATGAGGAATACTATGAGATTGAAATTGAGAATCAGAATGTCGGTGCCGAACCTTTAGAACCTGCAATTTCTACCCACTCTTTTCACGAGCATACTGTGCCTGATACTGCATGCCTCCAAATTGGAATTATTTTACGTTACATGTGGTCCCGAATGAGGTCAAATAATGATGTTGTTTGCTATTGCTGCTTTATTCTAATATATCTATGGTACTTCAGTTTACTTTCTGTGGTCTATCTAGCAGCTCTCTTCTTATATGCTCTCTGTCAAAATACTGGTCCCAGTTACATATTTTGGGTTATTATGCTAATCTATACGGAGGTGTGCATTTTGCTTCAGTACTTGTATCAAATCATCATTCAACATACCGAGTTTGAATTTCATGCTAGCTTACTTCAAAAATTAGGATTTCCTACTAAGCAAATAACATCATCTTTTGTGACAAGCAATTTACCATTTTTCCTGGTATATATATTCACTCTTGTGCAAATCTCCGTAACTGTGAAGGATGGGGGTTGGACAATTACTGCAGATCTCACCTTTTATAAGAGAAGAAATCAGAGGTGCATAGAGAATTTAAAGTGCTCCACCTACCGGGAGAGATTACCGAGATTATTTTTACCCGTGAAAAGTATACTGAAACTGATTATCAGAAGCCTCTGTAGGTACTGGAAATCATTGACATGGGATGCAGAAACTCCCCCTTACTTTGTCCAGCTGTCTATGGAAGTTATCTCGTGGCCTAAAGAGGGAATTCAACCAAAGAAAATTGAATCAAGAATAAATAAGTTGCTGAAGATCTTGCATAGGAGGAGATGCAAAGTGGATAACCATTTTAAATTGCACTCAGCAAGTAGGGTTCGTGTACAGAGCATTGAAAAAGGCGAAGAAAACGAAAACTTGTGTCTTGTTGTTTTTGAGGTGTTATATGCCTCCCCTCCTGCTGAATTTGCTTCTGAGGAATGGTACAGTTCATTAACCCCAGCGAAAGATGTATCTAATGAGATTCAGAAAGCTCAACAAGTTGGTATTTTTAAAGAAATTGCATTTCCATATCGCATACTATCCGTCATTGGTGGTGGAAAGAAGGAAATTGATCTGTATGCCTACATCTTTGGAGCTGATTTGGTTGTTTTCTTCTTAATTTCCATTTTATACGAAACAGTTATGAAAGCTAATAGTGAGTTTTTTGAAGTCTATCAGCTTGAAGATCAGTTCCCAGAAGATTTTGTATTAGTTCTCATGGTAAGTTTTTTTTTTTCGGAATGTATTGATATAGATGGCTTTTATTTCATTTCTATGATGTATACTATAAGTCAAATACTGAGATGTAGGTGGCTGGTCATTTTGCTTGATGTGACTTGCCATTTATGTTCAAATGCATTGATTAAATAATTTACTGAAAGTTCATTGTAAAGATTGGGTCAGTTAGAAAACTATTCAACATCATCTAGTTGAACAAGGTCGTCTATTAATACTTTGGTTGTCTATTCTTTGCGTGTTGTTTGGTGAAAGATCGTCTAATACACCTATTGGAGTGAAGATATTTTGAAACACTTGTCTACTACTACAGATCGTCTTGTACACCTGTTTGGAGAAACATTGTCTTGTATGCTTGTTTAGTGGAGGATCGTCTGGTACACTAGTCTGTAGAGGGTCATCTTGTATAGCCAGCCATTTGTGTCTCTTCCACTATCTAGGTCATCATATGTTTTATGCCTGTGTTAAGCATGAAACATGGGAATCACATGTCACGTTTCTGTTAAGTGATATGTGCCATGATTCGTGAGAGTGTTATAGTTGTTTTGTATAAATAGGTACCTTTGTGTAAAACATGACGTTGAGTTGTTGAGTTCTAAAGTGAGCGAGCATTCACTGTCGTAAGAGAGAGACATTTGAGTTGTAATCTGTAGTTCTTTCTGTCGGTTTCTTAAAGAGAAGAACTTGTTCTTAGTGAATTTGTTTGGAGATGTAAATTAGAGTTTGTTAATACTCTAGTTGAACCTTGTTATCTTCTCGGTGTTGTTATTCTTTCATTCGTTCTTATTATTATTCTTCAATTTCTTGTGGTGTTGGTGTTGAACATTCTAGTATCCGGTGAACTTGACGTTAATTCTACAACACACTGATGTTTATGTCTTGTTAGTTACTCAGCTTAAGATCTTTATCTTGCAGGTTGTCTTTTTCTTGATTGTGCTTGATCGAATTATATACCTCTGCTCATTTGCAACAGGAAAAGTTATTTTCTATTTATTCAACCTTATTCTCTTCACGTATTCTGTCACAAAATATGCTTGGGATATGGATCCTTTACACAGATATGCTGGGATACTAGCACTCCGAGCCATTTATCTCACAAAAGCAATTTCTCTGGTTTTGCAAGCCATACAAATTCATTTTGGGATTCCACATAAGAGCACTTTGTACAGGCAGTTTTTGACCAGTAGTGTTTCTCGGATTAATGTTTTGGGTTTTCGACTATATCGTGCTATACCTTTCCTTTATGAATTGAGATGTGTGCTAGATTGGTCTTGCACAACAACATCTTTGACTATGCATGACTGGCTCAAGGTATGTTGTCAACTTTTTTCACATGTTCCCCCTTGATATTTTTTTTTTTGCTGCTACTGCTTATTAGTTACGCTATTAGCATGTTAATATTATAGGACTTCTCTTAATTGGCTATTCTCGAGCACAATAAACTGTAGGGCAATGTGCGTTTTTTTCCCTATTTATAACACTTTAACTTCTTATTTTCTAGTTAGAAGACATTCATTCAAGTCTGTTTCTTGTCAAATGCGATGTGGATCTGAATAGAGCCAGACACCAACAAGGACAAAAGCAGACAAAAACGACGAAGTTCATCAATGGGATATGTTTATTTTTTGTATTACTATGTGTCATATGGGCTCCAATGTTGGTAAGAAACAAAAATCCAAGTATTTGCTTATTGGTTAAAATTTAAAAATAAAATTTACTACTTTGAGTTTCATCTGATTCTGAAATCCTTTTATACAATTAATGAAATGCATAATAATATGGGAATGACTTGGTCTACAAAGGTTGAAGCAAATACCTTTCACGTGAGAAAGATAAGAAAACATTTTCAATTTAAAGAAGCAATTTGCTTGAAAATAACTTTCCATAGAACTATATGATATAATTTCTTCTTTCATAACTTTTAGCTGATGAATATGACTGGTTAATGAAAAGAAATATATAAAATCATTGGCACGGCTTCTCTTCCCCGAGTCACTGTAATGGCCCAATACCTGTTATGTACGTTTTAGCTTAGGTAATTGAATTATCTCAAGTTGGCTTGTTTGCTCCACTTCGATTATAATTTTTTGATAGGGAGCAGAGATATATTTTTCCTAGATTTAATAGATGTGTTCAAGTCCTGTAGATAAGAGCAGAGAATCCCAACCCGAAAAATCTTTTGTCAAGTACTTGGACATATATTTGCTGTGCTGTAGCTAGACTATTGTCAGGCCTTGAAAATAGCATATTAGGAGTAAAAAAATCATGGAAGCGCTATATGGTCATGTCTGCTGTTTCAGATAGCTCATAGGTCATACCATAGGACTATTACCGGCACTTCTTTTTCTTTTCCTTTTGGGGAATGATGTAGCACTGGTCGGTTCAACACAATCCTGTTCTAAACTCTCGACTCTCATAATCCTATAATACATATTTCAAATATTTTATTTATATGCCTCTGTCATTTTGCAGATAAAAGCTGTTAAATGTTACTTTTACATTTTTGAGATCACTTGTGAAGTCTAGATTATAATAACATTGGAGGCAAAAAATATTCCTAAATCATTTACTGAAGTATCACTTCCACCATTTCCTCAAAATTACATTTTCTGGACAGATGTACAGCAGTGGTAACCCAACAAACATTGCGAACCCAATCAAAGATGCAAGTGCCAGGGTTGATATAAAGACATCAAGTGGACGGTTGACACTGTTTGAGACTACTTTGTGCGAGAAGATTTCTTGGGAAAATCTTGAAGCACGAACAAGTTTGGATCCCCAGGGTTATCTTAATGCATACAATGAGAAAGACATCCAATTAATTTGCTGCCAATCAGACGCAAGTACATTGTGGCATGTTCCACTAATTGTGCAGACCAGATTTATAAAGTCCCTTACGCGACGCATGGACATTTCTTTCTCCTGGGAATTTTTCAGAGATAGGCCTAAAGGAAAGGAAGCAGTCAAGTATGAATTGACCATAATGGAGCCGAATATTCCCACATCTTCAGAAGTGACTAAAGTTTTCAATGGTACTTCTAACAGTTTCGCAGTATTCAATATTTACCCTAGATATTTCCGAGTCACAGGGTCCGGAGATGTGCGATCCCTCGAACAGTCGGTATGTTTAAGAAGATATAATATGCCTAATCTAAGACTAAAAATATTTATTAAGACCAAAAAAATGTTCCTAGTTTACTTAGTTGAACTGCTACATTCCTTTACTAGCTATGGCTCAGATTATAATGGGCATATATGGTCCATGCAGGTTGAGCTGGTTAGTGGGGATCTTGTTCTTAACCGTGGAGATCCTGAGTGGTGGTCGTTTTATGATATGGGCTATTTAGGCTCACTTGGATGTGGGAAGTTCCCAGGACCCATGGCTATAATTGTATCTGAAGAAACCCCGCGTAAGCTGAACTTAAACTTTAATACAGTTCCCTATTTAGTGTCTTTCATATGTTTGGGTCTGTTTCACCCTGCACCTCCAAACATTTCATCCTGCACCTCCAAAATTATCTAAATTAAAACAAATTTATGTACTTTTTGTTTTCATAAAAATAAAAATAGTCAGTTTTATTACCAGTAACTTGCTTTTTAGAATCATTACATTATAATATCAATCACCTCACTTCAAAAGTTTTTATAAACTTTCCTCTAAACTCACACTTGGTGTGTAACATCCCAGATTATATAGAAGCATATAACATAGTAAGTCCACATTTAAATAAAAGAGAACAGTTAGAGTAGACTGTAAACAAAGTAGTTAAGCTTACAGTCATCCCAGAATGAGGCATGATTTAAAACTTAAACGCAAGTAGAGTGTTTCAAAAGGATACGAATCACCGGGAAAATCCTTAACAACTAAATAGTAATTCAAAATACAAGAAATACTAAGAGAGTCCTAAGGAGACTAAGCCGCAACATCGCCTTCCTCCAAAGCCTGCTCCAGAGGCACCTCATCCATCTCTGCTCACATCCAAGTGGATGATCATTGCAAAAGAAAGCATACCCAAGCAAACACAAACACACAAGCAAGGGTGAGCTAGATATAAAAATCATGTTATTAACAGGCATAGACAACATGCAAGTAAAGGCGAATATACTATACTATACAAACATGACTTGTTGCACTTAAATTTGACTCGTCCGGACTTAGAATGATTGTCGAGCTATGGCGGGTTATGCACTCGTGGTGGCTTCTACTGCTTTGCAAAGCCATTGCCAATGGGTTTCACCCTACCACACTCACGAGGTTAGTCTGTTATCACTCACCTCGGGCCATACTGGAAGCACCCAAGACTAGGACCTCCTACTACTCCTCACTGCATGGTTCAATCCTCTCTACTTGAAAATGAAGGACCATTGGAGCGTCAGGAAAACCCCCAAGACTGAGCTACCATGCAAATCATTCTAAACACTACTAGAAGGGCACCACCATGTATCCCCCTTGAGGATCATGGAATTACTACTTTCCACTTTAACACCAACATGTTAATGCACATATAAACCCTTAAAGCAACTGGAATTAATAAGTAAAATAGCATACTGGAATAAACAGGAATAAAAGCCGAACAGGAAACATCAACACTTAAAGGGCAAGACCGAACACCCTGTGAATGGGGGAGACCGAACGGTATCTCACTTCCCAAAGGACAAGACCGAACGGTCCATACATGGTAAGACTGAAGAAGTGGCCGAACACTATTCAGGACCGCTCACTAAGAGAGACCGAACGCTACCGAAGACCGAACGCCACTTAAGAGACTGAACGCTACCAAGACCACCCACTAAGACTGTACGCTACTTAAGAGACCAAACTCTCTTTAAGAGACCGAACGCTACCTGAGACCATCCACTAAGACCGATCGCTCAACAAGACAGAGCACTAAGGTCGAGCTCCACTTAAGACCGAACGCTCAACAAGACAGAGCACTAAGGCCGAACTCCACTTAAGACCGAACGCTAAGACCGAACACTCAACAAGACAGAGTACTAAGGCCGAACTCCACTTAAGACCGAATGCTAAGACAGAACGCTAAGACCGAACGCTCAACAAGACGGAGTACTAAGGCCGAACTCCACTTAAGACCGAACGCTCAACAAGACAGATCACTAAGGTCGAACTCCACCTCAGACCAAACGCTAAGACAGACGCTAAGACCGAACACTCAACAAGACAAATTACTAAGGCCGAACTCCACCTCAGACCGAACGCTAAGACAGACGCTAAGACCGAGCGCACGGAGTACTAAGGCTGAACTCCACTTAAGACCGAACGCTAAGACCGAACGCTCAACAAGACAGATTAATAAGGCCGAACTCCACCTCAGACCGAACGCTAAGACAGACGCTAAGACCGAACGCTCAACAAGACGGAGTACTAAGGCCGAACTCCACTTAAGACCGAACGCTATTACGACTGAACGCTAAGGCCGAACGGTTATCAGTTGTGAAACTGCATAATTCTGCAGAATTATGAACAGCACCTAACCCAACTATTCCTAACCATTTTTATTAACTTCTAACACCCTTAATTCTTGTTTTATACTTAACTAAACTCATCTAAATGGTTCTGAACATTCCTACTACCATTCTAAAGTGATTAAGATCAAGTTTTGTCTTTTGAACATCAATTTCCACAACTTAAGGACCCAATTTCGATTTTTACCACTTCTAACATGTTCTAGTCCAGTTTTATGATCCTAACAGGTCACAAATGACTTGCCTAAGATGTCCCCACAGCCCAATTGTGCCCAGAACCCCTACTTCCCAAAACCACTACCTCACTTCCTCTCAAGTGACCCCAAAACACTACTAGTTTACTCAAAACAGTGCATACATCAAACATATCAATCTCAAATATCACCCAGCCCAACCAAATCCACAGTCACAAATTTCCAGCATACAGTTCATACAGCAAATCTCAGAAACACAATTTCAAACCAAACAACATAATTGCACAAAGATCAGCACATTTGCACATTTCATAATAATAAACTTTAAGAAAACCTAGCTCCCCTTACCTTGAAACTTCTTTGCTCAGCTCTAAGACTCGCAACTCCAGTACCCCACACGCGAATAATCTAGACAGCTCCCTACAACTCGCAATGCGGTGACTAAGAACAGCTCTTAGAGCTAGAATGAACGGAGGAAAACATAAAGAAGGGTACACTAGGCACATGCAACTTTCCCTAGGTCCCAAACAGCGGAGAACAGTGAAGAGCTACTTACCCGCTGAAAAATGAAAAATCTATTCGGATGGTTGCGAAGGTCTCTACGCTACGGTCACTTCAGCACCACCTAATCCAACATGCAACCACTAAACGTGAGGGAAAGGTAGAGAGAAGGCAGAGAGAATGGAGGAACAAGATTTTTAGAGAGAGAATGGGAAGCTGAGATAATGAGCTCAGCTTTGAGAAGTTCCTCCTAAGGTCATAGTGCCCTTAGTGTTATGGGCCTGGCTACTTCAACATAAGGCCCAACTGCCATATATTTTTAGACCCTTACATGGTGCATAGTGATAGAAGACAAGGTTGACAAAGAAACCTAAGCATTAGAAGCAAGATAATATAGCAAGAATCAAACTACATCATGAACCTCATCTTTGCTTTAATTTTAGGAAGAGTTCATGAGAGGATGTGATTAATAGATTCATAAGAACATTAGGAAAGAAAGAACATGACATTGAAACAAGAAATAATGTTGTAAAAACTCTTCCAATTTTTTATATACCCAAAATAGATGTTTGATCCAAAATTTGAATTCTATTAAAGAGGGAAAATTCAAATTCAAATTATAATTTAAAAGGTTCTCTCACGATTGAATTTGAGTGGTGCTTTCTTTGTTTGTGTAACTTGCTCTCCTAGGCAATAATATGAACACTTGTTTTCCATGTTTCCATTGGACTTTCTTCTCTCCTTTTCTTGGTTGAACTGTGCACTCCTTAATGAGATTTTGTTGAGTCTTCAATTGAAGCTCAATTTCAAACTCAGTCTAAAATTACAAATTTAAAGAAACTAAAAAACAAATTACAATTAAAAGAAAATGCAGTAAAATTAAATTTTAGTCTAAAATTACAACCAAAGTAAATTCCTATCTAGAAATTCAGACAAGTATTTTATTTTTTTAAAATAATGCAACCAAATATCATTTTAATCCTTACACTCATCACATAGTGTCCTATTCATGAGTTAGGCCGAATTCAGACATTGTTTCCTCACAGATTTTATCAATACACTGACTAATACCAATCTCCTTGTTGCTTAAGAGGGCATTATCGGTGACACTCTCAGCAAGTTTAGTATCTGGGGGCTGTACATTACCTTTGTCCTAGCAGTTGGACGTTTTATCCGATTACAATGTTCTGACTTGCGAATGAGAATTCCTTTTGAGAATCTTCCCTCGTGTGACAGGTGCTCGAGCAATTAATCCATCTTATAGATTGTTCATATGAGGCTCCCTTCTGTTTTAGTGAGGAATAAAACGAAGTGGATGCCAAAGGTTTCATAAGTGACCAAATAATTTGTTCATTGATGCAGATTGATGGCAATATGTGAAGATATATATGCTGCAAGAGCTGCTGGAGAGCTTGAAGTGGAAGAGATTTTATATTGGACGCTTGTTAAAATCTACCGTTCTCCACACATGTTGTTAGAGTATACTCAGGATGAATAAATTCTTGAAAGTCTTGGAAGATATTCAGTCTCCTATTGTATATTGCAGAATCATCGACATTTGAGCATAACCCCATTCTCAGATGGTTTCCGTTGGAAACACAAAACAGGAAGAGGAAGACCATATGCAAAGGCTGCTCAACCGAATGAATCTCGAGTTGTATATGGAGTCACTCGTACAATCAGAACTCATATATTGACTGAGGGATACTGCTTTTGGTTCTGGGTTATTCCATACTCTCTTCAGGAATTGGTCAAGGTAGCATACACACACTTTAAGATGTAAATTTGAGTGATTCCTACCTAAACTACCTTATATATGTGTAAGCCACTTGCTAAATCAGTTAATTAGTTACCACAAATTATACATAAAAAAATAGACTTATTCACATTGAGACATATTAGCAATATAATATATTGCATGTTCATTTTAACATATTTTCTGCCACTAGTCAACATTTATTAGAAAAATATGATTTTTGTAAGTTTCACTTATCTAATGAATCTTGCATTTATAAAATGTGTAATATGATATATTGTTTACACCTATTTTGTATAAGCTTGTCAAAGCTTATTTCCATTTTCTTACACATTAAATCCGGTTTAGTAAGTAGTTGTTAGATTAAAGAGTGAATTATGGTTCCTCATTATTTCCATCATCCAATGTCTCAAATTTCATTTTGAATATTGTCTGACTATGTATATAAGAGTAAATGTTCATTACATTTACATGTATATTACATTTTCCTAGACTTTGATTAGTTATTTGATAAGTATATTTAGGCATGTGATTTATTTTAATCTTTATATATTTTTTTATTTAACTAAGTTTTAATAATTTTTAAATAAAAATAAAATTATATAACTATAAATTTAAATAAAAATAAATTTAAATTTAAATATAAAAATAAAATTACTAATTAAAGATATTTTTTTATAAGTACATCTACGGAGGCATATAGTTCTCCCGTAGTCTTGATCGTCTTTTAAGATTGAATAATGATATTTTGATATAAAAAAAAGTTTTACACTTATTTAACACCATACAAAGTTTGACACTATAAGACTAGTTTTTAAGTATACCTGAATATGGAATGGATTCCGATATTTTAACAATTTTTGATAATGGATTACATGCTACTGTTTTATTGGTCTGTATATTTAAAATGGATTAATCACAAACGGTCATATAAGCAGTTGTTAAAAAAAAATTGTTAAAAAAAAGTTTTTCATATGGAATAGTCCTCTTTTGTCAAGTTCATCAACTTGTTCACATTTTTTTATTGTTATGTGTGAGAAATATTAAAATTATTTTATTAAAATAAAACATATTTTTTAAAATAAGAAGAATTATAATTTAAAGGATTTTAATTTTTTGTGTTATGTTATTTGAAGAATGCAAATGAATTTATGATTGAAATAATGCCTCTTAAATAAGTTTAAATTTTTTTTTGTAATTGTATAATTTAACAGAATAAAATTATTCTCTAAATTTATCCATTTAAATGCATTAGTTAACCCGATAAATCTTATATATATATATATATATAATTTGAGAAATTGTCATATTTACTGGACCAATGGGTGAACCTCCCAACTCACTATTGAGTAGACTCGGTATGACTATCATATTGTGCTAGTTACATAAAAGGTTAATTCAACTTAATATATAGATATCAATAACACTTTTAAAGCTTTTCTTAACTTGATCTCTCTTCAACATAATAAATATAATAAATATGATATAATAATTAATATATAAAAGTAAATAAGTCAAATATAACTGTTGAAGAATAAACGTTATTTTTATTAAAATATTTAACAAGACAATCTATTTACTTCAACTTTTCTCAAGTTTCTTTTACTCTTTGACATAAAATACACATTCTGATGATATAACATCATAATTTTCATCTGCTGAAGAAAAATATCATTGTTAGGTTCTCCAATTTATTCATCGATAGTTATGTTAGATTATTCCATTTTAGCCTTCTTTATGTCATTCTTTTTCTTCCTTCATGCAAAAACTAACATTAATATCTTTGTTTTCCTATTTTCTCATCTTTTTTTTTCTCAGGTTTAATGGAAGGAAGACAAAGTTTTTTCCTATCTTACTAAAATTCTCTCTCATCAAAAGGTTCAATTTTTTTTTATTCGATGCATATTCAGGTTTTATTCTTTCTATTCATTGTCCATGAATTTACACAATCTGGTTATTTCATTTTTGTCATTCATATGAGTATTGACTAAAACTGGAAGTGGTTTGATGTGAAAAAAAAGGAATAAGTGATTTAATATTTATATTAGAAAATAGTTGCGAATTAAATATTATATTTGTTAATGAAGAAAAACACATAAGATTTTATGTATAGATAATAACAAATGAAAGTTATTTTTTATCTTATGTATTTTATTGTTATTGTAGAATCCACTTTGAAAAAACATAAAAAGATTATTTAGTTATTTTAATATATCATATAATTTTTTTATCTTTATTATAATGTACCTTGTAGAAAATGTTGGCGGTGTCCCTTATCAAGTACTTTATAATTTCTCATAAAACATTTAATATTTTTATTAAAAACATTAAAGAGATGTAAAAATAATTTTATTTAGAATGTGAAATCAATGTTCTTCCTATTAAGTTTCTCATTGTAATATAATGTTTCTCACTTAAAAAAAATGCATTTTTATATGATGATATTGGTATGTTCTATCAACAAACTACTTGGTTGATATGTCTTACAATGAGGACCAAAAATATAAAAATAATTATATTTGACATGTAGATATATCTATTTTTTATGTTATACACAGACCATACCATGGATCAACAATTTGGAAAAATAAATGATTACACAGATGCCTACTTTGAAGGAATAATTCGTGCTTGTGAGGTAAATATTACTACATAATATTTAAATTATATAATTACTTTTCATTTAATAATCATAATATCTGACATAGTTTACTTTTGTAAAATATAAATCAGAGCAGAGTAAGAATTCCAAAAGGGTTCTATAACACATGGAGTAATGAACTGGGCAAAGCAGTTATACTTGAAGATGATTATGGCAATATTTTTGCTGTGGAAATTGATGTTATTACAATAAACAATAAAGTTTGTGCTTATTTTAACAATGGTATGAATAGTTTGAAGGATTTCTACCATATTGAGGTTGGAAAATTGGTGCACTTTAAATATGTAGGACAAGGTACCTTCAAAATAAGGTTCTCTATTCCAAGGCCACCATTAGAAACCACTTCAAGGATTCAAAAGGGCACTAGAAGAATGTTATGGGAAAGTAATATTTTTTATGAACAATTTCCCAATATGGAAAACAATGGTTAGTTATAACATTTATAATATATGTTTGTTAATTAATTGTATTTTTTTTTGTTTTAACTATAAGTTTTAATGTGTATGTTATTCCAGCAAATGTGGTGAAAGATGAATTTATAAATCAAGCATCAACTATTGGTGTGAAGTTACCAAACAATGTGGAAGAAGAATGAGAGATAATATGGAAAAATGGTGAAATAGTAAATCAAGTTGTTCTTGGAAGAGGTATATAGAGAAAACAACTTTGCAAGAAATGGAAAGGTTCAATTTTGGAAAGTAGGAGATGAAAAATTAAGTGTGAGAATAATGTATGTTTAAGTTAGTAGGTTTTGTTATGATGTTCTTGACTTAAAACCACTTAATATAAATTATTTATACAATATTTATAAGAAAATTTATACGTTTGTTTAAATGGTGAATTCTTATAAGATTGTTCTAGCCTATTATTTATCAAATAATTAAATATGTCTTTTCGTCTTTAAATTATTATAAAAAATTATGTTTCGTTTTTAAATTAAACTATAAAGTATTTATTTTTATTTTATTTTATAAAAATATATGTAAAACATTTAATATATCAAACAAAATTTCATGAATTAAAATATAACCTTAACATATAATTTGTTGGGATCACATTTTATATTGATTTTCATAAAATATAAAAACTAAATTTTTATAATTCAATTTAAGAATGATACATAATTTTTTATAATAATTTGAAAATAAAAATATATTTAACTCTTAATTAAAATAAATTTTAATTGATTAGAAATGTGATGTTATGATTATATAAGGATCTTCAATTCAATTCATGTTTGAAAATAAAAAATCATAATCTTGTACTTTTTCAACACAGTTTCATTTAATATATATAATCTTTATTAAATAACTTCAACATCTTTTAATCAATTAGTGTTGAAATTTAAGAGTATCAGAGACACTTTTCAGATTATTCATGAGTTACAATCATTCATGAAAAGTTACAATTATTCATGAAGGCTTACAACCATTCATAAAAAGTTATAATCATTTATGAAGAAATGTAACTAATCAGAATTTGGTATCTCTTGGATTTAAAAGATGTCTGATCAACATCTCTTGGATTATGTGTTCTATTGATAAAAAATATAAGATAAGACTTTTTCTCTACATTCTCTCATTCACTTAACACACATATCAATTCGTTCGTGAGAATTTTATTCTTGTTTGACGTTAATACTAAGAGTGAGTATTATTGTTGTATTTCTTCTTTGTATCTCAAAAGTGGATTTCATGATTCCCTTCGCTCTTATAAGGGACGAAATATTGCTTTTAAGAAAGTGTGTATTCACGCCTAGAAGATTATATCAAGTCTACATTGTTGTTCATCTTGTTTCCCTAAGTTCTTGGAAAATTATTCCAACAATTAGACACTTAATTACAATTAAAACATATCGTTAAGTGAGATCCAATCAAATGAAAATTTTTCATGGCCAAATAAAACAAAAAAAAAAGGTTAACATTAATTAGGATCGCAAACATTTTGAATTTATAATCAAATAAATGTGTTAGAGCATGTTGTTTCGTAATTTATGTCTTCACATTTCAATTGCAATGATAAAAAAAGGTTTTATTGAAAAGGAAATTAGAATAAACAAAAATTAAAAAAATAGATAATAAATTTTGTATCTAATATTTTGTCATACGTTAAGTAACCCACTTCAAAATCATTTGATAATTTACTCAATAGTTGAAACTTCGAAGTTTACTATATAATTAAGTTAAACTCACCTTTTAGTTAAACTATATGTCAAACTTCATCAATTCGTTCTTCCTTCGTGGTTTTGAATGACTAAACACTTTTAAAGAATTCTAACATCTTTTGACAAATATAAATATTCTAATAAAAAAAATTCTTATAATTTTTCTTTACGTTAAACAAGTCATGACAGTAGAAAGAATATATTTATACTCTACGGTACCAATTTATTATAAATTTTAATTATAATATTATTTTATGATTTTAATTTTAATTTATATATTAAAGATATTAATTTGTTACAATATAAAACATAATAAAATACTAGTAAAGTAAAATAAACTAGAATCATTAATAAAACAAATTCAAGATATACATATCGATACTTAAATTTGAATTATTTTGAATAAAAAAATATCAATTATTAATTTTTTGTATTATCTCAATCATTAAAATTAATGATTATTAAATTTTGATTTTATTTTCTAAAATGAAAATATTGCTCAAGAAAAGTAAAAATTTGTAATATTAATAAATAATTATATATGATGCATATAACCAAACATGGTCGATATGTCCGAGTGGTTAAGGAGACAGACTTGAAATCTGTTGGGCTTCGCCCGCGCAGGTTCGAACCCTGCTGTCGACGTTTTTTAATAAATCTTAATATAATTACTATATCTTTCCTTATGAATTTTTTGATATATATGTTCTAAAAATTAATAAATATTGGAGATTTTTATTTTAATTACTTTTAAAATATCACATTTTTTAATGCATAAACCTGATAGCCCAGGATTGAATTGTGGACCCAATTTAAACCAATCCCATTTAATGAGGTTTATGAAAAAATAAACAATATTTAGTTACATTTTAACTACACGCTAACTAACACGTTTACACTAATTTTTAATTAAAATTATATTAATACGTTCACTAATTTTTCATTTGAAATTATATTTTTAGTCATTAAAAATATTTTTTTAGCCTCTTTTGATTTTTATACATACCATCTTTTATGTATTTATATGAAATAATAAAAGTTGAACATTATTGTTTTACTAAATTGACCCTAGCTTTCTCAATAATGTCGATATGTCCGAGTGGTTAAGGAGACAGACTTGAAATCTGTTGGGCTTCGCCCGCGCAGGTTCGAACCCTGCTGTCGACGACTTTAATTTTTAATGATACCTCATATCTACACATACAAAATCAAAGTATATTAAAACAAAATGTCCTACTTTCAAATGAGGTCATGATATTCAGATAATAAACAAAGCATTTTATATTTTTAGTCAATCCACGTCTCCTTTGATAAAATATATATACACACCGAGTTTTAAACAAGTTCATTCTCAAAACTAAAAAAAACTCAATAACCTTTACTCCTTCCTCTCACTCATTTCTCTTTTATCATACTCAAAACTAAAGTATATTAAACAATATGTCTGTGTAAAGAGTTGAATCATTTGTATATTCGCCACGCAAGTGTTTTTTATTTTTTTCAAGCCAATTACCAATTCCTTCATATGTCATTATGTTTGTGAAAATTAGATAAGACAAAAATTATAAAATGAAAATTCATTATAAAATCATTTTTTGTAAGAAATTGTTTAACAGCGAGTGTTTCTGATTTTTTTTTCAGTTGGGACTAGGACAGAGAAAATGTTGGGATGAGAGAGATGAAAGAAAAAGAGTTTAGAGGAATGAGAGACATGAGTAAGAGTTTAGAGGAATGAGAGACGTGAGTAAGAGTTTGAGGTTTTTTTTAGTTTTGAAAATGAAAATTATTAAAATACTCTTAATCGTAAAACTTAGAATCCATGATATATATATATATATATATATATAAGGGTATTATAAAACCCGGTACACATTGCTAAAATAGGTGTTAGCAAACCCCTGTATATATATAATTAAATTAAAAAAACTACATTTATTTATTTTAAATTGTTTGAAAGGCAAAATATGTTAAAGTTTCGAATAAAGATAAATATAAAGGAAAAATAAATATATCAAACGAAACTAGAGAAAATAAATATATTTCTCTAAAATACTTTGTATATATTCTCCTAATCCTGATTTATTTCTTCATAAATCAACCACACAAACTTTATTGCATTTTTAGTGATGACGTATATATTTTACTTAATCTCATCAATAATAAATACTCCATAATTTACACGCATCAATTATTGGACTTCAAAAGCATATATTTGCCAAAAAGAATTCAAGTATTTATGAGGAGGGCAATTAAATTTTTGAAATTTAAGGTGAGTAAAAATTTATAAGGAGGATATGTTAGAGGAGGTAAAACATGCCTTAATTTTTTTAAAGCTTCATTACCAGATTGAAAAATGGTGAATGAAGAAGAGATGAAATAGTCAATGTCTTAGGGTTGAAGTAATGAACTTTTTGTGAGTCATTAAGAAGAAGAGAAATAAGGGATCACCACTGTGTAGATAAGAAAATATTGAACTATGTCACCATTATTTTTTATTCTTTTTATATCTTGCACTCTTCACACTCAAGTTCTGTTGAATCTCTAATGCAACAATCCTTCACATTTGATTTCAATGAGCATTTCTTCCTGCAATGAAATCGTTTGAACATCTTCAAGAACAAGCCAAGAAGCTCAAACATCTGTGATTGTTCCAGCCAAAAATGATGATTTAAATAATGAACATCCATTCATAACTTTTCCAAACAATTTTTTGGTGAAGAACCACTTACACTTACTCCACTGTCTCCAC